>NW_027362053.1:0-480000 GCF_039654945.1 Dendrobates tinctorius | reverse complement strand
TCTAAAATATACGTCTCTCTCTACAGTATGAGGTTATCATGTAAACGCCCTTTGCCGCAACGTGTAGCTTTCTATGTCTAAACCATATATAAAAAGCCCCCGATACTGCTGTTCGAGGCCACACCATGGCCAGACTGTCGCCAGATATCCCAGCGTAGCTTTGCTTGGCTAAGACACCTTGGAGTGTCTGTGTGCTTGAACTCACTGCCTTCTGTGAACTGCTCTGTTGCGCATCTCTGAATAAATTTCAGCCTCTGCTTCAAGGAGAATTGTCTACAGGGTCTTCTTGACTCTTCCAGCTCTCAGTAATGACTTTCTTACACTAGTTTCAGACAAATTTACTACATATTTTAAACACTATTTGAAGAGTGAAAGGGGCATGGTTTAAATGATAAGAGGCCTGATGTAAGATGCACTTACAACGTGCCAAAAAATTGGTTATTAAAAGTTACAACAAAAAATGTTTAGAGACATGTCAAATGCATCATCCATGATTAGCCAATTTACATATATATATATATATTTAAGAAGAACTTCACAATAACACATCAACACATGAAAAAACACAGACTGGTAAACAGCGGCATAGAGCCTCAGCATTAAAATCCCCTTGTCAGTTTTATGGCATGCTATTAGTGACATTTCAGATTTTCCCAAACACCAGACTGAAGTTTATGAAAATTTCCCTGCTTTTCCCTCTTCCAAAATCTGCTCTGTATGGGTCTTCTATATTCTTTATCAAGAAGCAATACTCTAAATATGGTTGTGTGTATTTGACTACACCTTTCCTGGCTGAACATGAACAGTAGCAGCCAAGGTCCCCACTTGTGTCTGCTAGAGTCTCCACTTACCTTAAACACAAAGCAAAGAAGATCTGTTCCGGCGGCTGAACTTTGGCTCCGCCATGGAAGTTAGCCGTCTTCTCCTTAAGGCTGTGTGCACACGATGCGGATTTTGCTGCGGTTCCGCAGCGGTTTTGGCCGCTGCGGACCCACAGCAGTTTCTGCTGCGGTGTACAGTACAATGATTCCCTATGGGAATCAAAAACCGCAGTGCAGACGGTGCAGAATTTTCCGCGCGGATTATCTGCGGCTTTCTATCCGCAGAAAGAATTGACATGTCAATTCTTTCTGCGGATTCTCCTGCGGTTTGCCATCTCCTCCATTGAGGAAATGAAAAACCGCAGGGCAAAACCGCAGAGCAATCCGCAGGTAAAACCGCAGGTCTTTTGACCTGCGGATTGTACAAAATCCGCGCGGATGAATCCGCACCTTTTCCGCAGCGTGTGCACACAGCCTTACTCGGGACTCGCGCAGTGCGCCTTTAAAGCTAGGTCGTGTACACCCAGCTTGAGAGACTCAATGAAGTGTAGGCAATAAAGTCGTGGGCATGTGTGAGATTTGCAGGGAGCAGGTACTCTTGCAAATCATGTTCCCACTCCCACAGGGGTGTGATAACATGCTGAGTGGGACAACTAGTCTGGGGAAACAAACGTCCATGGACTAGTCAAAAGAAAAGTTGCATATAAAAAACGGAGTGTTAAAAGACAGGGAGTTTATAAAGCAATATACAAATGTTGGTGGATTTAAGGGAATGGGTGATCTGTCAGGTTCTCTTTAATCCCTTCCCAACGTATGACTTGTTGGTACGTCATATGTCAAGTTTCGCTCTTTAATGCAGGTTCAGGAACTGTGCCCGCATCTGTCCCAGCAGATGACAGTTTTGTTACTCAGCAATCATCTGCCTTTGACAGCCGCGTGTATAGAGAAGCTTTGCTATTTAACTACAGTGGGTCGGAAAGTATTCAGAGGGGTCTGAATACTTTCCGTGCCCACTGTATTACATGCCACTGTAAATCTGTGACAGTGACAGCGGCGTGCAACCTTTGTGGAACATTGTCCTGACTCTCCATCAGCACCCTGCAAACATGTTGACAGCTGCAGGTCAACTGAAGACAACAGTGCCTGTCAAGTCAATATTCCTATGAAAGTCAGTCTGTGGCCACATTCACACATCCAGTATTTGGTGAGTTTTTTTAACTCAATATTTGTAAGCCAAAACCAGGAGTGGGTGAAAAATGCAAAAGTGGTGCAAATGTTTCTATTATGGCAGGCACGGTACTGTATAAGGAGCGCGCCTCTGACTGTGGAGACCATGTAACAAACAACAATAAAATACAGCCAGTGCCCAGTTCCCCCCTCGCACCAATCCCCTGGGTGATGCACTAATTGGGATGCCCCAGCCGGCCAATGGTTCTTAAAGGGGAAGGGTCCTACGGCCACACCAACAGGGGTTAAATCCAGGTATCCGTGCCAGTAACTTCCTCTTTTCTCCAGGCGGACACATAGAAGCTTTTGTCCCACCCTCCATCCCTTATAGTGGTTAATGAGGGTGAGTGGCCATACTAACTGGCGGATGTAAAATTGTAAATTATATTATTAATAACAATAAAAAAAAATGTATATGTGTATATAACTAACTATTGTTAACTTTACTAAGTCACAGCGGAAGAAGTAGAGGAGGGCAAAGGTTCGTAACCACTCGTCGGGCCAACTCTCCTGTCGATCGTGGACAGGAGCTCGGTGCGAGCCGCCCGTTATGAAATGTAATTGCCTTTCTCTGCTTATGTAATTAATAAACTGTGACAGACCTGTTCAACCCACTTGGACTGTGTGTTTCATTACGGGATTGGAGGGAGGGGTGGGGGGGAAGGCACTGGTTACGACACACAGGTCTCCACAGTCTGCTTTTCCTCTGACCGTTCCACTCCTGGTTTTGGCTTACAAATACTGTGGGGAAAAAAAAATCACCAAACACTGGATGTGTGCATGTGGCCTGTGGCCGTCATTCATAGGAGCCTAGGAGAATTTTCCTTTGCATAGTTACATAGTAAGGGCAGAGACACACTGCCGTATTTCTCGTGAGAGAATCGCATCGTAAAACTCGCACTGGCTGTCGGCTCTCCTGAACTGAGCTTGACTGTATTACTACAGGAGTGGACTCTGCCTCCCCTCTATATGTAATACTACAGGAGCGGGCTCTTCCTCCCCTCTATATGTAATACTACAGGAGGGGCAGCTTCCCTCTATATGTAATACTACAGGAGCGGGCTCTGTGTCTCCCCTCTGCTTGTAATACTACAGGAGGGGCAGCTTCCCTCTATATGTAATACTACAGGAGTGGGCTCTGCCTCCCCTCTATATGTAATACTACAGGAGTGGGCTCTTCCTCCCCTCTATATGTAATACTACAGGAGCGGCCGGCTTCCCTCTATATGTAATACTACAGGAGTGGGCTCTTCCTTCCCTCTATATGTAATACTACAGGAATGAGCTCTGCCTCCCCTCTGGGTGTAATACTCCAGGAGCGGGCGGCTTCCCTCTATTTGTAATACTACAGGAGCGGCCGGCTTCCCTCTATATGTAATACTACAGGAGCGGGCTCTGTGTCTCCCCTCTGCTTGTAATACTACAGGGGCCGGCAGCTTCCCTCTATATGTAATACTACAGGAGCGGGCTCTGTGTCTCCCCTCTGCTTGTAATACTACAGGAGGGGCAGCTTCCCTCTATATGTAATACTACAGGAGCCGGCAGCTTCCCTCTATATGTAATACTACAGGAGCCGGCAGCTTCCCTCTATATGTAATACTACAGGAGCGGGCCGGCTTCCCTCTATATGTAATACTACAGGAGCGGGCTATGTGTCTCCCCTCTGCTTGTAATACTACAGGAGCGGGCCGGCTTCCCTCTATATGTAATACTACAGGAGTGGGCAGCTTCCCTCTATATGTAATACTACAGGAGCGGGCGGCTTCCCTCTATATGTAAAACTACAAGAGTGGACTCTGCCTTCCCTCTATATGTAATACTACAGGAGGGGCGGCTTCCCTCTATCTGTAATACTACAGGAGCGGGCGGCTTCCCTCTATATGTAATACTACAGGAGTGGGCGGCTTCCCTCTATATGTAATACTACAGGAGTGGGCGGCTTCCCTCTATATGTAATACTACAGGAGCGGCCGGCTTCCCTCTATATGTAATACTACAGGAGCGGCCGGCTTCCCTCTATATGTAATACTACAGGAGCGGCCGGCTTCCCTCTATATGTAATACTACAGGAGCGGCCGGCTTCCCTCTATATGTAATACTACAGGAGTGGGCTCTTCCTCCCCTCTATATGTAATACTACAGGAGCGGCCAGCTTCCCTCTATATGTAATACTACAGGAGTGGGCTCTGCCTTCCCTCTATATGTAATACTACAGGAGTGGGCTCTGCCTTCCCTCTATATGTAATACTACAGGAGCGGCCGGCTTCCCTCTATATGTAATACTACAGGAGCCGGCAGCTTCCCTCTATATATAATACTACAGGAGTGGGCTCTGCCTCCCCTCTATATGTAATACTACAGGAGCAGCCGGCTTCCCTCTATATGTATTACTACAGGAGTGGGCTCTGCATCCCCTCTGCTTGTAATACTACAGGAGCGGGCTATGTGTCTCCCCTCTGCTTGTAATACTACAGGAGTGGGCTCTTCCTTCCCTGTATATGTAATACTCCAGGATCGGCCGGCTTTCCTCTATATGTAATACTACAGGAGTGGACTCTGCCTCCCCTCTATATGTAATACTACAGGATTGGGCTCTTCCTCCCCTCTATATGTAATACTACAGGAGCGGCCGGCTTCCCTCTATATGTAATACTACAGGAGTGGGCTCTTCCTTCCCTCTATATGTAATACTACAGAAGCGGCCGGCTTCCCTCTATATGTAATACTACAGGAGCGGGCGGCTTCCCTCTATATGTAATACTACAGGAGGGGCGGCTTCCCTCTATATGTAATACTACAGAAGCGGCCGGCTTCCCTCTATATGTAATACTACAGGAATGAGCTCTGCCTCCCCTCTGGGTGTAATACTCCAGGGGCGGGCGGCTTCCCTCTATTTGTAATACTACAGGAGCGGCCGGCTTCCCTCTATATGTAATACTACAGGAGCGGCCGGCTTCCCTCTATATGTAATACTACAGGAGCGGGCGGCTTCCCTCTATATGTATTACTACAGGAGCGGGCTCTGCCTCCCCTCTGTATGTAATACTACAGGAGGGGCGGCTTCCCTCTATATGTAATACTACAGGAGGGGCGGCTTCCCTCTATATGTAATACTACAGAAGCGGCCGGCTTCCCTCTATATGTAATACTACAGGAATGAGCTCTGCCTCCCCTCTGGGTGTAATACTCCAGGGGCGGGCGGCTTCCCTCTATTTGTAATACTACAGGAGCGGCCGGCTTCCCTCTATATGTAATACTACAGGAGCGGGCGGCTTCCCTCTATATGTATTACTACAGGAGCGGGCTCTGCCTCCCCTCTATATGTAATACTACAGGAGGGGCGGCTTCCCTCTATATGTAATACTCCAGGAGCGGGCGGCTTCCCTCTATATGTAATACTACAGGAGTGGGCTCTGCCTCCCCTCTGTATGTAATACTACAGGAGGGGCGGCTTCCCTCTATATGTAATACTACAGGAGTGGGCTCTGCCTCCCCTCTGGGTGTAATACTCCAGGAGCGGCCGGCTTCCCTCTATATGTAATACTACAGGAGCGGGCCGGCTTCCCTCTATATGTAATACTACAGGAGCGGGCGGCTTCCCTCTATATGTAATACTACAGGAGCGGGCCGGCTTCCTTCTACCGGGTGAGTCATAAAGGACGGACGTTTTTAAACTAATCATAAAATCGTTAAATATTTATTAAATATAAATGTATTCACAGATTTGGTTACGTATACTGACAAATATTTGACAAATTCAAGTGTGGAAAACAACATCTGCCATGTGGTGGCCATTATCAGTGATGCATTTCCAAAGGCGTTCTTGGAAGTTGGCATCAACACGTTCCAACACAACTCTGTCGATTTGGGCAACTTCCACTCGAATAGCTTCCTTCAGTTCTTGTAATGATCGAGGCTTAAGCTTGTATACACGTGATTTGAGGTGACCCCATAAGTAATAATCGCACATGGACAGGTCTGGGGACCTAGGAGGCCAATTAATATCGCCAAACCTGGAAATGATGCGACCAGGGAAGAGAGGGCGAAGAACGTTCATTGTTGCTCCGGCTGTGTGGGCCGTTGCCCCATCTTGTTGAAACCACACACTAGAGATGGGGATATGTTGCCGTCGTAACTCAGGAACAAAGAAGTTATTTATCATGGCGATATAACGTTGTGAGTTCACGGTAACAGTATTGCCATTATCGCCTTCGAAAAAGTACGGACCGATCACTCCATATTTGCCCATAGCGCACCACACCGTTACCTTAGGGCTGTGCAGCGGTCGTTCATGTAATTCTTTCGGATTTTCATAGGCCCAATAACGGCAGTTCTGCTGATTAACCATGCCATTGACATGGAAATGAGCTTCATCACTCATGAATAAAATAAGGTTGTCGTTTTGCTCAATAATTGCTTCCATCTCATGTGCGAACTTCAGTCGCGCTGCGTAATCCCCGCGCTCCAACTGTTGCACAATGGCCAATTTATAGGGGTGGAAATGCAGGTCTAAATGCAAAATACGCCTTACTGTATGATTACTGAGGGCAAGTTCTAAAGAATGTTTCCGAGCAGATCGACTCGGACTACGCAGCATGGCTTGCCTGACGCGTTCCACATTTTCAGGGGTACGTGCCGTTCGTGGAGCCCCCGGTGGTCGTTTGTTCATTAGTGTACCTCGTGTACGGAGTGCTTCAACCCAACGTAGGATAGTGTTACGAGCGGGAACAGCTTGATTTCTGTGAATATTGAAATGACGCCGAAACTCACGCTGAACGGCTGTGATACACTCATTATTCTTGACAAAACTGTCGTACGCAAAAACGCGATGTTCTATCGTCCACGGCACCATAGCTTAAACTGAAACTAAAATAAAAACAATGCTTTCACCTCACAAACATAACCCCGCCTCCCGCACATCTCTACCTCCACCTGGTGGTGAGTTATAGCCACTTCAAATACATCCGTCCTTTATGACTCACCCGGTATATGTAATACTACAGGAGCGGCCGGCTTCCCTCTATATGTAATACTACAGGAGTGGGCTCTGCCTTCCCTCTATATGTAATACTACAGGAGTGGGCTCTGCCTTCCCTCTATATGTAATACTACAGGAGTGGGCTCTGCCTTCCCTCTATATGTAATACTACAGGAGCGGGCGGCTTCCCTCTATATGTAATACTACAGGAGCGGGCGGCTTCCCTCTATATGTAATACTACAGGAGCGGGCGGCTTTCCTCTATATGTAATACTACAGGAGCGGGCGGCTTCCCTCTATATGTAATACTACAGGAGCGGGCGGCTTCCCTCTATATGTAATACTACAGGAGCGGGCGGCTTCCCTCTATATGTAATACTACAGGAGCGGGCGGCTTTCCTCTATATGTAATACTACAGGAGCGGGCGGCTTCCCTCTATATGTAATACTACAGGAGCGGGCGGCTTCCCTCTATATGTAATACTACAGGAGCGGCCGGCTTCCCTCTATATGTAATACTACAGGAGTGGGCTCTTCCTTCCCTCTATATGTAATACTACAGGAGCAGGCCGGCTTCCCTCTATATGTAATACTACAGGAGCGGGCGGCTTCCCTCTATATGTAATACTACAGGAGTGGGCTCTGCCTTCCCTCTATATGTAATACTACAGGAGCGGGCCGGCTTCCCTCTATATGTAATACTACAGGAGTGGGCTCTGCCTTCCCTCTATATGTAATACTACAGGAGTGGGCGGCTTCCCTCTATATGTAATACTACAGGAGCGGGCGGCTTCCCTCTATATGTAATACTACAGGAGTGGGCTCTGCCTCCCCTCTGGGTGTAATACTAGAAGAGCGGACGGCTTCCCTCTATTTGTAATACTACAGGAGCGGGCGGCTTCCCTCTATTTGTAATACTACAGGAGCGGGCGGCTTCCCTCTATATGTAATACTACAGGAGCGGGCCGGCTTCCCTCTATAGGCAGAGACACAGTGCCCTATTTCTCATGCGAGAATCGCATCGTAAAACTCACACTGGCTGTCGGCTCTCCTGATCTGAGCTTGACAGTTGCATAGTAATCCATCACGCTGTCATGCTCGGGTGAGGAGAGGTGCCGGCCAGTCCGTGCAGTGTGATGCGATTATCGCATGAGAAATACGCCAGTGTGATTCCAGCCTAAGGTTATCTTCATAAGTTGCGTTTTTGCTGCGTTTTTTTGGCAGTAAAGAAATCTCATAGTTTTTGCTTTTGCTGTAAAATGCAGCTAAAGCCTGTTTCACACATCCGTCTGTTACCATCAGTCAAAATCCACCGTTTAGCCAAAATAACGGATCCGCCATTTTGTTTGGCGGATCCGTTTTTTTTCCCATTGAGTTGCAATATGGATCCGTTTTTTGGCGGATCTGCCAAAATTATTCTCTTTCCTTCGCCGGACCCGTCAAAAATAACGGGCCGGTTCCACTCGTTGATGTCTGTACGCTGACGGATCAGTTTTCCGCAATTTTCGCGGACTACAACTAACAGAAAAAAAATGAAGTGTGAAACAGGCCTTAAGAGGTGCATTAAAAAAGCAGCAAAAAAAAAAAGTAGCAAAAATGCAAAGTCTGAATATTGCCTTACAAAGGTTATTTTGCTACTAAATTAACTATAACCCACATTGTTATGTGCAGTCAGGAAATCATCCAGCCCTTTTTAAAAGCTGTTATAGTGTCTGCCATTACTACCCTCTTGCTATCGGGCATTCCACAGTTTGACGGCTCTAACTGTAAAGAACCCTTTCCTATTAAAAATGAATTAAAAAAATAAGGCCTAGATAAGGGGAACTTCCCAATAAACATATCATCCAAAAAGATCAAGGAAGCATAATGCCATAAAATAACAAAGCTTTATTGAAGTCAATACCAAAAAAGACAGACAAATATAACAAGAAATGCATATCCAATATGACACCATAAGGTATATAAGTTACACAATTATATATACCAGAGAATAATAGGCTTAGTGCTACAATATATTCTGAAGGACAATAACAAAAATCAATGCAGTAAAAAGATATGCAATAAAAAGCTGAATACAGCAGTATAATCCAATGAGCACTCTCAAAAAATATTGCAAAAATACGAATATATACCTCTGAAAGATTAATATAAAGTTCCACTGCCCATAGGGCACAATACACATAAGATGAACAACGGTGTTATTATTTTAGGCCAAAAAGTGCCCAGAAGTATATAAATAGATACAATTATGTACACATATATAGTGGTCAGCGTGCTCCATACTGACATTAGTGCCTAAATACATAGTCCATAGGACCAATATAGCATGCTGCTACCACTACCCCTGTGTACAAGCCGCCCCAGATACAAGTGTAAACAAAACATACGACCTTTAGGTGTCCCGGTCCTCACCACATATCTAGATAAGTTCCTTGGGGGGTCTAGTTTCCAAAATGGGGTCACTTGAGGGGGGTTTCCAATGTTTAGGTACATCAGGGGCTCTCCAAAGGCAACATGACACCCGCAGACCATTCCATCAAAGTCTGCATTCCAAAACGTCACTACTTCCCTTTTCCCTTCCGAGCCCCGACGTGTGCCCATACAGTAGTTTTCTCCCATGTATTGAGTATCAGCGTACTCAGGACAAATTGGACAACATCTTTTGGGGTCCAATTTCTCCTGTTACCCTTAGCAAAATAAAAAAATTGGGGACTAAAAGATCATGTTTGTGGAAAAAATATGATTTTGTTCTTTTCACGCCCGGGCGTTATAAACTTCTGTGAAGCCCTTGGGGGTTCAAAGTGCTCACCACATATCTAGATAAGTTCCTAGGGGGGTCTAGTTTCCAAAATGTGGTCACTTGTGTGGGGTTTCCACTGTTTAGGCACATCAGGGGCTCTCCAAACGTGACATGGCGTCCGATCTGAATTCCAGCCAATTTTGCATTGAAAAAGTCAAACGGCGCTGCTTCCCTTCTGAGCTCTGCCATGCGCCCAAACGGTGGTTCCCCCACCCACATATCAGGTATCAGCGTACTCAGGACAAAGTGCAAAATAACTTTTGCAGTCCAACTTCTCCTGTTACCCTTGGTAAAATAAAAAAATTTGGACCTGAAGTAATTTTTTTGTGAAAAAAAGTTAAATGTCCTTTTTTTTTTTTTTTTTTTTAAACATTCAAAAAATTCCTGTGACGCACCTGAAGGGTTAATAAAGTTCTTGAATGTGGTTTTGAGCACCTTGAGGGGTGCAGCTTTTAGAATGGTGTCACTTTTGGGTATTTTCTATCATATAGACCCCTCAAAGTGACTTCAAATGTGATGTGGTCCGTAAAAATAAAATGGTGTTGCAAAAATGAGAAATCGCTGGTCAACTTTTAACCCCTATAACTTCCTAACAAAAAAAAATTTGGTTCCAAAATTGTGCTGATGTAAAGTAAACATATAGGAAATGTTATTTATTAAGTTTTTTGTGTACTATATTTCTGTGATTTAAGGGCATAAAAATTCAAAGTTGGAAAATTGCGAAATTTTCAAAATTTTCGCCAAATTTCCATTTTTTTTTCACAAATAAACGCAAGTTATATCAATGAAATTTTACCACTAACATGAAGTACAATATGTCACGAGAAAACAATGTCAGAATCACCGGGATCCATGGAAGCGTTCCAGAGTTATTACCTCATAAAGGGACAGTGGTCAGAATTGTAAAAATTGGCCCGGTCATGAACGTGCAAACCACCCTTACCAAGTGTTTGCCCATTCAGACATCTTATCCAGATAATTTTGTAATGTCAGGGTCAGATTTTAGTATCCTACATAATTTGGTGTCATCAGCAAAGACTGACATTTTACTCTCAATCCCATCCACAAGGTCATTAACAAAGAAATTAAAAAGAATCGGTCCTAGCACAGATCCTTGTGGTCCCCACTGCTGACTATATGCCATTTCGAGAAAGTACCATTTAGGACTAATACTAATAATATTGTGGTATTGCTGCAAATAATATAAGTGTTCAGGCCATCAAAGGTTCAAGTCCACTAAACTACAGACTACAAAATACATTAAAAATGAAAAAAAAAGTAAACCAAAAAAGTTCAAACTTTAAAATATAAAATAAATTAACCCAATTTGTAAACTCTAATGAAAAAAAAAAAAAAAAAGAACTGTGCTTTTTCAGCCAAGGCAACACTGAAAAAATGCCATAAAAAGTTATCAAAATATCATATCTACCACAAAATGTTATCATTAAAAGCGTCAGTTCACAAAAAACAACAACTCTAAAGCCCTATCAACTAAAAATGTAAATCTTTACAGGTCTCAGAAAATAGAAACTTTTTTCCTTAATTTATTTTCATCACTTAAATTAATAAAGAAAAAAAAAACTTTGCATGTTTGATATAGCCATAATCACACTCACTTGGAGAACTATAATAACAGGTAATTTATACCATATAACAAAACAAATAAAATAAAAACAAAACCACAAAAAAAACCTATTCGGAATTGGTTGTTTTTTTTTCACAATTTTTTTTTTTTCACAATTTCACCCCACTTGGATTTTTTTTCCCCCCATTTTCCAGTACATCACTTGAAAAGGGAAGTAAAAAATGAAAGTGCAAAAAGGGAAATCACCATGTCAAGAAGGAGTTGTGCAATAAAGCATCACCCATTTTCAGAATAGATATTAAGTTGCTAATTTGCTAATTGCCGAGGATCCCAAAATTCAAGTGAAATGGGAACTTGTGTTCCCTGCTGGGTTAGTCCCGTATACTAGGAAGAGTGTGGACCACTGCTCCATTCAAACCGGGGATTCGGGAATACTAATTGTAACTAGTGGGACAGATTCTTTAAATCAGGTTTTTGTGATACATGCATTTTTTAAAGATTTTGGCTGATCATTCATGATCATTATTGAAAAAATAAATAGTTCTCTTTTCTTTTTACCCTGGCCCCATAACCGTATAGTTCTTACAGCGTCCTCACACGCACGGTGGGCGCAGGTTTCATGAAATCACATCCACTCTGCTTGATCAGCTGAAACACAAAAGAATTTCTGTGCAAAACAAAAAGCAGCAAAAAATACGTAGCATTTAAGCTACATGTGAACACAGCCTACATTTCCAAGCAAAGTGGATGAGGTTTCATGAAAACTTCTGCCCTCGGTACTTCTAAAGACGATGTTTGGCTGTGCTGCATTGGCGCGTTTTTGCTCTATGAGCTTCTATGTGGAGCCTGGAAAAAAAATAGGATCCACATATGTAAAAAAAAAAAAAAAAAAAAAAAAAGACATATCAAAGCGGGGGAAAACGCATAACAAACACAGCAAATATGCAATAATCAGATAAGATTGTTATTGAGTGGTATGGTGCTGACACTTGCAGAAAACAAGCTGTAGAAATAGAATTTTTTGTAATTTTCTTTGATTTTTACATTTTTGTTTTAGCACTCTTAGGCCATGTGCACACGATGCATTTTTCCTGCGGATCCGCAGCGGATTTTACCACGCAGAAACGCTGCGGATCCGCAAAGTGATTTACAGTACAATGTAAATCAAGTTTAAAATAAAAACGCTGTGCAGACGCTGCGTTTTTTTTCCGCGCGGTTTTTGTGTGGTACAAAAAATGCAGCATGTCACTTCTTTTGTGCGGTTTTCCACCTGCTCCATTCTCCAAATCCGCAGGGGGAAAACCGCAGTGGAAAACCGCAAGAAAACCGCACAAAAACAGGAAGAAATCCGCAGGTCATTTGACCTGCGGATTTCTTCAAATCTGCGCTGAAAAATCCGCAGGAGGAAAATCTACGTGTGCACTTAGCCTTATAGGAAAATGAAAAATGTTACTTATTTTCCTTTTACAACACAGGCACATAGAAATACACTGCTATGTATGGATGCAGCTCTATGTACCATTATAATCTGCCTGTGGGTTCACAGCCTGCAATGTAGCTTCAAGAATACAAAACTCTACACTGCTTATCAGTGCAGGCTGTGGCTCATAGCTTTAGCTGCTGCTTACAACGTTAGTTTTTTTCAATTCCCGGGGAGACCAGATCTCAAGAAGAGAGTTGTTTATTTAATTCTTTAATGACCACCGATGCGCCTTTTAACAGCGGCAGTTAAGGGCACTTATTCCTCAGCGCCATTAAGAGCAATAAGGCGGTAGAGCCCCCCACAGTTGAAAAATTACCAGGTAGCTGAGATCCTGAAGGACATGATTAGGGTGGGTTTTTTTACGGTCCCCTGTCAATATGGCAGCCTAACATTATCAACTTCTAAGTTGTACCTGTGATTTCAAAATGCTCACTATACCTCTGGCTAAAATCCTTTAGGGGCGTGGTTTCCAAAATGGGGTCACTTGTGGGTGATTTCCACTGTTTAGGGCTCTCCAAACGGGACATGGCTTCTGCTCTTGTTTCCAGCGAAATTTGCATTCAAAAAGGGCTCCTTCCCATCCAAGTCCTGCTATGCGCCCAAACAGTGGATTTCCCCCTCATATGGGGTATCTGCATACTCAGGAGTAATTGCACAACAAATTTTGGGGTCCATTTTCTTCTGTTACCCTTGTGAAAATTAAAAAAATTGGATCTAAACTAAATTTTGTGTGGAAAAAATTAAAAGTTCCTTTTTTTCCTACCACATTGCTTCAGTTCTCGTGAAGCACCTGAAGGGTTAATAAACTTCTTGAATGTGGTTTTGAGCACCTTGAGGGGTGCAGTTTTTAGAATGGTGTCACTTATTTTCTGTCATATAGGCTCCCCAAAGTGACTTCAAATGTGATGTGGTCCCTAAAAATTTTTTTGTAAACTTTGTTGTAGAAATGAGAAATCGCTGGTCAACTTTTAACCCTTATAAATTCCTAACAAAAAAAAATAATGTTTACCAAATTGTGCTGATGTAAAGTTAATATGTGGGAAATGTTATTAAGTATTTTGTGTGACATAACGCTCTGATTTAAGGGTACAAAAATGTAAACCTTGAAAATTGAAAAATTTTCTAAATCTTTGCCAAATTTCTGTTTTGTTTCATAAATAAACGCAAGTCATATCGAAGAAATTTTATCAGTATCAGAGTACAATATGTCACAAAACAATCTCAGAATCAGTGGGATCTGTTGAAGCGTTCCAGAATTATTACTTCATAAAGTGACAGTGGTCAGAATTGTAAAATTTGGCTTGGTCATTAAGGGCAAAATTGGCTCCGTCACTAAGGGGTTAATTAATGCAAGTATGTGCAGAGTTTCCAGCCCTGCCCCCAGGAGCAATGAATACCAAGAGAGAAAAGAGTTAGTGGAAGTCTGAATACAGCACTTCTGAATCTGAATCATTGGGAGCTATGATACTATCAGAGTAAGTAATACAATGATCAAGAACACCTCTAATAGGATGCACCAATTACAATAGGCAATGTCAAATCTGGCCCAGCTCTCCCTCCCTTCATTAGGACCTTTGCACACTCATTTGATTCTTCAAAACAAAAGACATGGTCAAGATCCGACCATTGTGGCTATGCACATGTTTTCTGAAACAGGAAGTCGAGACTAAAAAAAGACCGTGTGGTCAATGTAGAAATTGCAAGATTTCTATTTTTTCCTTTTAATACAGTTTGTGATAGGTTTTAAAAAAACAAAAACACAACAACATTGACAATTTACCGTATTTTTCGGATTATAAGACGCACCCCAAATTTTCAGAAGGAAAATAGGGGGAAAAAAATATGTGTCAAATCCGGGCTTGTCTTACAGTCCGAATTCAGCTTATCGGGCGGGGATCGGCACAGTTGGAGAAGTGGTCACAGACGAACATGGTCACAGGGGTTGTTCAGTGGTCCAGGCTAGTGCGGTGGCCTCCGGTAAATGCCATCCCAGGCTGTTGCGGTGGTGGTGCTCTGGGTTTCCCGGTGGTTCCACTGATATTTTACGACAGGTTCAGCTCTGGTGCGGTGGGACTCCACCGGCATTTTGGACAGGTGCGGTGGTGGTGCTCTGTGGTGCAGTGGAGCTCCGCTGGCATTTGGTGCGGTGGTCTCTGGGAAAATGGCCGCAGGGGGCGGCGCATGCTCAGATTGAGATCTCGGCTACGAGATCTCTTGCCAAGATCTCAATCTGCTGCTATGCGGTGGCATATGGAAAATGGCAGCCGGGGGTGGCGCATGCTCAGATTTAGATCTTGGCAACGAGATCTCGGCCATTTTCCCGGAGGCCACGGCATCACAGCAAAGGACCTGCGGGGGCCTCTGGGCTTTCACCAAATGCCAGTGGACCCCCCCCCACACCACAGATCACCACCACCAAACCAGCAGTGTTGGACCCGGACCACCGTCACAGTATTTTGCAAGTATATTCAGGGGAAAAAGTGCATCTTATAGTCCGAAAAATACAGTAAATAAAAAAAATAAACATAAAAACCTGGTTTTAACCCCTTAATGACGGAGCTTTTTTCATTTTCGTTTTTCACTCCCCTTCTTTCCAGAGCCATAACTTTTTTAATTTTCCATCAATATGGCCATGTGAGGGCTTATTTTTTGCGGGACGAGTTGTACTTTTGAACGACATCATTGGTTTTAGCATGTCGTGTACTCGAAAACGGGAAAAAAATTCCAAGTGCGGTGAAATTGCAAAAAAAGTGCAATCCCACACTGGTTTTTTTGCTTGGCTTTTTTTCTAGGTTCACTAAATGCTAAAACTGACCTGCCATTATGATTCTCCAGGTCATTACGAGTTCATAGACACGGAACAGGTCTATGTTCTCTTTTATCTAAATGGTGAAAAAAAAAATAAAGTTTGCTAAAAAAAAGAAATGCGCAAATTTCGGAGACCCGTAGCATCTCCATTTTTCGTGATCTGGGGTTGGGTAAGGGCTTACTTTTTGCGCACCGAGGTGACATTTTTAATGATACCACTTTTGTGCAAATACGTTGTTTTGATCACCCGTTATAGCATTTTAATGCAATGTCGTGGCGACCAAAAAAAGTAATTCTGGCGTTTTGAAATTTTTTCTTGCTACGCCGTTTAGCGATCAGGTTAATCCTTTTTTTATTGATAGATCGGGTGATTCTGAACATGGCGATAACAAATATGTGTATGTGTGATTTTTTTTTTATTGATTTATTTTGATTGGGAGGAAAGGGGGTGATTAGAACTCTTAGGGTTTTTTTTTTTTTTTTTACTTTTTTCTAATTTTTAACCACTTTTTTTTTTTTACTTTTGGCATGCTTCAATAGCCTCCATAGGAGGCTAGAAGCATGCCACACTTGATCGGCACTGCTACATATGGGCAATGAGCAGATCGCCCATATGTCGCAGATTTACTGCATTGCTATGAGCGCTGTCCACCAGGCGTCACTCATAGCAATGTGCCTGCAACAATGATTGAGGTCTCTATGAGAGCTCTGGTTGTCAAGGCAACGTGTCGCCGACTCCCGATCATGTGACGGGGGTTGGTGATGCGCTCACTTCCAGCCCGGCGGCCGGAAGCGGTAGTTAAATGCCCGCTGTCAGCGTTTAACAGTGGGATTTAACTAGTTAATAAGCGTTTATAACAGCTGACATGTCGCGGCTTTGAGGTGGGCTCACCGTCAGAGCCCACCTCAAAGCAGGGGACTCTGACCGCTGACGTACTATCCCGTCAGCGGTCAGAAAGGGGTTAAGAATAGGTCATTTTCTGATGGCACATTCCATTTAAAGGGAATCTGTTAGCAGGTTGTTGCTGTTTAACCCCTTCACCCCCAAGGGTGGTTTGCACGTTCAATTTTTACAATTCTGACCACTGTACCTTTATGAGGTAATAACTCTGGAACGCTTCCATGGATCCCGGTGATTCTGACATTGTTTTATCGTGACATACTGTACTTCATGTTAGTGGTAAAATTTCATTCATATAACTTGCGTTTATTTGTGAGAAAAACGGAAATTTGGCAAAAATTTTGAAAATTTCGCGATTTTCCAACTTTGAATTTTTATGCCCTTAAATCACAGAGATACGGCACACAAAAAACTTGATAACTAACATTTCCCACATGTTTACTTTACATCAGCACAATTTTGGAACCAAAATTTTTTTTTGTTAGGAAGTTATAAGGGTTAAAAGTTGACCAGCGATTTCTCATTTTTACAACACCATTTTATTTTTAGGACCACATCACATTTGAAGCCACTTTGAGGGGTCTATATGATAGAAAATACCCAAAAGTGACACCATTCTAAAAACTGCACCCCTTAAAGTGCTCAAAACCACATTCAAGAAGTTTATTAACTCTTTAGGTGCGTCACAGGAATTTTTTTGAATATTTAAAAAAAAATGAACATCTAACTTTTTTTCATAAAAAAAATACTTCAGGTTCAATTTTTTTTATTTTACCAAGGGTAACAGGAGAAATTGGACTGCAAAAGTTATTGTGCAATTTGTCCTGAGTACGCAGATACCTGATATGTGGGGAGGAACCACTGTTTCGGTGCATGGCAGAGCTCAGAATGGAAGGAGCGCCGTTTGACTTTTTCAATGCAAAATTGGCTGGAATTCAGATTGGACGCCATGTCACGTTTGGAGAGTCCCTGATGTACCTACACAGTGGAAACCCCCTACAAGTGACCCCATTTTGGAAACTAGACCCCCCAAGGAACTTATCTAAATATGTGGTGAGAACTTTGAACCCACAAGGGCTTTACAGAAGTTTATAACGTACAGCGGTACAATTAAAAAATCATATTTTTTCCACAAAAATGATCTTTTCACCCCAATTTTTATTTTCCCAAGGGTAACAGGACCCTAAAAGTTATTGTGCAATTTGTCCTGAGTACGCTGATACCCCACATGTGGGGGTAAACCACTATTTGGGCGCATGGCAGAGCTCGGAAGGGAAGCAGCGCCATTTGACGTTTTTGGCTGGAATTGAGATCGGACACCATGTCGCGTTTGGAAAACCCCTGATGTACCAAAACAGTGGAAACCCCCCACAAATGACACCATTTTGGAAACTAGACCCCCTAAGGAACTTATCTAGATGTGTGATGAGAACTTTGAACCCCCATGGGCTTCACAGAAGTTTATAACATAAAGCCATACAATTAAAAAAATCATATTTTTTCCACAAAAATGATCTTTTCACCCTCAATTCTTATTTTTCCAAGGGTAACAGGACCGTAAAAGTTATTGTGCAATTTATCCTGAGTACGCCGATACCCCACATGTAGGGGTAAACCACTATTTGGGCGCATGGCAGAGCTCGGAAGGGAAGCAGCGCCATTTGACGTTTTTGGCTGGAATTGAGATCAGACACCATGTCGCGTTTGGAAAACTCCTGATGTACCAAAACAGTGGAAACCCCCCACAAATGACACCATTTTGGAAACTAGACCCCCTAAGGAACTTATCTAGATGTGTGGTGAGCACTTTGACCCCCCCAGTGCTTCACAGAAGTTTATAATGCCCGGGCGTGAAAATAAAAAATTCGTATTTTTTCCACAAACATGATCTTTTAGTCACCATTTTTTTATTTTCCCAAGGGTACCAGGAGAAATTGGACCCCAAAAGTTGTTGTCCAATTTGTCCTGAGTATGCTGATACCCCATATGTGGGAGAAAACTACTGTAAGGACACACGTCGGGGCTCGGAAGGGAAGCAGTGACGTTTTGGAATGCAGACTTTGATGGAATGATCTGCGGGTGTCATGTGCGTTTGGAGAGCCCCTGATGTACCTAAACTATTGAAACTCCCCACAAGTGACCCCATTTTGGACACTAGACCCCCCACGGAACTTATCTAGATGTGTGGTGAGCACTTTGAACCCCCAAGTGCTTCACAGAAGTTTATAACACTCGGACGTGAAAATAAAAAAATCATTTTTTTCCACAAAAATGATATTTTTGCCCCCAATTTTTTATTTTCCTAAGGGTAACAGGAGAAATTGGACCCCAAAAATTGTTTTGCAATTTGTCCTGAGTAGGCTGATACCCTACATGTGGGGGTAAAACACTGTTTGGGCGCATGGCAGAGCTTGGAAGGGAAGGAGCACCATTTGACTTTTTCAACTCAGAATTGGCTGGAATTGAGATCAGACGCCATGTTGCATTTGGAGAGCCCCTGATGTGCCCAAACAGTGGAAACCCCCCAATTATAACTCCAACCCCAACACACCCCTAACCCTAATCTGAGCCCTAACCCTAGCCCTAACCCTAGCCCTAGCCCTAACCCTAATGGGAAAATGGAGATAAATACTTTTTTTTTTAATTTTATTATTTTTCCCTAACTAAGGGGGTGATATCGGGGGGTTTGATTTACTATTTATGGCGGTTTTTATGTTTGGCGGCTGTCGCACGCTAAAAGACGCTTTTTATTGTAAAAATAGTTTTTGCATCACCACATATTGAGAGCTATAATTTTTCCGTATTTTGACCCACCGAGTCATGTGAGGTCTTATTTTTTGCGGGACGAATTGACGTTTTTATTGGTACCATTTTCGGGCACGTGACATTTTTTGATCGCTTTTTATTCCTATTTTTGGGACGCAGAATGAACAAAAACCAGCGTTTCATGAATTTCTTTTGGGGGGGTGCGTTTACACCGTTCCGCGTGCGGTAAAATTGATAAAGCGGTTTTATTCTTCGGGTCAGTACGGTTACAGCGATACCTCATTTAGGTCGTTTTTTTATGTTTTTGTCGGTTTTATGCAATGAAAACTATTTTATATAAAAAATAATTATTTTTGCATCGCTTTATTCTGCGAGCTATAACTTTTTTATTTTTTCGCTGATGATGCTGTGTGGCGGCTCGTTTTTTGCGGGACAAGATGACGTTTTCAGCGGTACCATGGATATTTATATGCGTCTTTTCGATCGCGCGTTATTACACTTTTTGTTTGGCGGTATGATAATAAATCATTATTTTTTGCTTTGTTTTTTATTTTTATTTTTTAAGGGGTTCGCTAAAGGGGTTAACTAATGGGACAGTTTTATAGGGCGGGTCATTACGGACGCGGCGATACCTAATATGTGTACTTTTATTGTTTTTTTTTATTATTTCCAAAAAATGGATTTATTGGGGGAATTTTTTTTTTTTTTTTTTTCTAATTTATTTGGCGATTTTTTTTTTTAATTATTTTAACACTTTTTTTTATTTTTTTTTTTACTTTGTTAAATAGTCCCAGGTGGGACATCACTGTCCTGTGACAGATCGCTGATCTGTCACAGATCACTGTGACAGATCAGCGATCTGACACAGGCACTGCAGAAGGCTTCCTCATGCCTGCGCTTTGCAGGCACTGAGGAAGCCAGCTTCCTCAGGCCCCCGAAGGCCCCCGTCGCCATCTTGGATTCGGGGGCCTGGAGGAAAGGAGCCCCCCGCAGCAGCGCTGCACATTGCGCTGCCGTGGGGGGCTCAGGGAAGCACGGAGGGAGCCCCCCCCCTGCCGATGCTTCCCTTTAACCCCCGGTACACCGCGATCATGTTTGATCGCGGTGTGCAAGGGGTTAACGTGTCGGGGGCGGTCCGTGACCGCCCCTGACACATTGTGCCGGGTGTCAGCTGTGATAATCAGCTGACACCCGGCCGCGATCAGCGGCGCTCACCACGTGGGCGCCGCTGATCGCGCCGACGTACTATCCCGTCCATGGGCATAGGGGCCCAGGTCCCATGGACGGGAACGTACGTCGGATGGCAGAAAGGGGTTAATCTGAGAGCATGATGTAGGAGCAGAGAGCCCAATTATAGAGATGTGTCACTTACTAGGCTACATGATGCAGTATCAATACAATCAATGTTTTATCAGCAAGAAACACCAAGGTTACTTACTGGTAGCCGGTTTTTCCGGAGCCCATGACGGCACACATGAGAGAGGGGATCCGCTCAGTCATGACAGGAACCCTACTGTAATAAAAGGGCGGTACCTCTCACTAGTTTCAGTCGGTTTACAGAGCATGAGAGGCCCTCCTGGTTAGTACACATGGTAAAACTATCACCACATTATATTAACTAAAAAAGCACCCAAACTATAGTGCACACCAAAGAAGTGATAAGGGGGGCATATACAGGTGCCGTCATGGGCTCCGGAAAAAACGGCTACCGGTAAGTAAACTTGGTGTTTACCCGTCTCCCATGATGGCACACGAGAGACTTTTGTAGAATGAAACACCTTAGGGAGAGACCACCGCTTGTAGCACACTTCTACCAAAGGTTAGGTCAATAAAGGAAGATAGATCTAGTCGGTAGTGTTTGAAAAAGGTCGAAGGTGAGGACCAGGTAGCGGCTTTACAAATCTGCTCAATTGATACCTCAGCCTTCTCTGCCCAGGAGGTAGCCACAGCTCTGGTTGAGTGAGCCTTGATGGCTTCAGGAACCGGAGCGCCACTCGCAGAGTAGGATAACATAATGGCCTCCCTGATCCATCTGGCAATGGTACTTTTGGCTACTACCCTGAAAGGCTACAAACAGGGACTGATCTTTCCTCCACTGACTAGTCACAGACATATATTGTAGTATGGCCCTCCTTACATCTAACCTATGGAACTTTTGCTCCACAAGGTGCCTAGGATTATTCCAGAATGATGGCAAGGTGATCTTTTGAGTCCTATGGAACTTAAGGACTACCTTGGGGAGACAGAGTAGTTCTAAGACCAGATCCAGCCTGTCATCAAATTTGAGTATATGGAGGACACACACAGAGCCTGTAGGTCGCTCACTCAACGGGCCGATGTAAAGGCTACCAGTAATACTGTTTTAAGTGTGAGTAGTTTTGGTGACAACTCCTGTAATGGCTCAAAGGGGTCTCTGGTTAAAGCCTCCAAGACTAGATTCAGGTCCCAGGGTGGTATCTTCGGGATAAAGATCGGCCTAGACCTACTACAAGACTTTATGAACCGGGACACACACCTATTGGACGCTAGGTTGCAGTTACATAGAGCCCCCAGAGCTGAGACTTGAACTTTGAGAGTGCTAGTTGCTAACCCGAGTTGTAGCCCCGCCTGTAGAAACTCTAGGATAGGCCCCACCAGAGCTACATCACCTAAAGGTTCCCCCAGGAAGTCTAGGAACTTTTTCCATGTTCTGCCATAGATTCTGGATGTGATAGGTTTCCTACTCTTCAACAGGGTGGAGATTAACCCTGATGAGAATCCCTGGCAACTCAGTAGAGCCCCCTCAAATTCCAGGCTGCCAGATGGAAGCCTTTCACCTGAGAGTGGGAAAGCAGGTCTGGAACCTCTGGTAAAATCTATGGATGTGTCACTGACATGAGTCCCAGAAGGGAGAACCAAAGCCTCCTCGGCCAAAACGGAGCTATGAGAATTACTCTCGCTCTATCTTCCCTGATTTTCCGGACTACTATCAGAATCAATGTCATCGGGGGGGATGCGTAGGCCAGCGAGAACTTCCAGGGTATTTGTAGAGCATCCACTGCAAACGGGACTTCTTTTGGACTTAGTGAGCAAAACTTCCTGACCTTTCTGTTGCGTGAGGTGGCAAACAGGTCTATTTCCAGTTTGCCCCAAGCTTGAACTATTTGTTGGAAAACCTGGGGGTTTATGGACCATTCCCCCCATCTCAGGTGTCTGCGACTCAGGAAGTCTGCTTGTATATTTTCGACGCCCCTTATATGCAGTGCCGTGATAGATAACAGATGTTGTTCTGCTAACTGGAAAAGTAGGCTTGATATTCCCACGAGGTCCCAGGATCTCGTTCCCTCCTGGTAGTTGATGTAAGCTACCACTGCTTGATTGTCCGTCATGACTCTAGTATGGTGGCCCCGAAGCAAGGGGAGAAAATGTTTCACGGCTTTCTCCACTGACCACAGTTCTTTCACATTTGAACCGTGATCCCTTTCTAGTGAGGACCAGGTTCCTTGTATTGAATGGGATCTCAGGTGTGCTCCCCACCCTGTAGCACTTGCGTCGGTTGTAATAATGTCCTCGACTGGTTTTTGCCACAGGACACCGGCTGTTAGATGCTCCTCTACAGTCCACCAGATTAGGGAATCTCTCTCTTATGGCCATGGAAAGATATAGTTGTCCTTCTAAACGCCCTTCAATTGTTTCTGTGCGGACAGAACTTTCCACTGTTTCCAGAACTGTGGCCACCCTACAGCGGGTATACATTATGCTAATGAGCCTAAAAAGGGACATTGCGTTCCTCAGTGTCATAACCGGCTGTTGTATTGCTGTATAAGCTAGGCCCCTTATCTTGGTCACCTTGCTCTCCGGCAGGAGGCAGAGCTGTCGCTCGGAGTCAAGTATTAACCCTAGGAAGAATTGCACTTTTACTGTTGTTAATCTTGACTTGGGAATATTTACTATCCATCCCAACTCTATTAGTGTTGACGTCACTTCCTTTACTTGCTGAGTGCAGTGGGTCCCTACCAAAAGGAAGTCGTCCAGGTATGTGATGGAACAATATTTTTATGGCCGTATTGATTGACTCCATTTTGAAGTAGCAATTGTCTACCCACTGATTGAGCCTCTTCATATTGACTATGGTTCTCCAAGAACTGTCTGTTTTTTATATCAAAAAGAGGGGGGAATAAAACTCCCTTCCTTCCTCCTGACTTCATGTAGGACTTGTTTCTGCACTAGTCCCAAAACCTCTGTCTCCAGGGCCAGTTGGTCCTCCTGAGACTTCCTTCAGGGTGTCATTATAAAGGTTTGCCTGGGCGGACGGGTGAATTTAATTTTTAAATCATCCTTGATTATATTTAGGACCCATGTACTGATGTTTGCCCAGGCAGAGAGGAAAAGAGAAAGCCTTCCCCCTACCTCTGACCTGATGTCATTGGGGAGATTTTTTGGAGGACGTAGAGTGCCCTTTGAAGATGTAGCCCGATCCTCTCTTTTCCTTAAAATCCCAAGTTTTCCTGTCCCCTAGGGCAGGGGTCCCCAACCGCCGGTCCGCGGCCCAGCACCGGGCCGCTGCAGTGCCCTTGCCGGTCCGCGGACACAAGGGGAGCCAGGGGCGGTCAGTGGCATAGCGGGGGCTGGGGCGGCGCGCAGCAGCTCTTAGCGGCGGGCAGGGAGCAATCAAGCAGCTCCGCTGCCTGCAAGAGGGAATAGCAGGAGCGAAGCTGCAAGGACCCGTCCAGCTTCCTGCCCGCCGCCCGCGCTTCCTGTCTCTGAGTGACACAGAGAGGAGCGCGCCGCTGCTGTGTCAGTGCGAGGAAGCGCGGGCGGCGGGCAGGTGAGAGGAGAGAGGTGGTGTCTGTGTGTGTGTGTGTGTGTGTGTGTGTCTGTGTGTGTGTGTATAATGTGTGTACATGTATGTCTGTTGGTCTGTGTTTGTGTAGCCTGGCCCTGGAGGAGATGGGGACATGAGGAGAAGGCCATGAGGGGAGTGATGGAGAGACGGCAGTGATGGGGAGAAGGGAGTGATGGGGTGAAGGCAGTGATGGGGAGAAGGGAGTGATGGGGTGAAGGCAATGATGGGGAGAGGGGAGTGATGGGGTGAAGGCAATGATGGGGAGAGGGGAGTGATGGGGTGAAGGCAATGATGGGGAGAAGGGAGTGATGGGGTGAAGGCAATGATGGGGAGAGGGGAGTGATGGGGTGAAGGCAATGATGGGGAGACAGCAGTGATGGGGTGAAGGCAATGATGGGGAGACAGCAGTGATGGGGTGAAGGCAATGATGGGGAGAAGGGAGTGATGGGGTGAAGGCAGTGATGGGGAGAAGGGAGTGATGGGGTGAAGGCAATGATGGGGAGAGGGGAGTGATGGGGTGAAGGCAATGATGGAGAGACGGCAGTGATGGGGTGAAGGCAATGATGGGGTGAAGGCAATGATGGGGAGAGGGGAGTGATGGGGTGAAGGCAATGATGGGGAGAAGGCAATGATGGGGAGACAGCAGTGATGGGGTGAAGGCAATGATGGGGAGATGGCAGTGATGGGGTGAAGGCAATGATGGGGATATGGCAGTGATGGGGTGAAGGCAATGATGGCTAGATGGCAGTGATGGGGTGAAGGCAATGATGGAGAGACGGCAGTGATGGGGTGAAGGCAATGATGGGGAGACAGCAGTGATGGGGTGAAGGCAATGATGGAAAGACAGCAGTGATGGGGTGAAGGCAATGATGGGGAGACAGCAGTGATGGGGTGAAGGCAATGATGGGGAGACAGCAGTGATGGGGTGAAGGCAATGATGGGGAGATGGCAGTGATGGGGTGAAGGCAATGATGGGGAGACAGCAGTGATGGGGTGAAGGCAATGATGGCTAGATGGCAGTGATGGGGTGAAGGCAATGATGGAGAGACGGCAGTGATGGGGTGAAGGCAATGATGGGGAGACAGCAGTGATGGGGTGAAGGCAATGATGGAAAGACAGCAGTGATGGGGTGAAGGCAATGATGGGGAGACAGCAGTGATGGGGTGAAGGCAATGATGGGGAGACAGCAGTGATGGGGTGAAGGCAATGATGGGGAGACAGCAGTGATGGGGTGAAGGCAATGATGGGGAGACAGCAGTGATGGGGTGAAGGCAATGATGGGGAGACAGCAGTGATGGGGTGAAGGCAATGATGGGGAGACAGCAGTGATGGGGTGAAGGCAATGATGGGGAGACAGCAGTGATGGGGTGAAGGCAATGATGGCTAGATGGCAGTGATGGGGTGAAGGTAATGATGGTGAGACAGCAGTGATGGGGTGAAGGCAATGATGGGGAGACATCAGTGATGGGGTGAAGGCAATGATGGGGAGACAGCAGTGATGGGGTGAAGGCAATGATGGAAAGACAGCAGTGATGGGGTGAAGGCAATGATGGGGAGACAGCAGTGATGGGGTGAAGGCAATGATGGGGAGACAGCAGTGATGGGGTGAAGGCAATGATGGGGAGACAGCAGTGATGGGGTGAAGGCAATGATGGGGAGATGGCAGTGATGGGGTGAAGGCAATGATGGAGAGACAGCAGTGATGGGGTGAAGGCAATGATGGGGAGATGGCAGTGATGGGGTGAAGGCAATGATGGAGAGACAGCAGTGATGGGGTGAAGGCAATGATGGGGAGACAGCAGTGATGGGGTGAAGGCAATGATGGGGAGACGGCAGTGATGGGGTGAAGGCAATGATGGAAAGACAGCAGTGATGGGGTGAAGGCAATGATGGAGAGATGGCAGTGATGGGGTGAAGGCAATGATGGGGAGAGGGGAATGATGGGGTGAAGGCAATGATGGGGAGACAGCAGTGATGGGGAGAAGGCAATGATGGGGAGAAGGGAGTGATGGGGAGAAGGCAATGATGGGGAGAAGGGGGTGATGGAGCACTTATTCAAAACCTATGGTGAGTTGAGTCACATTATAAATGTTATTTAATTATAAGTATGCACTGCTACACTACAACCGTGTCCATAGCCCCGCCCCCTTATGACCAAAGCCCCGCCCCTGCCACACCTCCATCCCCGCCCTGCCGGGCCATGGAAGAATGGTCTTGCTTGAAACCGGTCCCCGGTGCAAAAAAGGTTGGGGACCACTGCCCTAGGGGACGACCTCTGTTAAACCTTCTGCTCGAAAAGGGCGGTTTTTTGGACTCTCCAGGTAACTGCTCTAAAATTTCCTCCAATTTTTGCCGAAAAGGAAATGACCGTCACATGGGATGGAACACAGTCTATGTTTGGATGGCAAATCCCCCAGACACCCTTTAAGCCACAGGGTTTGTCTTGCCGCATTGGACAAGCCTGCCGCTCTGGCTGTTAACCTTGCGGAACCTGCCAAGGCATCCGCTAAGAAAGCCGCTGCTCCATGTACCAGTGTCATGTTTGTTAGGATCTCGTCCCTTGGAACTTTGTCCCTTTTCTGGTCTTCTATCTGTTGTAGCCAGACCATGAGGACACGGGCGGTACAAGTACCAGCTATTGCCGGTTTTAACCCCCCTGCCGACGCTTCCCAGATGTGTCTCAAGAAGCCATCTGCTTTTTTATCAAGGGGGTCTTTCAAGTACGCCAAAGTCCTCTAATGGAAGCGATCACTTTGTTGAGGACCTAGCCACGGCACCATCAATTTTAGGGATCTTTTCCCAAGCTTCGGAGTCTCTCTCTTCAAATGGGTACCTCCTCTTTGACGCAGAAGGTAAGGTACCCGACCTCTCTGGCTTTTTCCATTCCCTGTCAATTAAAGTCTTTATCTTGTAATTGACAGAGAAAAGGAGTTTTCTTTTTTATTCCAACCCTCCGAACATAACGTCCTCTAATGACCTAGGAGTTTTTTTCCTCTTTAAGGCCCATTATAGACCTGACAGCTTCGACCAGTTTTTCTATGTCTTCTGTTGGAAAACACGGTCGGCCCCCTATATCGCTGTCCGAGGAGGATTCCGAGGACTGAACAGAGGAGGAGGAGGTGGAGGGGGACAGGGATCTTTCCCGACCTTCCTGTACTAGAGAGGCTTCTGAATCAGAATCCAATTTGTGGCTTCGTTTACACGTTTTTTTTTAAGGGCTGAAGTTAAGTAGCCTTTTACTTCCTCGTGTATTGTGACCTTAAGGCTAGTAACAAAGTCAGGGGTCTCACCCCGTATGGTTTAATTTATACAGTCAGCACAGAGATTTTTCTGCCATTGAACTGCCAGTGGGTTTTTCCATAGGGCACATTCTCTGTTCTTTGATTTGCCGCTAGACTTCCTCGACCCCCAGTGATCAAACAAAAATATGGACCCCATTACCATAAGGGTGATATTCACGTAGATCACTCAGCACCGCTGTCAATCAATGGTACCGGTTTTGGAGGCTGATCAGACGCACGTATGACGTCCCTTCTGGACGTCGAAGGGTCTTGCCGGTCAGGACGACTGCCGCTCCTACCACTCGAGTGGCTACTCCTGGTATTCTGGCGGCTCGGCAAGGCATCTGGTGAGAGCTCTTGTAGAAAAGGCTGCTGCTCTGGCTCTTCTTGCCCCACTTCCATTGTGAAGCTCTGGGCACGAGTGCGTCTTCTGTGGTCATCCCTCTTTTGAGGGATCCACTGCACTCTCCGCCTCCTCCATTACCCATCGACGGCCCCTCCCTCCTGCCACACAGACGGGATGCATTTTGCCGGCCGGCATTCTCTTCATGGGCGCCGCCATCTTGGATTCGGCGCCGCCCCCGACTAAACACGGGCACACCCATTCCCAGCGTGCCTAACGCGTGACGTCAGACACGCGTGACCCGGAAGCGGCCGCCCCTCCTGGATCTTCCTGGATGCCGGCAGA
This sequence comes from Dendrobates tinctorius, assembly GCF_039654945.1. Taxonomy (NCBI): domain Eukaryota; kingdom Metazoa; phylum Chordata; class Amphibia; order Anura; family Dendrobatidae; genus Dendrobates; species Dendrobates tinctorius. The sequence continues at coordinate 451,837 of NW_027362053.1, read as the reverse complement.
GGGGGGAGGGTGGCGGAGCAGACATGGAGGAGCCCCTGGACCCTCGCCAAGCTGCACCCACGCCCGCACGGAAACAGAGCCCCTGGGGGACCCACGGATGGTGCTTCCACCCCCAAAGCCCAGCACACAGGCTCTGCCTGTTTTTCTATGCCGGGACGGGGGTGGGAAGGTATGCTTCTTGACACCGCCGTCTTCAGCACACGGGTCCCTGTCAGGACAGGAAACCCAACTGAAGCGAGGGAGAGGTACCGCCCTTCTATTTCAGTAGGGTTCCTGTCCTGACTGGGTGGATCCCCTCTCTCATGTGTACCGTCATGGGAGACGGGAAAATCACCACTAAAAAGGACTAGGTCTCATGTGTAGGCCAATCAGGCTAGTCTGTTTAAACACAACCCCAATACTTATTGGCAGCTTGCTCACTCACAATCACAAATGTAAACAGGAAGCTGCCATTCAGTAGTGTGGGTGGGGTTATACAGGGCTCAACATTCTAACCACTGGTGTTACTGGTCGTGTTCGGCACCCCTAACATCAGGTGCTTCCCATGCTGTCAACTTTATGTCAACATAAGAAACACCGGCGGCTCTGATCGACGTTAAGATCAGATCAGACATCTGCAGTTCATCAGACAGCTAGCAGCTGTCTTGCTCCGGTCACAGAGGTCACAGAGGAATCAACTGATGTGAGTACTACTCCTATCGGTCTACTCCTGCTGTCACTAATAACAGCGAGAGCAGGCACGGCTAGTGGAAGCATTAAGAGATGCGCCTTTTCTGGGGCGGCTGTGGGCTGATATTTTTAGGCTGGGAGGTGGCGCCAATATCCATAGCCTCTTACCAACCTGAGAATAGCAGCCCCCAGTTGTCTGCTTTAGCTTGGCTGGTTGTAAAAGATGGGGTACCGCACGCTGTTTTTTTTTTTTTTTAAATTACTTATTTAAAAAAACAGTGTGGAGAATCTTCTGTTCTTGATAACCAGCCCTGCTGAAGCGGACAGCTGAGGGTGGCAGCAACTGTCGGTTTTGCCATTCTGGTTATCAAAAATAGAAAGAACCCATGTCATTTAAAAAAAAAAAAAAATGTATTTATGGCGCAGGCTGATGAATACTCGCTGTCATAAAGTGGCAGCAGATGTAGGCTCATGGGAGAAGTACTCTCTCATCAGCCAAGGCCTCTGTGACTAGAGGTAAACTTTTTACTTCCAGTCATGGCTGCTGGCTCACGCAGTCATCTGACAGCGTGGGAACCACAGCTCTATGTCCGCCATTATTAATCTTACCGCCGATCAGAGGCAGTGTTTTCCGCGCTGTTATGTAGATGACAATGTGGCAAACAACGGATGTTAATGTTAGGGTCCCCCATTTATCCAAATGGAGTCTGGGTTCGGGTACTCTTCTGGTACCCGAACCAAACTTTTTTTTTTTTTTTTTTTAAATGTTTGGTCAAACCTGCTAGACCTGAACATCCAGTGGTTCACCCATCACTAATCTTGTCAGTAGCAACTGCCATTTCTTATCTCAGTAATGGAAAAATCTATTCTTATTAAATACCGTTTTTACAAGAGAATTGAGAATTTTGTGAATGAATCAGTCCTGGCGGAAAAAGATGCAGTTTTCTCTGATAAGATATATTATAAAGTTGCTTATTTTCATTTGTATTATTGATTTAGGAATAAAAATTAAAACAGTTTAATTAAGAAATGTAACAGATGGCAAGTTAAAGAACCTCACCAGTTTCAGAGTGTCATCCTGCCAAAGTAGTCTAAGCATGGACTGTAGGTGTAGCTCTTGCTCACTGGGGCCTATTGTTTGAGGGGGCTTATCAATTTCTTCTGGTTCACCCTCTTCCTGCAGGAGAAGGGCAGCTCCTTTCACCATGACAAAGCTCTGCCTGAAAATTTAGAATTTGAGGGAAGTTAGATGCTGAGCAAAATCAATGAATGATAAGAGACTAAAGTGAAATCATATTACACAACTTAAAATAAAATATTCTCTTACCGTCGTTGCATTCGCTTCCTCCTGCTTTTTTCATCCTCCTAAAAAAAGAAAAGGAAAGAAAAATCATCAAAAGTCTGCTCCAAATAGGTTTTTTAAAAGACTAAGACTGGTATCACATTTGCGTTTGGATGCGCAGCGGACGCTCGCCGTGAAGCTCTGCCCCCTGCTGTGCCTCCTCCGGTCAGCTCCGCCTTTTGACGGTGCGGCGACCTGCGCCAAACGCAACGCGTTGCATTTTGGTGTGGCCACCGCACCGTCAAAAGGACGCATGCGGTGGCAAAAGCATACCTGCGCACGGCTTGCGTACACAATGCTAAAGATAGGGTACGCAGGACGCATGCAGCGGCATGTGCCCATAGGCGGAGCTGACCGGAGGAGGCGTGACAGGGGGTGGAGCTTCACAGCGAGCATCCCCTGCGCCTCCAAACACAAATGTGAAACTAGCCTATAATGGACACATGGATAAAAATTGGAAAAAAAATAAAAAATATCACAATGCAACTCAGATGATGATTCATACATTTCCAAATGCCCTAATGGTCACTACTCTCTTTTGATTCACCCTGTGATGGTCAGAAGAGCACTGGTAAAGCTACCTTTCATATAAAATAATAATAATAATAATAAGATTTATTTTTATATAGCGCTAACATATTCCGTAGCGCTTTGCAGTTTGCACACATTATCTCTGGAGGCAGATCCTCAGGGAGAGCTGTGTACGGCTCATTGATCTTAACAGCTTATTTACATATAAGAAAAATGTGGAATTCTCTAGAATAAAAAATTGCATCGTGTTTTGTGGGGAACATGGGAATAGAACGTGAATCTTGAGGAGCTGATTCTTCTTGATTGAGATCCGAGAGGCAAATTAGACTGACTTGTTCTAAGAAATTCAAACCCCTGAAAATATTTTCTTGTTTGCAGGGTGATTCTGGGAAAGGAGAAATATCGTCAGACCAAAAATGTTTTCTAATGGTGAGATCACGCACAAATCGATTCATGTATTTCATAGTACAGAGAATATTTAAATTATTAACTTGGGCGAAGTTCCAACCCCGCAATAGTAAACTGATTTCAGCAATAGTAAGTGGGATAAATGATAGGTTCAATACATCCAGTGTTGGAAATGGCTGTGGTTCCCGAGATGATGTTTGATGGAATCTGGGTTCTTGCTGTGTTTTTGACCCGCTCTTCTAGGTCGCTTTTTGGATGGTGCTGTTTTTTATAATAGTAGATTTGAAATCATCAATGGAGCTTTGGTTACCATCTGAGAGATCCACAGATGAATCTGTATCCGACAAAGAAAGGTGACTTGGTTGAGGTGGGAGACACCAGGTTTTGATCCATGGCGTACCTTAAGAATGGAATTGAGGGGGGTTTGATGACGAGCACAGCGTCCCCATTCATAAACTTGATTTTTGCTGTAATCACGTTTAAATTTCTTCTTTTTAACAGATAGAATTGATTCCTCCAGATCCTGCATTTTCCTGTTAAGGTTCTTTTTAAACAAGTCAAAATCGTCAGTGCTTTTACGAACTTTGACGGAATCCGTATTTTTTTTATATCATTCTGTATTTTTGGGCTGTCTATTTTTTCCTGCTATCCTTGTGAAAATAAAAAATTTGTGGCTTAAATAACATTTTTGTATGAAAAATGTGATTTTATTATTTTATGGGTCAATGTTACAAACTTTTGTGACAATTCTTATGGAACTAGTTTATGGACTTCCATGCGCTGCTTGACAAAATACAGGATTCCAATTATGGTGGAAGATTAATCATTTATTCCCAATGCGTTTCGAAGTAAGAAATTCTTCTTCCTCAGGGGATGACAAACCCCTGAGGAAGAAGTAGTTCTTACTTCAAAACGCGTTGGGAATAAATGATTAATCTTCCACCATAATTGGAATCCTGTATTTTGTCAAGCAGCGCATGGAAGTCCATAAACTAGTTCCATAAGAATTGTTATATCAGCGGTCACTTGTTTGACCTTTGGACGTGCAGCAGCTGACTACTAATCGTACATGCGTGATCTCTCCTGCAATAGGTGAGTGAATTTCTTTTATATTTTTTAATATTAATCCGGATAAGACCCTATTTGCGATTTTTTGGTCCTATAGTGTACTATAAACAAACTTTTGTGAAGCATATGGGGGTTCAAGGTGCTCACCAGACATCTAGATTATTTGAGGGATCTAGCTTCCAAAGTGGTGTCACATTTGTTTTGTTTTTTTTTTTTTACTACTTAGGCTAGACCTGGGCAAAGTGCGGCCCGAGGGCCACATCCGGCCCTCTGGCTGTCCACAGGCCGCACCATGCCCGCTCATTCGTTGTCTCCATCTGCGCTGACTGCATTGGTGGAGGAGGGGCCTCCGGCCACTTCCTCTACCAATGAGAGTGTGAAACAGCTGATGCGATACAGGAACAGAAGGAGAGTGCTGGGGAATGGGACCGAGGTGAGTATGTGGTGTTCTTTTTTCATATGTATGGGATGTTTGGCTGGACATGAGGAGGCTATGGGGGTCGCCGGATGGACATGGGGAGGCTATGGGGGTGTCATGCAGTATATGGGGATGCTGTAGGGTGTCATGCTGCACATGGGGAGGCTATGGGTACCTCATATAGTGTATGGGGAGTCTATGTGGGGCTCATGCAGTGTATAGTGAGGCTGTGTGGGGCCCATGCAGTATATAGTGAGGCTGTGTGGGGCCCATGCAGTATATAGTGAGGCTGTGTGGGGCCCATGCAGTATATAGGGAGGCTGTGTGGGGCTCATGCTGTATATAGGGAGGCTGTGTGGGGCTCATGCTGTATATGGGGAGGCTGTGTGGGGCTCATGCTGTATATGGGGAGGCTGTGTGGGGCTCATGCTGTATATGGGGAGGCTGTGTGGGGCTCATGCTGCATATGGGGAGGATGTGTGGGGCTTATGCTGTATATGAGGAGGCTGTGTGGGGCTCATGCTGCATATAGGGAAGAATGTTTAGTGCTCATGCCACATATGGGGGAGCTTGTGTGGGGCTCACGCCGCATATGGAGGAGTGTTATGATTGGGTCACCGAGGAGGAAAGAAAGACCAAGCTAAGCCACAGAAAACCAGAGAGGTTGGTAACTAAGCGGATTGCAGACCCCTGATCCTATCCACAAACTAGCAGTAGCCGTGGAGAGTGGCTACAATGATCCTAGAGGCCTCGGCACAGCCGGAGAGCTAACTAAGCCTAAAGCAACAAAGGGGAAATCTAAACTGCCCCAGAGCAGACCCCAAAGGAATGGATAGCCCCCAAACATATATTGTCGGTGAGATAAGATGAAAACACAAACGCAATTAGGAAAATAGACTGAGCAAACGATGGGGCCCACACTGACTAGACAGGACAGGAAAGGAAAGACACTGTCTGCAATCACGCAAAAAACCCTGCAAAAAAGTCCAACACGTATGATGCACAAAAAATACTGAAGTCGCACGACTTCGCCCACTATATCAGCACTCTGGTATATTCTGAAAGCAGAGCGAAAAGAGGCCAATCTAATAAGGGACAAAAACAAACTGGCACAAGCAGTAACATATGGATGGTGATTCAGCACAGCCCCAGCCGGAGCTGGCTGACCCACACAAAACTAAAAATAGACAAAACCAGATCAAATGTGAACAGAATAGCAAAAGAACACTTAGCTGAGCATGCAGGGACTGAGCTGAAAACGAAGACCTCAGGAGGCAGGAAAAATCACCAGCAGGGATAGAGGGAGTCGGCTGTCTTAAATCCAGTCTGAATTCCCAGATCTCCAATCATCATCCTCATCAGGTGGCAAGCCTCTGTTAATCAGATCAGCTCCATTACCTCCAGTAACCACCAGAGGGAGCCCAGAAAGAGAACTCGCATCCCCTCCGTCAACCTGACCAGCTCCTCCACCTTCAGCAGTAACCAGAGGTAGGCCAGAAAGCAAATTCAAAACAGGGGAGGCTGTGTGGGGCTCACGCCGCATACGGGGGAGGCTGCGTGGGGCTCATGCCGCATATGGGGGAGGCTGGTGTGGGGCTCTTGCAGTATATAAGGGGCTGTGGGGGGCTCATATGATATACAGAAGGGGCTGTACTCGCGTTCAAACGATATATAGGGGGATGCCAGCATACTTAATTCTGATCAATATTAAGTGATACTATTAATATTAAGTATAATATATTGATATTAATATTGAGTAGAATAAATTTCAGCCTATTGGTTTGGCCCTCCACAACAGTCAGTCTCTCATGTGGCCCCTCAGGAAAATTAATTGCCCTCCCCTGGATTAGGCACATCAAGGGCACTTCAAATGAGACATGACAACGGCAGACCATTCCATCAAAGTCTGCGTTCCAAAACGTAATTTATTTTCTGAACAACGCTGTGACCCCAAACAGTAGTTTACCCCCACATATGGGTTATTGGCATACTCAGGAGAAATTGCACAACAAATTAGCAATTTCTCCTGTTACACTTGTGAAAATGCAAAAAAAACGTGTATAAAAAAAAGTTGTTTTTTTATTATTTTCATGGATCAATGTTATAAACGTCTGTGAAGCCCCTTTGGGTGTTCAAGGCGCAGACCACACATCTACATAACTAGACCCCATCAGGGAACTTTCCAAAATGGTGTCACTTGTGGGGGTTTCCACTGTTTAGGTACATAATGGGTTCTCCAAACACGACATGGCGTCCGCTAATTATTCCAGTAAATTTTGCATTCAAAAAGTCAAATTACGATCTTTCCCTTCCAAGCCCTGCAGTGCGCCCAAATAGGAGTTTTCCCCCACATATGTGGTATCGCTGTACTTAGGAGAAATTGCACAACAAATCTGGGGGTCCATTTTTTTCCTGTTACCCTTGCCAAAAAAAAAAAAGAGTCTAAAGAAAAAAATTTGACAAAAACTAAAATGTTCATTTTTTTTTCCTTCCACATTGCAAAAAATTCCTGTGAAGCACCTGAAGGTTTAATAAACTTCTTGAATATGGTAGTGAGCACCTTGAAGGGTGCAGTTTTTAGAATGGTGTCCCTACTGGATATTTTCTGCCATACAGGCCCCTCAAAGTCACTTTGCTGATCAAATTGCTGGTCATCTTTTAACTCTTATAACTTCCTCACAAAAAATATGTTTACAAAACTGTGCGGATGTAAAGTAGACATGGGAAATGTTATCTATTATTTTGTGTGAAATAACTCTGATTTAAGGGCTTATAAAAACCGGTCACATTTTTGCCAAATTTCAGGGGGGTTTTTTCACAAAAAACACAAGTCACATTGAAGAAATGTTTCCACTATCATGAAGTACAATATGTCACAAAAAAACAATCTCAGAATCACCGGGATCCGTTGAAACGTTCCAGAGTTATTACCTCATAAAGTGATAGTGGTCAGAATTGTGAAAATTGGCCTGGTCATTAATGTGCAAACCACCTTTGGGGGTAAAGAGGTTAACAGAATTTTATAACATTGGGACATGTTGGCAGCTGATTATTCAGGATACTCTCCAAGCGTGTGACAACAGAGCTTCTTTATTCAGGAACAAAAAGGAACAATATATGATAATCTTAACATATCAGGAATAAATCATTTGTGTCTATCTGTGCAACATCTACACCAGGCTGCTTCTCTCATACACAGGAAAACAGGAACTACAGTCACATGCTCTCCCTGTGTGAGCCTCTGGGAGATTTTATTTTTAACTTTATAAACCGCATAAAATCTAGCAACTAAACACTCGTAGACAGGTATGGAGTTGTTGCACCAAACATATTCCAACAGGACATGAAAATGAAAAATTTAATTTTGTTTCACATAAAAGTTACTGTAGCCCCAAATTTTTCATTTTCTCAATATTGGGAGAAAATGGACCGTACAATTTGTTGTGCAATTTTTACAGAGTACAATGATATCTTCAATATGGTAGGAAACTACTGTTTGCACGCTCAGCAGGGCACGGAAAGAAAAGAGCACTACCATATCACATTTGAAGAGCCCCCCCCCCCCCGGGACATGCCAAAACAGGAAAAACTCCTGACAAGTTACCCAAATTTGGAATCTACACCTCTCTACAAATCAATTACATTTTTACCACTAAACTGTTATTTTATCCCAAAGTTTAACATTTTTGTACCAAGACGTCATATGTTGGGAAGGGGTTAAAAAAGAAATAAGATAACATTTTAGAGTTACTGGTCTGAAATGTAGAAAGACCAATAGTGATCAGTTAGTGGGAATACACCACAAACAAAGGTGAAGCTGTTTTTTTTTGTTTTTTATTTAGTAAAGAGTGGGCTAAAATTCCACCAAGCCAATGTGCAGGACTGATGAACAATTACCAGAAACATTCAGATGCAGTTATTGCTGCACAAGGAGATCACACCAGACATGTAAAGCCAAGGTTCACATACTTTTGCCACTCACAGACATGTGATATTGGATCATTTTCCTCATCTAAAAAAATGATAAAGTCTGATATTTTTCACTAATTTGTTTGATTTGATTATCTTTATATAGTTTTAAGAACTGGGTGAATATCTGATGTAGTTTTAGGTCATATTTTATTCACAAACTTGCAATCATCACTGCAATGGTATGTAAACGTTTGGGCACCCTTGGTCAAAATTTCTGCATTTTTCAGACTATAAGACGCACCTAAGTTTTGAAGGAGGAAAATAGAAAAATAAATTTAAGCAAAAATGTGGACATAATGCACTTATGGGGAGGGGGATCTGCCGCTGACACTGTTATAGGGGTAATGTATCCCAATTCTGTACTAATATTCCCCATCCTGGTATACATGGCCCCCTTATCCTTTTATACATGGCCCCCTCATCCTGGTATACATGGCCCCATCATCTCCATCCTCATCCTGGTATACATGGCCCCTTCATCCCCATCCTGGAATACATGGCCCCTTCATCCCCATCCTGGAATACATGGCCCCTTCATCCCCATCCTGGAATACATGGACCCCTCATCCCCATTTACATAGCTCCCCCATTCCGTTTTACATGGTCTTGATGCCAGCAGCTGATTACAGAGTGTAAACAGTGCATGATGTCACTGCCATGCTCCCCCACACGCTGAGGTAATCTGCCGGAATATTCACTGCACCCCACGCCCGGGACTATGGGAGTGGAGAGTAGTGAATATTTTATTTTCTTTAACAGCAGGTATACATGTTAGCCGTAGCCGCCAGCTCCTGCCTCCTGTGACTCACTCCTCCGCTGCTCCAAATTTTTGGAGGTAAATGGTGCATCTTATACTCCGAAAAATAAGATACTGTTATTGTGAACAGTTAAGCATATTGAAGATTAAATTATCTATAAAAAGGGCTACGGTTAAAGATGACATTTCTTTTGTATTTTTGGTAAAACACACATTTTTTTTTTCTTCTTCATCTTTCACATTTTAAAAATTACAAAAAGAAAAATGAGCCAATGCAAAAGTTTCAGCACTCTTGTAGATTTGTGTGCTCAGATAAAGTCTGAAACCTTGGTCAAAGTTAATTAGCCTGTTAGGGTGATTGCTTGTTCACCATCGTTAGGAAACGGCAGGTGATGGAAATTCCCCAGTTTTATAAAAGCCCAGTCTCCTCTAACCTTGTACCAAAAAACAGCAACCATGAGGAGTTCTTCTAAGCATCTGCCCAACACTCTGAAAATGAAAATGGTGGAAAGCCCACAAAATAGGAGAAGGCTATAAGGTAGAAAAGTATTTTCAAGTTGCCCTTCACTCAGTTTGAAATGTAATTAAGAAATGGCAGTTAACAGGAACAATGGATGGCAAGATAATGTCTGGAAGACCAAGGAAAATTTCAGTGACAGCTGCTCATAGGATTGCTAGAGAGACAAAATCAGAACCCCCCGCTTGACTGCAAAAGACCTTCCGAAAGAATTACCAGACTCTGGAGTTGTGGTACATTGTTCTACTGTTTACAGACACCTGCACAAAAAGCTCCTTCATGGAAGAGTCATCAAAAGAAAACCTCTCCTGCGTCCTTTCCTCAAAAACTTCAGTATCAGACCCGTATGCAAAAAAAGCATCTAAACAAGCCCAATACATTTTGGAAACAAGTCTGCTGGACTGATTAGGTTAAAATAGAACTCTTGGGCCACAATGATCAAAGGTATGTGTGGAGAAAAAGGGGCACAGAACTTCAGGAAAAGAACATCTCACCAACCATGATAGATCCACCCCCATGCTTAATGGTTGGTGAGATGTTCTTTTCCTGAGGCTTGTTCAAATGAATAACGATCATTAAGATATGTCAAAATCCACAATAGACTACTTCAAAAGGCACAAGCTGAAGGTTTCACAATGGGCCATACAGTCCCTTGATCTGAATATAATAATAATAATAATAATAATAATAATAACTGTGTTTGTTATCTTAAAATAAAAAAGGAAACGTCCGTTTTGTTTATATTTGCTATGTGTATTTATTTAAAATACAACTATTAGATTTGTAATGGATTGGTGTCTTACGCCTGTTTCACACCAGTTTTTTGACGTCAGTCAAAATTCGCCTTTTTTTTTAAAAAAGGATCCACCGATTTTTTGACGGATCCGTTTTTTTCCCATAGACTCGCACTAGCGGCGGATTTTGACTGATGGTCGTCCGTTGCATCCGTTTTTAGACAGATCCGTTAAAACTGTAGTGGCCGCCGGCTTAAGTGGACAGACAATATAACGTTTTTTGTAGCAGCGGACCGCCATTTTTAACTGCACATGCCCTCTGCCAGGCATTTTAACCCTCAACAGTGTTCTACAATTCAAAAATCTCTCTCTCTCTCTCTCTCCAGCGGTTCCTTTACATTTCCTGACCTTTCCAACTGCAGTGGATCCGTCCAAAAAATGGTCCGTTGACATCCGTTTGCTGCAAAACGTAAACGAATCCATTTTTTTTAATTTTTGGCGGATTTCAACTGAAGACAAAAAACTGAAGTGTGAAACAGGCCTTATAGACAATCCGTGGTTGTTGTCACCAGACCATGCACAAAAAAAGTGACATCAACAAAATATGAACCCCACTTGTACAGGGCAAGTGGGGAAAAAAAAAATTAGGCAAAGCGCCAGAATTGGCACATCTAATAGAGGTGCTATTTTTTTGGTGGGTCAATATCCATGGCCTCTTAACAGCCTGAACATACCAGCCACCCAGCTGTCTGATTTAGCTTGGCTGTTTGTTAAAAATGGGGGGACCTCACGCTGTTTTTTTAAAAAAGTTATTTACAGCATGGGAACCCCTCTATTCTTGATAACCAGGCATGCTAAAACTGACAGCTGAGGGTTGCAGTCCGCAGCTGTCAGTTTTGCCTGGCTGGTTATCAAAATTTCAGGGGAACCCACGCAGTTTTTTTTTTATTTATTTATTTATGTATAGCGCAGGTGGCGGCTGATGAATACTCCCATCAGCCACCTCCTTCTCTCGCTGTTATCAGCTGAATACAACTCTCAACATTGTCCCCCTGATAGCGCTGATCGCAGCACAATCAGGGGAGAATGATGAGAGTGGTCTTCAGCAACCGGAGCCAGGGAACAGCGAGAACTTCCCAGGCACACATTTGCTACACGTATGCCACAAGTATTACACACGGACACTGATATCACCGGTACGGTTTTCTCAGGTACCAGAAATATCAGAATGTGTGAAAGAATCCTAACAAAGTTTGACCAGGGGTGCCCAAACTTTTATTTGCCACTGTACACAGGTATATGGGATAGTTTTATATGCAGTATATTACATATCTAGACCCTCATGCACATCACCAGTAGCCTGCTACCTGAATTATATACATACAGTTGTGGCCAAAAGTATTGACACCCCTGCAATTCTGTCAGATAATACTCAGTTTCTTCCTGAAAATAATTGCAAACACAAATTCTTTGGTATTATTATCTTCATTTAATTTGTCTTAAATGAAAAAACACAAAAGGAATTGTCCGAAAGCCAAATTGGATATAATTCCACACCAAACATAAAAAAAGAGGGTGGACAAAAGTATTGGCACTGTTCGAAAAATCATGTGATGCTTCTCTAATTTGTGTAGTTAACAGCACCTGTAACTTACCTGTGGCACCTAACAGGTGTTGGCAATAACTAAATCACACTTGCAGCCAGTTGACATGGATTAAAGTTGACTCAACCTCTGTCCTGTGTCCTTGTGTGTACCACATTGAGCATGGAGAAAAAAAGAAGACCAAAGAACTGTCTGAGGACTTGAGAAACCAAATTGTGAGGAAGCATGAGCAATCTCAAGGCTACAAGTCCATCTCCAAAGACCTGAATGTTCCTGTGTCTACCGTGCGCAGTGTCATCAAGAAGTTTAAAGCCCATGGCACTGTGGCTAATCTCCCTAGATGTGGACGGAAAAGAAAAATTGACCAGAGATTTCAACGCAAGATTGTGCGGATGTTGGATAAAGAACATCGACTAACATCCAAACAAGTTCAAGCTGCCCTGCAGTCCGAGGGTACAACAGTGTCAACCCGTACTATCCGTCGGCGTCTGAATGAAAAGGGACTGTATGGTAGGAGACCCAGGAAGACCCCATTTCTTACCCCGAGACATAAAAAAGCCAGACTGGAGTTTGCGAAAACTTACCTGAAAAAGCCTAAAACGTTTTGGAAGAATGTTCTCTGGTCAGATGAGACAAAAGTAGAGCTTTTTGGGCAAAGGCATCAACATAGAGTTTACAGGAGAAAAAAAGAGGCATTCAAAGAAAAGAACACGGTCCCTACAGTCAAACATGGCGGAGGTTCCCTGATGTTTTTGGGGATGCTTTGCTGCCTCTGGCACTGGACTGCTTGACCATGTGCATGGCATTATGAAGTGTGAAGACTACCAACACATTTTGCAGCATAATATAGGGCCCAGTGTGAGAAAGCTGGGTCTCCCTCAGAGGTCATGGATCTTCCAGCAGGACAATGACCCAAAACACACTTCAAAAAGCACTAGAAAATGGTTTGAGAGAAAGCACTGGAGACTTCTAAGGTGGCCAGCAATGAGTCCAGACCTGAATCCCATAGAACACCTGTGGAGAGATCTAAAAATGGCAGTTTGGAGAAGGCATCCTTCAAATATCAGGGACCTGGAGCAGTTTGCCAAAGAAGAATGGTCTAAAATTCTAGCAGAGCATTGTAAGAAACTCATTGATGGTTACCGGAAGTGGTTGGTCGCAGTTATTTTGGCTAAAGGTTGTGCAACCAAGTATTAGGCTGAGGGTGCCAATACTTTTGTCTGGCCCATTTTTGGAGTTTTGCGTGAAATGATCAATGTTTTGCTTTTTGCTTCATTCTCATTTGTGTTTTTTTCATTTAAGACAAATTAAATGAAGATAATAATACCAAAGAATTTGTGTTTGCAATCATTTTCGGGAAGAAACTGAGTATTATCTGACAGAATTGCAGGGGTGTCAATACTTTTGTCCACAACTGTATATAATAGAGGTACTGGGAGATGTATATGAGGTTTAGATATGTAATATACTGCATATATAACTATATTTTATACATGTGTACAGTTGTGGCCAAAAGTATTGACACCCCTGCAATTCTGTCAGATAATACTCAGTTTCTTCCCGAAAATGATTGCAAACACAAATTCTTTGGTATTATTATCTTCATTTAATTTGTCTTAAATAAAAAAAACCACAAAAGAGAATGAAGCAAAAAGCAAAACATTGATCATTTCACACAAAACTCCAAAAATGGGCCAGACAAAAGTATTGGCACCCTCAGCATAATACTTGGTTGCACAACCTTTAGCCAAAATAACTGCGACCAACCGCTTCCGGTAACCATCAATGAGTTTCTTACAATGCTCTGCTAGAATTTTAGACCATTCTTCTTTGGCAAACTGCTCCAGGTCCCTGATATTTGAAGGGTGACTTCTCCAAACTGCCATTTTTAGATCTCTCCACAGGTGTTCTATGGGATTCAGGTCTGGACTCATTGCTGGCCACCTTAGAAGTCTCCAGTGCTTTCTCTCAAACCATTTTCTAGTGCTTTTTGAAGTGTGTTTTGGGTTATTGTCCTGCTGGAAGACCCATGACCTCTGAGGGAGACCTAGCTTTCTCACACTGGGCCCTACATTATGCTGCAAAATGTGTTGGTAGTCTTCACACTTCATAATGCCATGCACACAGTCAAGCAGTCCAGTGCCAGAGGCAGCAAAGCAAACCCAAAAACATCAGGGAACCTCCGCCATGTTTGACTGTAGGGACCGTGTTCTTTTCTTTGAATGCCTCTTTTTTTCTCCTGTAAACTCTATGTTGATGCCTTTGCCCAAAAAGCTCTACTTTTGTCTCATCTGACCAGAGAACATTCTTCTAAAACGTTTTAGGCTTTTTCAGGTAAGTTTTGGCAAACTCCAGCCTGGCTTTTTGTGTCTCGGGGTAAGAAGTGGGGTCTTCCTGGGTCTCCTACCATACAGTCCCTTTTCATTCAGACGCTGACGGATAGTACTGGTTGACACTGTTGTACCCTCGGACTGCAGGGCAGCTTGAACTTGTTTGGATGTTAGTCGAGGTTCTTTATCCAACATCCGCACAATCTTGCGTTGAAATCTCTGGTCAATTTTTCTTTTCCGTCCACATCTAGAGAGGTTAGCCACAGTGCCATGGGCTTTAAACTTCTTGATGACACTGCGCACGGTAGACATAGGAACATTCAGGTCTTTGGAGATGGACTTGTAGCCTTGAGATTGCTCATGCTTCCTCACAATTTGGTTTCTCAAGTCCTCAGACAGTTCTTTGGTCTTCTTTCTTTTCTCCATGCTCAATGTGGTACACACAAGGACACAGGACAGAGGTTGAGTCAACTTTAATCCATGTCAACTGGCTGCAAGTGTGATTTAGTTATTGCCAACACCTGTTAGGTGCCACAGGTAAGTTACAGGTGCTGTTAATTACACAAATTAGAGAAGCATCACATGATTTTTCGAACAGTGACAATACTTTTGTCCACCCTCTTTTTTATGTTTGGTGTGGAATTATATCCAATTTGGCTTTCGGACAATTCTTTTTGTGTTTTTTCATTTAAGACAAATTAAATGAAGATAATACCACAGAATTTGTGTTTGCAATCATTTTCAGGAAGAAACTGAGTATTATCTGACAGAATTGCAGGGGTGTCAATACTTTTGGCCACAACTGTATACACATGTGTATAGTATAGTTATATATGCAGTATTTTACATATCTAGGGTCACAACACCGCTGTCGGGTGACACAGGTCCAGGGGCTCCTTCCCTGTCCCTAACACTAGGGCGTGCTCTAGCTCACTCTACTTCCCAGGATACTTCAGAAAGTGAAAATACCGGGGCCTCCGCCCTTGCCTTATCTTCTGAGTAGGCCCTCCATTTGTTCTCTTCCCCCACCAAGGGAAGAGGGGGATCTACTGTGCACCATAGTACATCAACCCGACAAGAGAACGCCAGACATACTGTACAAAATATTCACTCACATATAACAGAGGAATGCAGCGGGGTGTGAAGGTAGGGGTAGGGGAATAAACCAAAATAGATAAGGAATTACCATGCATACAAACCAAGCAACAGTCACTAATAACTCCTCAAACTCTCCTTGTCATAAGAATTCCTCTCCCTGTGTTAGCCATGAAGCAACAAAGCTAGCTCTGACAAGGATTTGTATCAGAGCCCAGATTATAAAAGGGAAAAAGGTGTGGCTAACCGAGCTCAGCTGTGAGCACAGGAATTTCCAACATGGCCGATTATTCCTTATGGCAGAACAGGGGGTAAACACATTTAAAATGAAGGAGAAGTGCTTCATCGCAGGGCCAGAGTAGAAGAAATAAGACGCTGAGGTCTTCTGGCTCCATACTGTCGCAGTAACCACATCACATCTAGACCTCATACACATCCCCCTGTAACTATAATATATATAGGTCCGAAAAATATGGTATATATATATAATACAGGTAACAGGGTGCTGGGGGATGTGTATGAGGGTCTAGATATGTAAAATACTGCATATACAGACTAACTATACTATATACATGTGTATATATAATACGGGTAACAGGGTGCTAGGGATGTGTATGAGGGTTTAGATATACATTGCCTTGCGGAAGTATTCGGCTCCCTGGAACTTTTCAACCTTTTCCCACATCATACTTCAAACATAAAGATAACAAATGTAAATTTTTGGTGAAGAATCATCAACAAGCGGGACACAATTGTGAAGTTGAATGAAATTTATTGGTTATTTTAAATTTTTGTGGAAATTCAAAAACTGAAAAGTGGGTCATGCAATATTATTCGGCCCCTTTACTTTCAGTGCAGCAAACTCACTCCAGAAGTTCATTGTGGATCTCTGAATGATCCAATGTTGTCCTAAATAACTAATGATGATAAATATAATCCACCCGTGTGTAATCAAGTCTCCGTATAAATGCACCTGCTCTGTGATAGTCTCAGGGTTCTGTTTGAAGCACAGAGAGCATCATGAAGACCAAAGAACACAACAGGCAGGTCCGTGATACTGTTGTGGAGAAGTTTAAAGCTGGATTTGGATACAAAATGATTTCCAAAACTTTAAAACATCCCAAGGAGCACTGTGCAAGCGATCATATTGAAATGGAAGGAGTATCATACCACTGCAAATCTACTAAGACCCGGCCGTCCCTCTAAACTTTCATCTCAAACAAGGAGAAGACTGATCATAGATGCAGCCAAGAGGCCCATGATCACTCTGGATGAACTGCAGAGATCTACAGCTGAGGTGTGACAGTCTGTCCATAGGACAACAATTAGTCGTACACTGCACAAATCTGGCCTTTATGGAAGAGTGGCAAGAAGAAAGCCATTGCTCAAAGATATCCATAAAAAGTGTCCTTTAAAGTTTGCAACAAGCCACCTGGGGGACACACCAAACATGTGGAAGAAGGTTCTCTGGTCAGATGAAACCAAACTCGAACTTTTTGGCAACAATGCCAAACGATATGTTTGGCGTAAAGGCAACACAGCTCATCACCCTGAGCACACCATCCCCACTGTCAAACATGGTGGTGGCAGCATCATGGTTTGGGCCTGCTTTTCTTCAGCAGGGACAGGGAAGATGGTTAAAATTGATGGGAAGATGGATGGAGCCAAATACAGGACCATTCTTGAAGAAAACTGTTGGAGTCTGCAAAAGACCTGGGACTGGGATAGAGATTTGTTTTCCAACATGACAATGATCCCAAACATAAAGCAAAATCTACAATGGAATGGTTCACAAATAAACGTATCCAGGTGTAAGAATGGCCAAGTCAAAGTCCAGACCTGAACCAATTGAGAATCTGTGGAAAGAGCTGAAAACTGCTGTTCACAAATGATCTCCATCAAACCTCACTGAGCTCGAGCTGTTTAACAAGGAAGAATGGGCGAGAATTTCAGTCTCTCGATGTACAAAACTGATAGAGACATACCCCAAGGGACTTGCAGCTGTAATCTCAGCAAAAGGTGGCGCAACAAAGTATTAAGATAAAGGGGCTGAATAATATTGTACGCCCCACTTTTCAGTTTTTGAATTTCCACAAAAATGTAAAATAACCAATAAATTTCGTTCAAATTCACAATTGTGTCCCACTTGTTGTTGATTCTTCATCAAAAATTTACATTTGGTATCTTTATGTTTGAAGCATGATATGTGGGAAAAGGTTAAAAAGTTCCAGGGAGCCGAATACTTTCGCAAGGCACTGTATAATTTTATATATATATATATATATATATATATATATATATATATATATATATATACACACACACATACACACATATACACAGGGTGGGCCATTTATATGGATACACCTGGGCAGGCAATGTATATGGATACACCTACAAAACATGGGAATGGTTGTTGATATAACTTCCTGTTTGTGGCACATTAGTATATGGGAAGGGGAAAACTTTTCAAGATGGGTGGTGACCATGGCAGCCACTTTGAAGTCGGCCATTTTGGATGCAACTTTATTTTTTTCCAATGAGAAGTGGGTCATGTGACACATCAAACTTATTGAGAATTTCACAAGAGAAACAATGGTGTGCTTGGTTTTATCATAGCATTATTCTTTCATGAGCTATTTACAAGTTTCTCTTTGCTTACAGCCATTGACATGTCGCAGAGGTTAACACGTGAGGAGCGGATAGAAATTGTGTTGATATCTGGTGAACGCAGTACCCGGGTCATTGCAGCAGATTTCAGTGCAAGACACCCTACGCAAGAAAACGGTCACCATTCCCATTTTATTTAGGCGTATCCATATAAATGGCCCACCCAAAAAAGTTTGCCTCATCACTGAACATAATGTTCTGTGTGAACTGACGGTCCTGTTCCAATTTTTGTTTTGCCCATTCTGCAAATTCAGCGCGCCGATCTGGCATCAGTAGAACATCCCTTCGGCGGATATTAGCTACTCACAAATGGTACCCTTACATAATCCAGCTGCTGCAGCATCTCAAAGAGGATGACCCAAATCGACACGCTGAATTTGCAGAATGGGCAAAACAAAAATTGGAACAGGACCCTCAGTTTACACAGAATATTATGTTCAGTGACACATGTATATAGTATAGTTATACTGTATATGCAGTATTTTACATATTATTTTACCGCTCATTAAAGTAATGAATATGCACGAGACTCCACTCCCATAGGCGTGGAGCGCATATTCATTACTTTAATGAGCAGTATCACGTGACCGCTGAACACAGGAAGAAACAGCCATCGCCGCAGACCATCGGAGAAGCAGAGAAGTGAAGATACCGCGCCAGGAGGGGGCGAGTAGGACGGGGGGAGCCGTGGCGAGCAAAGCATACAACAGGGGGAGGACGGGGGAGCCATGCATACAGCAGGGGGAGGACAGGGGAGCCATGCATACAGCAGGGGGAGGACGGGGGAGCCATGCACACAGCAGGGAGAGGACGAGGGAGCCATGCACACAGCCGGGGGAGGACGGGGGAGCCATGCACACAGCAGGGGGAGGACGGGGGAGCCATGCACACAGCAGGGGGAGGACGGGGGAGCCATGCACACAGCAGGGGGGAGGACGGGGGAGCCATGCACACAGCAGGGGGAGGACGGGGGAGCCATGCACACAGCAGGGGGAGGACGGGGGAGCCATGCACACAGCAGGGGGAGGACGGGGGAGCCATGCACACAGCAGGGGGAGGACGGGGGAGCCATGCACACAGCAGGGGGAGGACGGTGGAGCCATGCACACAGCAGGGGGAGGACAGGGGAGCCATGCACACAGCAGGGGGAGGACAGGGGAGCCATGCACACAGCAGGGGGAGGACAGGGGAGCCATGCACACAGCAGGGGGAGGACAGGGGAGCCATGCACACAGCAGGGGGAGGACGGGGGAACCATGCATACAGCAGGGGGAGGACGGGGGAGCCATGCATACAGCAAGGGGAGGACAGGGGAGCTATGCATACACGGGCGAGCCAAGCATACAGCAGGGGGAGGACGGGGGAGCCATGCACACAGCAGGGGGAGGACAGGGGAGCCATGCACACAGCAGGGGGAGGACAGGGGAGCCATGCACACAGCAGGGGGAGGACAGGGGAGCCATGCACACAGCAGGGGGAGGACGGGGGAACCATGCATACAGCAGGGGGAGGACGGGGGAGCCATGCATACAGCAAGGGGAGGACAGGGGAGCTATGCATACACGGGCGAGCCAAGCATACAGCAGGGGGAGGACGGGGGAGCCATGCATACACGGGTGAGCCATGCATACAGCAAGGGGGAGCCGTGCATACAGCAAGGGGAGAACGGGGGAGTCAGGCATACATGGGCAAGCCAGGCATACAGCAGGCGGAGGACTGGGGAACTGTTATGATTGGGTCACCGAGAAGGAAAGCAATACCAAGCTAAGCCACAGAAAACAAGAGAGGTTGTTAACTAAGCGGATTGCAGACCCCTGATCCTATCCACACAACTAGCAGTAGCCGTGGAGCGTACCTACGATGATTTTAGACGCCTCGACACAGCCGGAGAACTAAATAAGCCTAAAGCAAGAAAGGGGAAATCTAAACTGCCCCAGAGCAGACCCCAAAGGAATAGATAGCCCCCAAACATATATTGTCCGTGAGACAAGATGAAAACACAAACGTAGGTAGGAAAAGAGGCTGAGCAAACGATGGGGCCCACACTAACTAGACAGGACAGGAAAGGAAAGACACTGTCTGCAATCACGCAAAAAACCCTGCAAAAAATGCCCAACAAGTCTGATAGAAAAAATACTGAAGTCATTAGACTTTGCCCACTATATCAGCACTCTGGTATATTCTGAAAGCAGAGCAAAGAGAGACCAATCTAATAAGGGACAAAAACAAACTGGCACAAACAGTAACATAAGGATGGAAATTCAGCACAGTCCCAGCCGGGGCTGGCTGACCATACAAAACTGAAATGGACAAAACCAAATCAAATGTGAACAATAGCAAAAGAACACTTAGCTTGAGCATGCAGGGACTGAGCTGGAAACTAAGACCTCAGGAGGCAGGAAAAAAAAATCACCAGCAGGGATAAAGGGAGTCGGCTGTCTTAAATCCAGTCAGAAACTCCAAATGTCCAATCGTCCTCCTCATTATCAGGTGGCAGGCCTCTGTTAATTAGATCAGCTCCATTACTTCCTGTAACAACCAGAGGGAGCCCGGAAAGAGAACTCGTGACCCCTCTGTCACTATAACCAGCTCCACTACCTTCACTAGTAACCAGAGGTAGGCCAGAAAGTGATTTCACAACAGGGAGCCATGCATACAGCAAGGGGAGGACGGGGGAGCCATGCATACAGCAGGGGGAGGACGGGAGAGCCATGCATACACGGGTGAGCCATGCATACAGCAGGAGGACGCGGGAGCCGTGCACACGGCAAGGGGAGGACGCGGGAGCCGTGCACACGGCAAGGGGAGGACAGGGGAGCCATATGCATACAGCAGGGGGAGGACAGGGGAGCCATATGCATACAGCAGGGGGAGGACGGAGGAGCCATATGCATACAGCAGGGGGAGGACGGAGGAGCCATATGCATACAGCAGGGGGAGGACGGAGGAGCCGTATGCATACAGCAGGGGGAGGACGGAGGAGCCGTATGCATACAGCAGGGGGAGGACGGAGGAGCCGTATGCATACAGCAGGGGGAGGACGGAGGAGCCGTATGCATACAGCAGGGGGAGGACGGAGGAGCCGTATGCATACAGCAGGGGGAGGACGGAGGAGCCGTATGCATACAGCAGGGGGAGGACGGAGGAGCCGTATGCATACAGCAGGGGGAGGACGGAGGAGCCGTATGCATACAGCAGGGGGAGGACGGAGGAGCCGTATGCATACAGCAGGGGGAGGACGGAGGAGCCGTATGCATACAGCAGGGGGAGGACGGAGGAGCCGTATGCATACAGCAGGGGGAGCCACACATAGCAGGACATGAATGAGGGGACAATGCATCCCCAGCTTATACTCGAGTCACTAAGTTTACCCAGTTTTCCATGGCGAAATTAGGTGCCTTGGCTTATACTCGAGTATATACGGTATTTGGTCATTAGCAAAAGTTCATCTGAATATTTTGTTATATATCCTTTGTTGGCAATGACAGAGGTCAAACGTTTTCTCTAAGTCTTCACAAAGTTGGCACACACTGTTGGTGGTATGTTGGCCCATTCCTCCATGCAGAACTCCTCTAGAGCAGTGATGTTTTAGGCCTGTAGCTGGGGAACACAGACTTTCAAATCCCTCCAAAGGTTTTCTATGGGGTTGAGATCTGGAGACTGGCTAGGCCACTCTAGGACCTTCATATGCTTCTTATGGACCCACTCCTTCATTGCCTTGGTGGTGTGCTTGGGATCATTATCATGCTGAAAGACCCATCCACGTTTCATCTTCAATGCCCTTGCTGATGGAAGGAGGTTTGCACTCAAAATCTCACGATACATGGCCCCATTCATTCTTTCATGTCCACGGATCAGTCGTCCTGGTCCCTTTGCAGAGAAACAGCCCCAAAGCGTAATGTTGCCACCCCCATGCTTCACAGTAGGTATAGCGTTCTTTAGATGCAACTCAGCATTCTGTCTCCTCCAAACACGAGGAGTTTTGCTTCTACCAAACAGTTCTACTTTGGTTTCATCAGACCATATGACATTCTACTAATACTCTTCTGGATAATCCAAAAGCTCTCTAGCAAACTTCAGATGGGCCCGGACATGTACTGGCTTAAGCAGGGGGACACGCCTGGCACTGCAGGATCTGAGTCCCTGGCGGCATAGTGTGTTACTGATGGTAGCTTTTGTTACGGTAGTCCCAGCTCTATGCAGGTCATTCACTAGGACCCCCAATGTGGTTCTGGGATTTTTGCTCACAGTTCTTGTGATCATTTTGACCCCATGGGGTGAGATCTTGCATGGAGCCCCAGATCGAGGGCGATTATCAGGGGTCTTTTATGTCTTCCATTTTCTTATTATTGCTCCCACAGTTGATTTCATCACACCAAGCTGCTTGCCTATTGCAGATTCAGTCTTCCCAGCCTGGTGCAGGACTACAATTTTGTTTCTGGTGTCCTTCTGTAGGGAAGAGGACCCCCATAGGTTGTCTGGACTGGAACCAAGGGAACCGCCATCTGGGTTCCTAGGGAAACAGTACCCGGGGAACAAAGGAGGAGAGCGCCTGCCCCACTACAGTCCACAGTTGCGGCCTGTGCATCACCGCCCAGGGCTGCCATTACCCCGTTACAGTTGGCAGTTGGGGCCTGCTCCTCGCCTACGAAGAGACTCTTTGCACAGGCCCTGTCCGTGCGCGTGGCCTACCAACCGCCACTCTTCCAGACGTCACTACCCTGCTTGGGGGGACTGGAGTCCCCGTGGACTCGCTAACGAATGGGACCCTGCTGTGGCTACAGGGGGTTACCGCAACGAAAGACTCCCTTAGGACCTGTTGTGCCCCAACTTCTCCAGGGTGCTGGACACCTGAAGACTACGACAGTTCCTCAACAGCTAGGCCCAGCGGCTGCGATGTCAAAGCAGCCACATCAGCGACATCAAAGCAGCCACATCAGCGACATCAAAGCAGCCACATCAGCGACACCAAAGCAGCCACACCAGCGACACCGAGGGACATCAGGAAGGGTAAGCTGACTTTAGAAAATAAGGACCCGTAGTTGGCCGTTTCGTGGCCCCATAATAGCTGGCCTTGCCGGGTCAGTCACATTCTCGTTAAAGAAAAGTGTTGTTATTGTTGTTGAGTCCCTATGAGGACAATTAGTGTTACCCCTTTTTGGTTGCTCAGTATAGCCCTAGTGGCTCCAGTTCATAAACGTTATTTTCCAAAACAACACTCAGTCTCGTGTCTCGTCACTGCATCATGCGAACCTGCTGTTACCTACACTTCGACAGCTCATTGGTCTTCACCATAGTGGACTTTGGAGTGTGACTGTTTGAGGTTGTGGACAAGTGTCTTTTATACTGATAACAAGTTGAAACAGGGAATGAGTGAAGGACAGAGGAGCCTTTTAAAGGCTAGTTTCACACTAGCGTTGGGTAGAGTTGCGTAGTTCCTCTGTGAAGCTCCGCCCACTGCCGATCCTCCTCTGGTCAGCTCCGCCTTCGTCTGCATGCGGCCTGTGTACCTATCTTTAACATTGGGTACGCAGGCGATGTGGATGTATGCGGTGCGGCGACCGCAACAAAAAGCAACATGTTGCATTCGACGCGGGTCGCCGCATCGTGAAAACGACGTATCCGCATATATCCGCATGGCCTGCGTACCCAATGTTAAAGATAGGGTACGCAGCCCTCCGCAGCTCTGACATCCGCAAATGTGAAGCCGGCCAAAGGAGAAGTTACAGGTCTGTGAGAGCCAGAAATTTGCATGTCTTTAGGCGACCAAATACTTACATTACATACACATCCCCAAGCACCCTGCTACCTGTATTATATATACACAGGTATATAGTATAGTAACGGTATATATGCAGTATATGACACATCTAGACCCTCCTACACATCCCCAAGCACCCTGCTACCTGTATTATATATACACAGGTATATAGTATAGTAACGGTATATATGCAGTATATGACACATCTAGACCCTTATACACATCCCCCAGCACCCTGCTACCTGTATTATATATACACAGGTATATAGTATAGTAATATATGCAGTATATTACACATTTAGACCCTCATACACATCCCCAAGCACCCTACCTGTATTATATATACACAGGTATATAGTATAGTAACGGTATATATGCAGTATATGACACATCTAGACCCTCATACACATCCCCAAGCACCCTGCTACCTGTATTATATATACACAGGTATATAGTATAGTAACGGTATATATGCAGTATATGACACATCTAGACCCTCATACACATCCCCAAGCACCCTGCTACCTGTATTATATATATATACACAGGTTTATAGTATAGTAACGGTATATATGCAGTATATGACACATCTAGACCCTCATACACATCCCCCAGCACCCTGCTACCTGTATTATATATACACAGGTATATAGTATAGTAACGGTATATATGCAGTATATTACACATCTAGACCCTCATACACATCCCCCAGCACCCTGCTACCTGTATAATATATACACAGGTATATAGTATAGTAACGGTATATATGCAGTATATGACACATCTAGACCCTCATACACATCCCCAAGCACCCTGCTACCTGTATTATATATATATATACACAGGTATATAGTATAGTAACGGTATATATGCAGTATATGACACATCTAGACCCTCATACACATCCCCCAGCACCCTGCTACCTGTATTATATATACACAGGTATATAGTATAGTAACGGTATATATGCAGTATATTACACATCTAGACCCTCATACACATCCCCCAGCACCCTGCTACCTGTATTATATATACACAGGTATATAGTATAGTAACGGTATATATGCAGTATATGACACATCTAGACCCTCATACACATCCCCCAGCACCCTGCTACCTGTATTATATATACACAGGTATATAGTATAGTAACGGTATATATGCAGTATATGACACATCTAGACCCTCATACACATCCCCCAGCACCCTGCTATCTGTATAATATATACACAGGTATATAGTATAGTAACGGTATATATGCAGTATATGACACATCTAGACCCTCATACACATCCCCCAGCACCCTGCTATCTGTATAATATATACACAGGTATATAGTATAGTAACGGTATATATGCAGTATATGACACATCTAGACCCTCATACAAATCCCCCAGCACCCTGCTACCTGTATAATATATACACAGGTATATAGTATAGTAGCGGTATATATGCAGTATATGACACATCTAGACCCTCATACACATCCCCAAGCACCCTGCTATCTGTATAATATATACACAGGTATATAGTATAGTAACGGTACATATGCAGTATATGACACATCTAGACCCTCATACACATCCCCCAGCACCCTGCTACCTGTATAATATATACACAGGTATATAGTATAGTAGCGGTATATATGCAGTATATGACACATCTAGACCCTCATACACATCCCCAAGCACCCTGCTACCTGTATTATATATACACAGGTATATAGTATAGTAACGGTACATATGCAGTATATGACACATCTAGACCCTCATACACATCCCCCAGCACCCTGCTACCTGTATAATATATACACAGGTATATAGTATAGTAGCGGTATATATGCAGTATATGACACATCTAGACCCTCATACACATCCCCCAGCACCCTGCTACCTGTATTATATATACACAGGTATATAGTATAGTAACGGTATATATGCAGTATATGACACATCTAGACCCTCATACACATCCCCCAGCACCCTGCTACCTGTATTATATATACACAGGTATATAGTATAGTAACGGTATATATGCAGTATATGACACATCTAGACCCTCATACACATCCCCCAGCACCCTGCTATCTGTATAATATATACACAGGTATATAGTATAGTAACGGTATATATGCAGTATATGACACATCTAGACCCTCATACACATCCCCCAGCACCCTGCTATCTGTATAATATATACACAGGTATATAGTATAGTAACGGTATATATGCAGTATATGACACATCTAGACCCTCATACACATCCCCCAGCACCCTGCTACCTGTATTATATATACACAGGTATATAGTATAGTAACGGTATATATGCAGTATATGACACATCTAGACCCTCATACACATCCCCCAGCACCCTGCTATCTGTATAATATATACACAGGTATATAGTATAGTAACGGTATATATGCAGTATATGACACATCTAGACCCTCATACACATCCCCCAGCACCCTGCTACCTGTATTATATATACACAGGTATATAGTATAGTAACGGTATATATGCAGTATATGACACATCTAGACCCTCATACACATCCCCCAGCACCCTGCTACCTGTATTATATATACACAGGTATATAGTATAGTAACGGTATATATGCAGTATATGACACATCTAGACCCTCATACACATCCCCCAGCACCCTGCTACCTGTATTATATATACACAGGTATATAGTATAGTAACGGTATATATGCAGTATATGACACATCTAGACCCTCATACACATCCCCCAGCACCCTGCTATCTGTATAATATATACACAGGTATATAGTATAGTAACGGTATATATGCAGTATATGACACATCTAGACCCTCATACACATCCCCCAGCACCCTGCTACCTGTATTATATATACACAGGTATATAGTATAGTAACGGTATATATGCAGTATATGACACATCTAGACCCTCATACACATCCCCCAGCACCCTGCTATCTGTATAATATATACACAGGTATATAGTATAGTAACGGTATATATGCAGTATATGACACATCTAGACCCTCATACACATCCCCCAGCACCCTGCTACCTGTATTATATATACACAGGTATATAGTATAGTAACGGTATATATGCAGTATATGACACATCTAGACCCTCATACACATCCCCCAGCACCCTGCTACCTGTATTATATATACACAGGTATATAGTATAGTAACGGTATATATGCAGTATATGACACATCTAGACCCTCATACACATCCCCCAGCACCCTGCTACCTGTATTATATATACACAGGTATATAGTATAGTAACGGTATATATGCAGTATATGACACATCTAGACCCTCATACACATCCCCCAGCACCCTGCTACCTGTATTATATATACACAGGTATATAGTATAGTAACGGTATATATGCAGTATATGACACATCTAGACCCTCATACACATCCCCCAGCACCCTGCTACCTGTATTATATATACACAGGTATATAGTATAGTAACGGTATATATGCAGTATATGACACATCTAGACCCTCATACACATCCCCCAGCACCCTGCTATCTGTATAATATATACACAGGTATATAGTATAGTAACGGTATATATGCAGTATATGACACATCTAGACCCTCATACACATCCCCCAGCACCCTGCTACCTGTATTATATATACACAGGTATATAGTATAGTAACGGTATATATGCAGTATATGACACATCTAGACCCTCATACACATCCCCCAGCACCCTGCTACCTGTATTATATATACACAGGTATATAGTATAGTAACGGTATATATGCAGTATATGACACATCTAGACCCTCATACACATCCCCCAGCACCCTGCTACCTGTATTATATATACACAGGTATATAGTATAGTAACGGTATATATGCAGTATATGACACATCTAGACCCTCATACACATCCCCCAGCACCCTGCTATCTGTATAATATATACACAGGTATATAGTATAGTAACGGTATATATGCAGTATATGACACATCTAGACCCTCATACACATCCCCCAGCACCCTGCTACCTGTATTATATATA
Source organism: Dendrobates tinctorius (assembly GCF_039654945.1). Classification (NCBI taxonomy): domain Eukaryota; kingdom Metazoa; phylum Chordata; class Amphibia; order Anura; family Dendrobatidae; genus Dendrobates; species Dendrobates tinctorius. The sequence continues at coordinate 423,920 of NW_027362053.1, read as the reverse complement.
CACAGGTATATAGTATAGTAACGGTACATATGCAGTATATGACACATCTAGACCCTCATACACATCCCCCAGCACCCTGCTATCTGTATAATATATACACAGGTATATAGTATAGTAACGGTATATATGCAGTATATGACACATCTAGACCCTCATACACATCCCCCAGCACCCTGCTACCTGTATTATATATACACAGGTATATAGTATAGTAACGGTACATATGCAGTATATGACACATCTAGACCCTCATACACATCCCCCAGCACCCTGCTACCTGTATTATATATACACAGGTATATAGTATAGTAAATATGCAGTATATTACAGGAATATATCTTCATTCACATTCTCTCCTGGAACCCCGTGACATGTATGGACACATGCATGCGATATGACGACAGGTATTGGCATTCGCCCTGGTATTACCTGGACAGGTGTGGGGCCGGCCACGTCCTCTAGAGAAGAAAGCTGCAGGGTAACCAGCGCCATGTTGACACCCCCTCCTGGTCTTCGCCCGTCCTGGCCGCCTGTCCCCCGGACTTTCTTGGTTTTCGGTATCTTTTGCTTTCTTACTTTGCCTGCAAAAATCAGGAAGAGAGAGATGGACGGCCCCTTGAAGGAGGAGCCCAGAGTCTGGAGAGGTATGTGAGGGGGAAGAGAGCGTCTGTGGAGAAAGTGACATGCCCCTACATGGAAGGAAGTGATGCGGTCGCCGGTGACCGGGGGTACACGCGTGGGCAGCTCGGTTCTGTACCTGACATACAGGGAACGCTCAGTACGTCGTCTGCAGGCAATGTTGGCACCTCAAGATCTGAAAACACAAGGCCGCAGGTGCCGGGGTGTGAATGAAATGCTCACTGCAGCTGCTGCAGAACCTCTTTAACCCCTTCACCCCCAAGGGTGGTTTGCACGTTAACTCCCGGGCCAATTTTTACAATTCTGACCACTGTCCCTTTATGAGGTAATAACTCTGGAACGCTTCCATGGATCCTGGTGATTCTGACATTGTTTTCTCGTGACATATTGTACTTCATGTTAGTGGTAAAATTTCATTCATATAACTTGCGTTTATTTGTGGAAAAAATGGAAATTTGGCGAAAATTTTGAAAATTTCGCAATTTTCCAACTTTGAATTTTTATGCCCTTAAATCACAGAGATACGCCACACAAAAAACTTAATAAGTAACATTTCCCACATGTTTACTTTACATCAGCACAATTTTGGAACCCAAATTTTTTTTTGTTAGGAAGTTATAAGGGTTAAAAGTTGACCAGCGATTTCTCATTTTTACAACACCATTTTATTTTTAGGACCACATCACATTTGAAGCCACTTTGAGGGATCTATGTAATAGAAAATACCCAAAAGTGACACCATTCTAAAAACTGCACCCCTTAAAGTGCTCAAAACCACATTCAAGAAGTTTATTAACCCTTCAGGTGCTTCACAGGAATTTTTTGAATATTTAAAAAAAAAAAATGAACATTTAACTTTTTTTCACAGAAAAAATACTTCAGGTTCAATTTTTTTTTATTTTACCAAGGGTAACAGGAGAAATTGGACTGCAAAAGTTATTGTGCAATTTGTCCTGAGTACGCTGATACCTGATATGTGGGGGGAACCACTGTTTCGGCGCATGGCAGCGCTCAGAAGGGAAGGAGCGCCGTTTGACTTTTACAATGCAAAATTGGCTGGAATTCAGATCGGACGCCATGTCACGTTTGGAGAGTCCCTGATGTACCTAAACAGTGGAAACCCCCTACAAGTGACCCCATTTTGGAAACTAGACCCCCCCCCCAAGGAACTTATCTAGATATATGGTGAGAACTTTGAACCCACAAGGGCTTCACAGAAGTTTATAACGTACAGCGGTACAATTAAAAAAATCATATTTTTTCCACAAAATGATCTTTTCACCCCCAATTTTTTATTTTCCCAAGGGTAACAGGACACTAAAAGTTATTGTGCAATTTGTCCTGAGTACGCTGATACCCCACATGTGGGGTAAACGACTATTTGGGCGCATGGCAGAGCTCGGAAGGGAAGCAGCGCCATTTGACTTTTTTGGCTGGAATGGAGATCGGACACCATGTTGCGTTTGGAAAGCCCCTGATGTACCAAAACAGTTGAATCCCCCCCACAAATGACACCATTTTGGAAACTAGACCCCCCAAGGAACTTATCTAGATGTGTGGTGATCACTTTGAACCCCCAAGTGCTTCACAGAAATTTATAACGCCCAGGCTTGAAAATAAAAAATCATATTTTTTTTCCACAAAAATAATATTTTTGCCCCCAATTTTTTATTTTTCTAAGGGCAACAGGAGAAATAGGACCCCAAAAGTTGTTTTGTAAATTGTCCTGAGTAGGCTGATACCCCATATGAGGGGGTAAAACACTGTTTGGGCGCATGGCAGAGCTTGGAAGGGAAGGAGCACCATTTGACTTTTTCAACGCAGAATTGGCTGGAATTGAGATCAGACGCCATGTTGCATTTGGAGAGCACCTGATGTGCGCAAATAGTGGAAACCCCACAATTCTAACTCCAACCCTAACCCCAACACACCCCTAACCCTAATCTCAGCCCTAGCCCTAACCCTAATGGAAAAATGGAAATAAATACATTTTTTTATTTTATTATTTTTCCCTAACTAAGGGGGTGATAACGGGAGGTTTAATTTACTAGTTATGGTGGTTTTTGTGTTTGGCAGCTGTCGCACGCTAAAAGACGCTTTTTATTGTAAAAATAGTTTTTGCATCACCACATATTGAGAGCTATAATTTTTCCATATTTTAACCCACCGAGTCATGTGAGGTCTTATTTTTTGCGGGACGAGTTGACTTTTTTATTGGTACCATGTTCGGGATTGTGACATTTTTTTGATCGCTTTTTATTTCATTTTTTGGGACTCAGAACTTACAAAAACCAGCGTTTCATGAATTTCTTTTGGGTGGTGCGTTCACGCCGTTCCTCGTGCGATAAAATTGATAAAGCGGCTTTCTTCTTCTGGTCAGTACGGTTACAGCGATACCTCATTTATGTCTTTTTTATGTTTTGGCGGTTTTATGCAATGAAAACTATTTTATATAAAAAATAATTATTTTTGCATTGCTTTATTCTGCGAGCTATAACTTTTTTTATTTTTTCACTGATGATGCTGTATGATGGCTCGTTTTTTGCGGGACAAGATGACGTTTTCAGCTGTACCATGGATATTTATATGCGTCTTTTTGATCGCGCGTTATTGCACTTTTTGTTCGGCGGTATGATAAATCATTATTTTTTGCTTCGTTTTTTATTTTTTAAGGGGCTAACTAATGGGACAGTTTTATAGGGCGGGTCGTTACGGACGCGGCGATACCAAATATGTGTACTTTTATATATTTTTTTTTATTTCCAAAAAATGAATTTATTGGGGAATTTTTTTTTTTTTTTTTTAAATTATTTTTACACTTTTCTTTTTAACTTTATTACAATGTCCCAAGGGGGACATAACTGCCATGTGACAGATCGCTGATCTGTCACATCACAGATCGCTGTGACAGATCAGCAATCTGTCACAGACACTGCGCAAGGCTTCCTGCAGGCCCCCGGAGGTCTCCGCCGCCATCTTGGATCCGGGGACCTGCAGGAAAGGAGCCCCCCGCAGCTGCACTGCACATTGCGCTGCTGTGGGGGGCTCAGGGAAGCACGGAGGGAGCCCCCTCCCTGACGATGCTTCCCTTTAACCTCCGGTACACCGCGATCGTGTTTGATCGCGGTGTACAAGGGGTTAACGTGTCGGGGGCGGTCCGTAACCGCCCCTGACACACAGTGCCGGGTGTCAGCTATGATAATTAGCTGACACCCGGCCATGATAAGCGGCGCTCACCACGCAACATTGCAGTAAAATGCAATAATAGGTGATCAAGACATCATCTCTATCCCAAAATGGTATCGGTAATAATGTCAGTGCACTGTACTTTATCCTGAAAATGTAAGATGCTTCAGGTCTCAGAATACGGCGACAAGTTTTTCTGTTCTTATTTAATACCAAACACGCTTAGTTCAGATATTTATATCTGCACAATCTCGCTGACCTGGAGAATCATATTGCCAGGTCGCTTTTACCATATCGTAAGCACGGTACATAAAGCCTCCAAAAAGCAATAGTGGAATTGCACTTTTTTTGCAATTTCAACTCGCTTGGAATTTTATCCCACTTTCCAGTGCATTACATGATAAAATGAATGTGGTCATTCAAAAGTACAACTCATCCTGCAAAAAACAAGCTCCCATACGTCTATGTGGATGGAAAAATAAAAAAGTTATGGCTCTTTGAAGAAGGGGAGGAGAAAACGGAAAATAGCGCAGTCCTGAAGAGGTTACAGAGGACCTTTCATCAAATTCTTCATGTGCAACTGGACATATAATGTAATAGTGGCCGCAGAATGGAATTAAACTTTTTTTTCTTCACTTTTTTCTAAAATCTTGCCAATCAGAGTATTGATAACCAAATTATCTTTAAGTCCAAGTGGGGATTCTAGTTTTCACTTCTCCCTGTATGATGCTGACCACTGGTAAGTAGGCGGCAATACAGTAAGGAAAGAAAAACACACCCTCAACATAGCTGGTATCTCAGTATGTAAGAGCTATAAGGCTGTGTGCACACGTTGTGGATTCAGCTACGGACTTTTTTGTGCGGATTTTGCTAAATCCGCAGGTAAAATGACCTGCAGATTTAATGCAGATTTCCTGCAGATTCTGGGCGGATTTCCCCTGCATTTTTTACACTTGCGGATTCCTATAATGGAGCAGGTGTAAAACCCTGCGGAATCCGCACAAAGAATCTACATGCTGCGGATTTGAACACGCTGCATTTCCGCGCGGATTTTTTCACAGTATCTGCACAGCGGTTTTTATTTTACATAGAATATAATGGTACTGTACAACACAGGAGAATGTATGTGCACACGTTGCAGATTCGTGTTCAGATCCACAGCTGATTCTGCATTGTACAGTACCATTCTATACTCCCTGACAGAAGTTATGTCGCTTATCCATGTTATGTAAATAAAAGATTATAACCTGACATTAAATTCATCCATTGGTTGTATAAATTATTCTTTTGAAAGCTGAAACCCTCCGAAAGGTGGTTCAGATTAAGAAATTAAATTGCCATCAATGCATAAATATTGATCATTTAATGGACACAGAATGGTCAGATTTTGGCAAGACAATAGTTTTGTCGCCTGGTCATATAATGCACCCAATCCTAGTTTACATCCTCACCTGTGATCAGTAAATGATCAGTCAATTAGTGGGTCACGGTGTGTATAAAAAGAAACCCAGCACCCTAGACCTTCACTAGAGCTCTGACAACATGCCAAAAATCCACCCTGCGACCAAAGCCTGGATTATCAAGAGGCTGAAAACCAGATCCACTGCAGAGGTGGCTGGCACCTTTAGGGCTCATCCCCATTTGCGAGAGAAAAAAAAAGGTCGGTTTTCTGGATGGAAAAAACGGACAGATTGTGATTGTCATACGAGTGTAATGCGATTTTTTTTTTTTTTTTTTTTTTTTTTTTTTTTTTTTTTTTTTTTCCCCTCCCCCTCCATATGACAGGCGTATGACATCTGTTTGCAATCCGTATTCAATGGGGTTTTAACATGAGTTTTTACATAGAGCAGTTCTCTCCATGTAAAAACTCATGTTAAAATAGCATTGTAAAACTAACACTGTACACATCGTTTTACAAAAAAAATTCTTCAAAACACACTATATATAATATATACTGTACATAAATAAAAGCTAGCAGAATAGCCGGTAATTTATTTGTCAGCTTTTGTAAAATAAGACAAGGGAGATAAGGGAGCCGCAAACAACGCAAGAAATAATGTTTGCAGGACTAACTGATAGGAAGAGGAGAGCCTTCCCTGTTATACCAGGCATAAAAGCCCTGGTTAAGAAAGAATGGGAGAAACAGGACTAGAAAGGTTATCTCCCCTTGGCCTCAAAGAGAAGGTACCCCTTCAGTGACGAGGAGTTGTTAACGTGGTCTAAGGTCCCGAAAGTGGACACTGCGGACGCCTCTACCTCCAAAACAATCAGCCTTACCGGTAGAGGACGCAGGCGTACTAAAAGATCCACTCGACCATAAAGCCGATGCCTCACTGAAAAGGGCATGGGAGGCAGCAACCGGCACATTTAAACCGACAATAGCCAGCACTTGCACGGCCCGTTCTATGCTGGTCTGGATTGATCAACTAGACCAGCAAATAGACCAAAAGACCTCCGAAAAATTACTAGCCGCTATTCCCTTGATCCGTGGTGTGGCTGTGTTTATAGCGAACGCTTCTGCTGACTCATTACGCTTGGCTGCCAGGACAGCAGGCTAACTTAATAACGCCAGGCGTAGTCTGTGGCTTAAAAGCTGGAGAGGCGATACCCAATCCAAGGCAAAGCTCTGTGCCATCCCTTGTGAGGGTGAGTTTCTGTTTGGGAAAACCTTAGATGAGATCCTTACCAAGGCGAAAGAAAGGAAAAAGGGCTTCCCTAATCTCTCTCTCCCATTTTATAGGAGAGCGTTTAAGAGACGGCCATTTGGCAGAGGAAGGCCAATGGAAAACCAGAATCGTTGGGCCACAAAGGAGGACAAGAACAAAGGTGTCATATTTAAGGGATCCTCCTCTCGTAGAGACAGAAACTAAAGAGCTAGTCCTTCCAGTAGGAGGAAGACTAAAATTTTTCCTCTGAGAATGGGAAAAAATCACAGCCAGTTCTTGGGTCCTGGACATTGTTAGAAATGGGCTAAAGATAGAGTTACATCATGTCTCCCATAACTCTGTTATTAGAACATCTCTCAACTCCCCAATCCAACAGCAGGCCCTAGAAGTTGAGATTCTAAGCTTGCTGGACAAAAAGTACTGGTCCATGTGCCCAAAGGGCATGAAGTGAGAGGATTTTACTCCCCTCTTTTTCTGCTACCTAAGCCAGATGGCTCTTTCAAGACAATCAACCTGAAAAAGCTAAATACATTTGTAAAAAATCAACAATTTAAGATGGAGTCTATTAGATCTACAATTAAGCTTCTCTTCCCCAATTGTATGATGGCGGGCTTAGATCTAAAGGATGCTTATCATCATCCCATCCATTACAGGTATCAGAAATACCTCAGAGTAGCGGTCTCCCTCGATGGCACCATACACCATCTCCAGTTCACAGCCATGCCATTCGGCCTCTCCATCGCACCACGAGTCTTTACAAAGGTGATGATGGAAGTAATGACCTTCCTACGCCAAAAAGACACCTTGATAATACCCTATCTGGACGACTTTTTAATAATCGGGAACTCAACTCGACAATGTAATAGACGAATTGCTGACGCAATCTTATCCCTACAGGCTCTAGGTTGGATAATAAAACTTCAAGAAGTCCAGAGTCGAGCCACAATCCGTCCAGTCCTTCCTAGGTCTCCAACTAGGCTCCATAAACCAAAAATGTCTGCTACCACAGGTAAAGATTGCAATGATCAAAACAAAGATCACATTAGCAATGGACAAACCATGCATGTCCTTGCCCTTGGTAAAATAAAAAAAATTGAACCTGAAGTATTTTTTTTGTGAAAAAAAGTTAGATGTTCATTTTTTTTAAATATTCAAAAAATTTCCTGTGATGCACCTAAAGGGTTAATAAACTTCTTGAATGTGGTTTTGAGCACTTTAAGGGGTGCAGTTTTTAGAATGGTGTCACTTTTGGGTATTTTCTATCATATAGACCCCTCAAAGTGACCTCAAATGTGATGTGGTCCTAAAAATAAAATGGTGTTGTAAAAATGAGAAATCGCTGGTCAACTTTTAACCCTTATAACTTCCTAACAAAAAAAAATTTTGGTTCCAAAATTGTGCTGATGTAAAGTAAACATGTGGGAAATATTAGTTATCAAGTTTTTTGTGTGCTGTATCTCTGTGATTTAAGGGCATAAAAATTCAAAGTTGGAAATTTTCAAAATTTTCGCCAAATTTCCGTTTTTCCCACAAATAAACGCAAGTTATTTGAATGAAATTTTACCACTAACATGAAGTACAATATGTCACGAGAAAACAATGTCAGAATCACCGGGATCCATGGAAGCGTTCCAGAGTTATGACCTCATAAAGGTACAGTGGTCAGAATTGTAAAAAATTGGCCCGGTCATGAACGTGCAAACCACACTTGGGGGCGAAGGGGTTAAACTCATGAATATGCGCATGTTGCGGTGTTTCGCGCAAAGCATTACTGGGACCGGAAGGTGCCGGGCGCATGGTGAGAGGAGGGAAAGAGTCCGGGGGCCGTCGGATGGTGAGTATATCACTTTTTTGTTTTAATACTATTTTTTTACACCTTCCGATGGCTCCCGGACTCTGTCTCTCCTCTCCACGCTCCCGGTATCTTCCGTTCCCAGTAATGCTTTGCGCCAAAGACCGCTGCTGACGTCACTCTCGCGAGAGCGCAACGTCATCAGCGGTCTTTGGCGCAAAGCATTACTGGGAACTGAAGATGCTGGGAGCGTGGAGAGGAGAGAAAGAGTCCGGAGGCCGTCGGAAGGTGAGTATATCACTCTTTTTTTTTATTTTAATTCTATTTTTTACAGGTTGATGGTACCCAGGGTCCGGAGGAGTCTCCTCTCCGGACCCTGGGTACCGGCTAGCGCCGGTCGTTTCCCGGCTGCATCGCTGTTGACGTGCGTGTGGCCGGAGATGACCCGCGGCGACCGTCAGGAGATCAGCGGCTAGCGTTGCCAGCCTTTCTTGCACTCCTTATGTCACTCCCCCGACTTGACATGTTTATGATATGTCAATAAATCAGTGAAACTTCCATCTCGACTCGATGAGTGCGACCTTTTCTCTTTGCATGGATTCCCAGGATTGACTGTTTCAGGGTCTGGCACCCGAGATTCCCAGCTGCTGGGCTTCTGTATGCCGCACATCAATTGAAGTCACACGGTAACAGCGGTGCCGTCCGCTTTTTATCTTGAGTTTTGTGATATATATATATATATATATACACACACAAAATATATATATATATATATAATAAATATATGTAATATATTTCGAAGATATATGTAAATAATATATATACACATAAAATAATATATATATATATATTTTATATATAAATTTGTTCGTTTTGGCATAAGGATTCACCATGTAAAATATGACAGTAAATTTAGATTTACCACTTGCTCAAGGCATGTGAATTATTCCATGTGCACTACTAAAAATAAATAAATAATAATATAAAATCAATTAATCTGATCGGTAATCGGCATAACATACCATACATAATGCGGGATATGCATGACGATAAATATTAAACAAACATTTAAAAACTGCAATATGATGTGCCATTGAGCAACCAGTAAATAACTAATCTTAAAGAAAATTAGAAAATATCTATGACCAAAAAGGATCAAAATTAGGAGATAAGACCTTCAAAAACTTGCGACTTAATTTTTACCATGCATTTCCTCGGCACCCTAATATATAATATATATGTGTGTGTGTGTGTGTGTATATTTTATATATACATATATATTTCACTTATTCTATGTGTATACATGTATTATATCTTTTGTATTCTAACATGTCAGTGTGATTTTACTGTATAGCCGCATATGAATTGCCGACTTTTCTTCTATCTATCTATCTAAGTACATATATATGTGTGTGTCACTGACATCTATATATCTATTTATGTATTATATGTGTATATATCTATTCTATCTATTCTATTCCGAGCTGTCAGTGTGATGTTACCATATAGCCTCATATGAATTGCCGGATTTTTTCAAAGGACACCGGTGCGTATAAATCGGACAGCACTCGCATGGTGCAAGTGCTGTCAGATTTTTACATGCACCCTTTGACTTGCATTGGCGATTTTCACCTGAAAAATCACAGCAAATCGCAGCATGCTGCGATTTTTTTTTTTTTTTTTTTTTTTTTTTCTCAGTCCGATTTCGGCTGAGAAAAAAAATCGCAAATGAGATGTCACACATTGAAAACATTGGTCAGAGTGCAATCCAATTCTTAATCGGATTGCACTCATCCGATTTGCGCATCAGTGAGTATGAGCCCTTAATGTGTCTCAGCGTCAAGTACAAAGAATTAAAAAAATATTCGAAGAGACTGGAGATGTGTTTGACAAGCCCAGGTCCGGCAGACCCTGCAAGACAACTGCTCAGGAGGAACATTTGTTGGTTAGAAAATCCAAAGCAAGCCCCTCTTCCACTGCAGCATAGCTCCAACAGGCCTGGTCACCTCAAGTCCCTGTGTCAACTAGAACAGTTTGTAGGATTCCGTCTCGAAATGACGTCCACGGTCGAATCAGTGCCCAGAAGCCAGCACTAAACAAAAGGCAAATAAAAAACAGTGTGGCATTTGCAAAGTCCCACAGCCTGCTAAACAGATGGACGCTGGAAAAGTGGCAGAAGGTGGATTTCTCTGATGAAACTTCCATAGAATTACACCACAGCCACTGCAAATACTGCAGGAGACCTACTGGAGCCCGTATGGATCCCAAAATACACCCAGAAAACAGTTAAATTTGGTGGTGGAAAGATCATGGTCTGGGGTTACATTCAGTATGGGGTGTGCAAAACATTTGCAAGGTGGAAGACAATATCAATAGCCTAAAATATCAAGAAGTATCAGCTACCTCTTATATTCCAAATCATAAAAGGGGTCAAATTCTGCAGCAGGATGCTGCTCCATCTCATACATCCATCTCTACAACAAAGTTCCTCCAGGCAAATAAGATCAAGGTGCTCAAGGACTGGCCAGCCCAGTCACCAGACATGAACATCATTGAGCATATTTGGGGTAGGATGGAAGAGGAAGCTTGGAAGACAAAACCAAAGAATCTAGATGAACTATGGGAGGCATGTAATATATTTGTATTTTAAGTTAATTGTTTGTTTGAATATCACATTACTTTTTGTGGCCGACAAAACTTTTGTCTTGCCAAAATCTGACCATTCTGTGTCCATTAAATGATCAATATTTCTGCATTGATGGCAATTTATTTTCTTAACCTAAACCACATTTCGGAGGGTTTCAGCTTTCAAAAGAATAATTTACACAACCAATTGATGAATTTAACGTCAGGTTATAAGCTTTTATTTACATAACATGGATAAGCGACATAACTTCTGTCAGGGAGTATACAGTACAATGTTAGGCTATGGAAAATAAAAACCGCTGTGCACATGCTGCGGAAAATTCCATAAGGAAGCGCAGCGGTTTATTTTTCGCAGAATGTCAATTCTTTGTGCAGATTCCGCAGCATTTTTACACCCATTCCATTATAGGAATCCGCAGGTGTAAAAACGCATGCCAAATCTGCACAAAATCCACTAGAAATCCGCAGGTAAAATGCGGGCATTTTGACCTGCAGATTCTGTAGATTCCGTGCGGAAAAATCCGCAACGTGTGCACATACCATAATGACGGTCTAACCTCCTCCATGAGTCACAGAGCAGTAAGGGGACAGCGCTGGAATGCTTTTGTGTGAAATCTAATGATACTGCTCTGATCTCACTGCAGATTGATTACATGTTGAGCACATCAAACATAAGTGTGAATAGTAACACATCTCTGGACAAGCAGCAGGGGGAATGTATAGTACAGCAGAGCTGACAGTTGGTAATGTGACACCGCTAAACTCAGCTGTACTGTGTCCCCACTCTTGACTTTTGCCGGAGATCAATACCGTATCCTTACATCTCACACAATGACAAACCACCTCTGAGCTGTGGTGAGGTGCTCTTCTTTCCAGTGAGTGTTATTTCCTGCAAGTTATATTCTGTGCTGTAGGAACTGTTGCATTTCAACATGAAAAGTTTGGTGAAAGGTTCTCTTTAACGCTCTAGACTGATCAGATGAATTGCAAAGTCATTCCTTGCCATGAAAAGTATCTTAACCCCTTCATGACCCAGCCTATTTTGACCTTAATGACCTGGCCATTTTTTGCAATTCTGACCCGTGTCCCTTTATGAGGTAATAACTCAGGAACGCATCCTAGCGATTCTGAGATTGTTTTTTCGTGACATATTGGGCTTCTTCATGTTAGTGGTAAATTAAGGTAGATAATTTTTGCATTTATTTGTGAAAAAATCAGAAATTTGGCGAAAATTTTTCAATTTTCAAATTTTGAATTTTTATTCTGTTAAACCAGAGAGTTATCTGACACAAAATAGTTACTAAATAACATTTCCCACATGTCTACTTTACATCAGCACAATTTTGGAAACAATTTTTTTTTTTGTTAGGAAATTATAAGGGTTAAAAGTTGACCAGTGATTTCTCCTTTTTACAGCAAAATTTACAAAACCTTTTTTTAGGGACCACCTCACATTTGAAGTCACTTTGAGGAGTCTATATGGCAGAAAATACCCAAAAGTGACACCATTCTAAAAACTGCACCCCTCATGCTACTCAAAACTACATTCAAGAAGATTATTAACCCTTCAGGTGCTTCACAGGAACTAAAGCAACGTGGAAGGAAAAAATGGACATTTTAATTTTTACAACAAAAATTTTCTTTTATTTTGATCACTGTGAGAGTTTATCACAGTGATCGAAATGAATGAATGGAATCTGCAGCGGTAGATTCCGGCGGGCGCACTGCGCATGCACCCTCCATTTTCCAAGATGGCGGCACCCATGATCCGGGACAGCGGGACACCGGGAGCGACAGCGGCACTCGGAAGGTACCGGGGGGTGGGAGGGGAGGTGATCGGAAGCTGGGGGGAGCGGAGGGAAGGTGGGGGGAGCAGATGACTGCGGCGGCAGATCGCCGCTGTCATTCAGTGGCGGGGGCCGATCGGCCCCGTCAGCCGGTGTGAGGGGGGTCAGATTAGTGTCTCCAGCCATGTCCAATGCTACTGCAGCATCGGCCATGGCTGGTTTGTAATATTTCATCAAATTTCATTGATGAAATATTACTATCGCTCTGATTGGCTGTTTCACTTTTAACTTTTCATGGATTTTCAACTGAGTTTTCTGCCAAGAGAGGAAGAATCCGCCCAGAAAACTCCACAGGCAAATCCGCAACGTGTGCACATACCCTTACTGTCTGTCTCCCTGTGGCATAGCAAAAGCCAAGATGAGAATCTTAAAACTGTAGGTAGCTTCAAGCCTATTTAAAGTACTGGACTGCCATCTAGGGCACTATTTGTGCAAGTACCACTGTAACTTTACCTCATTTTCTAATATCGCAATACAACTAACTTAGGAGAACAAATGGTGACGACTCTCAGGATCTATATCATCTGAGGTTAAGACACTGACAACCCAACAAATATAACTAGACATCTTCTAAATACCCAGGGTGACCATATTACTCTTCAATTTTTCGAACTGCCTTTTCACAGAACTCTTTTGCATGTTAACTCATCTACCATGGACAGATTTGTGTCTACTCAGCCTCAGGACATAGTAATGTAGCTATTAAGGTTGAAGGGAGACTTTAACCCCTTCACCCCCAAGGGTGGTTTGCACGTTCATGACCGGGCCAATTTTTACAATTCTGACCACTGTACCTTTATGAGGTCATAACTCTGGAACGCTTCTATGGATCCCGGTGATTCTGACATTGTTTTCTCGTGACATATTGTACTTCATGTTAGTGGTAAAATTTCATTCAAATAACTTGCGTTTATTTGTGGGAAAAACGGAAATTTGGCAAATTTTGAAAATTTCGCAATTTTCCAACTTTGAATTTTTATGCCCTTAAATCACAGAGATACGGCACACAAAAAACTTGATAACTAACATTTCCCACATGTTTACTTTACATCAGCACAATTTTGGAACCAAAATTTTATTTTGTTAGGAAGTTATAAGGGTTAAAAGTTGACCAGCGATTTCTCATTTTTACAACACCATTTTATTTTTAGGACCACATCACATTTGAAGCCACTTTGAGGGGTCTATATGATAGAAAATACCCAAAAGTGACACCATTCTAAAAACTGCACCCCTTAAGGTGCTCAAAACCACATTCAAGAAGTTTATTAACCCTTTAGGTGCGTCACAGGAATTTTTTTGAATATTTAAAAAAATGAACATCTAACTTTTTTTCACAAAAAAAAATATTCAGGTTCAATTTTTTTTATTTTACCAAGGGTAACAGGAGAAATTGGACTGCAAAAGTTATTGTGCAATTTGTCCTGAGTACACTGATAACTGATTTGTGGGGGGGAACGACTGTTTCAGCGCATGGCAGAGCTCAGAATGGAAGGAGCGCCGTTTGACTTTTTCAATGCAAAATTGGCTGGAATTCAGATCGGACGCCATGTCACGTTTGGAGAGTCCCTGATGTACCTAAACAGTGGAAACCCTCTACAAGTGACCCCATTTTGGAAGCTAGACCCCCCAAGGAACTTATCTAGATATGTGGTGAGAACTTTGAACCCACAAGGGCTTTACAGAAGTTTATAACGTACAGCGGTACAATTAAAAAATCATATTTTTTCCACAAAAATGATCTTTTCACCCTCAATTCTTATTTTTCCAAGGGTAACAGCACCATAAAAGTTATTATGCAATTTGTCCTGAGTACGCTGATACCCCACATGTGGGGGTAAACCACTATTTGGGCGCATGGCAGAGCTCGGAAGGGAAGCAGCGCCATTTGACGTTTTTGGCTGGAATTGAGATCGGACACCATGTCGCGATTGGAAAACCCCTGATGTACCTAAACAGTGGAAACCCCCCACAAATGACACCATTTTGGAAACTAGACCCCCCAAGGAACTTATCTAGATGTGTGGTGAGCACTTTGAACCCCCCAGTGCTTCACAGAAGTTTATAACGCCCGGGCGTGAAAATAAAAAATTCGTATTTTTTCCACAAACATGATCTTTTAGTCACCATTTTTTTTATTTTCCCAAGGGTAACAGGAGAAATTGGACCCCAAAAGTTGTTGTCCAATTTGTCCTGAGTATGCTGATACCCCGTATGTGGGAGAAAACTACTGTATGGGAACACGTCGGGGATCGGAAGGGAAGTAGTGACGTTTTGGAATGCAGACATTGATGGAATGGTCTGCGGGTGTCATGTTGCCTTTGGAGAGCCCCTAATGTACCTAAACAGTGGAAACTCCCCACAAATGACCCCATTTTGAAAACTAGACCCCCTAAGGAACTTATCTAGATGTGAGGTGAGAACTTTGAACCCCCAAGGGCTTCACAGAAGTTTATAATGCCAGAGCATGAAAATAAAAAAATCGTATTTTTCCACAAATATGATCAATTAGTCCCCAATTTTTTTATTTTCCCAAGGGTAACAGGAGAAATTGAACCCCAAAAGTTGTTGTCCAATTTCTCCTGAGTACGCTGACACCCCATATGTGGGAGAAAACTACTGTATGGACACACGTCGGGGCTCGGAAGGGAAGCAATGCCATTTTGGAATGCAGACTTTGATGGAATCGTCTGCGGGTGTCATGTGCGTTTGGAGAGCCTCTGATGTACCTAAACTATTGAAACTCCCAACAAGTGACCCCATTTTGGACACTAGACCCCCCCACGGAACTTATCTAGATGTGTGGTGAGCACTTTGAACCCCCAAGTGCTTCACAGAAGTTTATAACACTCGGACGTGAAAATAAAAAAATCATTTTTTTCCACAAAAATGATATTTCTGCCCCCATTTTTTTATTTTCCTAAGGGTAACAGGAGAAATTGGACCCCAAAAATTGTTTTGCAATTTGTCCTGAGTAGGCTGATACCCTACATGTGGGGGTAAAACACTGTTTGGGCGCATGGCAGAGCTTGGAAGGGAAGGAGCACCATATGACTTTTTCAACTCAGAATTGGCTGGAATTGAGATCAGACGCAATGTTGCATTTGGAGAGCCCCTGATGTGCCCAAACAGTGGAAACCCCCAATTCTAACTCCAACCCGAACCCCAACACACCCCTAACCCAATCTCAGCCCTAACCCTAGCCCTAACCCTAACCCTAATGGCAAAATGGAAATACATTTTTTTAATTTTATTATTTTTCCCTAACTAAGGGGGTGATAACGGGGGGGTTGATTTACTATTTATGGCGGTTTTTATTTTTGGCAGCTGTCGCACGCTAAAAGACGCTTTTTATTGTAAAAATAGTTTTTGCATCACCACATATTGAGAGCTATAATTTTTCCGTATTTTGACCCACCGAGTCATGTGAGGTCTTATTTTTTTGCGGGACGAGGTGACGTTTTTATTGGTACCATTTTCGGGCACGTGACATTTTTTGATCGCTTTTTATTCCGATTTTTGGGACGCAGAATGAACAAAAACCAGCGTTTCATGAATTTCTTTTGGGGGAGTGCGTTTACACCGTTCCGCGTGCGGTAAAATTGATAAAGCGGTTTTATTCTTCGGGTCAGTACGGTTACAGCGATACCTCATTTAGGTCGTTTTTTATGTTTTGTCGGTTTTATGCAATGAAAACTATTTTATATAAAAAATAATTATTTTTGCATCGCTTTATTCTGCGAGCTATAACTTTTTTATTTTTTCGCTGATGATGCTGTATGGCAGCTCGTTTTTTACGGGACAAGATGACGTTTTCAGCGGTACCATGGATATTTATATGCGTCTTTTTGATCGCGCGTTATTACACTTTTTGTTTGGCGGTATGATAATAAATCATTATTTTTTGCTTCGTTTTTTATTTTTATTTTTTAAGGGGTTCACTAAAGGGGTTAACTAATGGGACAGTTTTATAGGGCGGGTCGTTACGGACGCGGCGATACCTAATATGTGTACTTTTATTGTTTAGTTTTTTTTATTTTCAAAAAATGAATTTATTGGGGAATATTTTTTTTTCTTTACTAACTTATTGGGCGATTTTTTTTAAAATTATTTTTACACTTTTTTTTTTTTTTTTTTTTTTCTTTATTACATAGTCCCAGGTGGGACATCACTGTCCTGTGACAGATCGCTGATCTGTCACATCACAGATCACTGTGACAGATCAGCAATCTGTCACAGGCAGTGCACAAGGCTTCCTCATGCCTGCGCTTTGCAGGCACTGAGGAAGCCAGCTTCCTCCAGGTCCCCAAAGGCCCCCGTCGCCATCTTGGATCCGGGGGCCTGGAGGAAAGGAGTCCCCCGCAGCAGCGCTGCACATTGCGCTGCCGTGGGGGGCTCAGGGAAGCACGGAGGGAGCCCCCTCCCTGCCGATGCTTCCCTTTAACTCCCGGTACACCGCGATCATGTCTGTGACCGCCCCTGACACATAGTGCCGGGTGTCAGCTGTGATGATCAGCGGCGCTCACCACGTGGGCGCCGCTGATCGCGCTAGACGTACTATCCCGTCCATGGGCATAGGGGCCCGGGTCCCATGGACGGGATAGTACGTCTGATGTCAGGTAGGGGTTAAGTCGATCTAGTTCAACCCATATCCTATTCTAACCTGCCCTAACATGTTGATCCAGAGGAAGGCAAAAAAAACCCATATACCCTGTAATATTATACTTTTCAAGAAAGGCATCCAGTCCCTTCTTAAATTTTAGTAGGGAATCACTCATTACACCATCATATGGCAGAGAGTTCCATAGTCTCACTGCTCTTACAGTAAAGAATCCGCGTCTGTGAGTATGCTTAAACCTTCTTTCCTCCAGACGTAGAGGATGCCCCCTTGTCCCCGTCACAGGTCTAAGAGTAAAAAGATCATTAGAAAGGTCTTTGTACTGTCCCCGCATATATTTATACATTGTAATAAGATCACCCCTAAGCCTTCGATTCTCCAAACTAAATAACCCCAAGTGTAATAACCTGTCTTGATATTGCAGACCCCCTAGTTCCCTAATAACCTTGGCCTCTCTTCTCTAGACCCCCTCCAGTTCAGCTATGTCTTTCTTATACACTGGAGACCAGAACTGTACACTGTATTCTAAGTGTGGTCGCACTAGTGACTTATATAGAGGTAAAATTATGTTCTCCTCATGAGCATCTATGTGTTACGCGGGGCTTAGGTCAAAGGAGGCTGAAATACCCGGGGCCCCTGCGGAGTCCCTCCAACTAGGGAAAACCCTGTCTGACCCTCAACCCAGGGTTTTTGCTAATGGTGCAAATGCCTGAGCCTCCAACCTTTCCTTATCTCCTGCTCAGCCCTAAGCTGAACCCTCCACCCAGTGAGTCGTCAAACCACCAAAGCCCACACAGTAATGACAGACAGGGACAGCTTAAACCGCACTGCGCCGCATACACACAGGACAATACCGTAATGTGAACAGGGCAAAACAAAACACAAATATAGGAAGGCGAAAAAGTAACAACGGATCATACGCCACCAGATACAAATTTCTCTCTCCAACACCTCTCCAGACCGGAACCACTTGGCATAACACACAAGCTATAATCGGCAACGCCCATAGGCCAGCACGACTATTTAAAGACCGTGGGTGTGACCAAACATCCCACCTGATTTCCAGCTAGATTAACCCCCGATAACCTGAGTACAATCAAGCCGGCACCGCTGAGGCTATAGTGGACGGAGATGGAACTACCGCTGCCTGCCGGACGCTGTGGTGTGAATAGCGTCTGACATGACACTATGCCTCTTTTAATGCATCCCATTATTTTATTTGCCTTTGCAGCAGCTGCCTGACACTGGCCACTAAATGTGAGTTTGTCGTCCACCCATACACCCAGGTCTTTTTCAGTGACAGTTTTGCCCAGTGTTTTACAATTAAGCACATAATTATACATCTTGTTCGTTCTACCCAAGTGCATGATCTTACATTTATCCCCGTTAAAGCTCATTTGCCATTTATCAGCCCAAGCTTCTAGTTTACATAAATCCTCCTGTAATATAAAATTGTCCTCCTCTGTATTGATTACCCTGCAGAGTTTAGTGTCATCTGCAAATATTGAAATTCTACTCTCTATGCCCCTACAAGGTCATTAATAAATATGTTAAAAAGAATCGGGCCCAAAACTGACCCCTGTGGTACCCCACTGCTAACTGTGACCCAGTCCGAGTGTGCTCCATTAGTAACCACCCTTTGTTTCCTATCCCTGAGCCAGCTCTTATCCCACCTAGGCGCCTATTTTCCCCTATCCCCATTGTTCTCATTTTATGTATCAACCTTTTGTGTGGCACCGTATCAAAAGCTTTTGAAAAGTCCATGTCCACTGCATTCCCTTGGTCCAGTCCGGAACTTACCTCTTCATAAAAGCTTATCAGATTAGTCTGACAGGAACGGTCCCTTGTAAACCCATGTTGATATTGGGTCATGAGGTTATTCTTCTCCAGATACTCCAGTATAGTATCTCTTAGAAAACCCTCCAGGATTTTACCCACAGTTGAGGTTAACCCCTTGCCTACAATTGACGTAATATTCCGTCCATGTGACCATGGACCTAATTACCTTGCACGGAATATTACGTCATCGCGATCAGCGGCGCCCACGTGGTGAGCGCCCCTGATTGCGGCCGAGTGTCAGCTAATTATCATAGCTGACACCCGGCACAATGTGTCAGGGGCGGTCACGGACCGCCCCCGACACGTTAACCCCTTGCACACCGCGATCAAACACGATCGCGGTGTACCGGGGGGTTAAAGGGAAGCATTGGCAGGGAGGGGGCTCCCTCCGTGCTTCCCTGAGCCCCCCACGGCAGCGCAATGTGCAGCGCTGCTGCGGGGGGCTCCTTTCCTGCAGATCCCCGGATCCAATATGGCGACGGGGACCTCCGGGGACCTGCAGGAAGCTGGCTTCCTCAGTGCCTGCAAAGCACAGGTGTTATGATTGAGTCACCGTAGGAGGCAAAAACAAATGCTAGCTAAGTCCTGAAAACCAGAGAAGTTGGCAACTATCAGATTGCAGACCCCTGAACCTATCAACACAACTAGCAGTAGCCGTGGGGGGTTCCTACGATGACCTAGACCCCTCGATCACAGCCGGAGAGATACATAGACCTAAAGAAGGAAAGGGGAAATCTAACTGCCCAGAGCAGACCCCAAAGCAATAGGCAGCCCCCCACATATAATGATGGTGAAGCAAGATGAAAACAATTACACAGACAGAAAGACAGGCTGAGCAAAGACGGGGCCCAAAAACTACCTGGATAGGAAGGCTGCTGTCTGCAATCTGCCAAAACCCTATCAGAGACAAAAGCCAACAAGCTGATATAAAAATGGCCCTGAAGCAACTAAGCTTCAAAACTAAATCAGCACTCAGGTACTTTCAGAAGACAGAGCTCAAGGAACACTGCACACTCCAGAAGGGAGTGGCAGAATCCAAAAAGCAAGATAAACAAAAACAAATCTTAGATGCAAAAAGGCAAAACAGAAAACTTAGCTTTAGGAGAGCAGGAATCAGACTGGAGTCCCAGAGTCCACAGAGAAATCACCCGCAGGGCAGAAAGGGCGTAGGCTGCCTTAAATCCAGTCAGTGACTCCACTCAGCCAATCGTCTTCATTAGTCCCAGGTGCCTGATAATCAGGCTCACTACCTTCCTTCACTAGAATAGGGAGTTCACCAGGCCTCAGTGACGGAGGGGAAAATGAACTCACAACACGCAGGCATGAGGAAGCCTGTGCAGTGCCTATGACAGATCGCTGATCTGTCACAGTAATCTGTGATGTGACAGATCAGCGATCTGTCACAGGACAGTTATGTCCCCCCTGGGACATTGTAATAAAGTAAAAAAAAACTAAATAAAAAGTGTAAAAATAATTTAAAAAAAATCGCTAAATAAATTCAAAAAAAAAATATTCCCCAATAAATTCATTTTTTGGAAATAAAAAAAAAATCAATAAAAGTACACATATTTGGTATCGCCGCGTCCGTAACGACCCGCCCTATAAAACTGTCCCAATTAACCCCTTAAGCGAACCCCTTAAAAAAAAATAATAAAAAACGAAGCAAAAAATGATTTATCATACCGCCGAACAAAAAGTGCAATAACGCGCGATAAAAAAGACGCATATAAATATCCATGGTACTGCTGAAAACGTCATCTTGTCCCGCAAAAAACGAGCCGCCATACAGCATTATCAGCGAAAAAATAAAAAAGTTATAGCTCGCAGAATAAAGCGATGCAAAAATAATTATTTTTTATATAAAATTGTTTTCATTGCATAAAAGCGCCAAAACATAAAAAAAACCTAAATGAGGTATCGCTGTAACCGTACTGACCCGAAGAATAAAACCGCCTTATAAATTTTACCGCACCCGGAACGGCGTAAACGCACCACCCAAAAGAAATTCATGAAACGCTGGTTTTTGTAAATTCTGCATCCCAAAAAACGAAATAAAAAGCGATCAAAAAATGTCACATGCCCGAACATGATACCAATAAAAGCGTCAACTCGTCCCGCAAAAAATAAGACCTCACATGACTCGGTGGGTCAAAATATGGAAAAATTATAGCTCTCAATATGTGGTGATGCAAAAACTATTTTTACAATAAAAAGCGTCTTTTAGCGTGCGACAGCTGCCAAATATAAAAACCGCCATAAATAGGCAGCCCCCCACATATAATGACGGTGAAGCAAGATGAAAACACTTACACAGACAGACAGGCTGAGCAAAGACGGGGCCCAAAAAACTACCTAGATAGGAACGGATAGGAAGGCTGCTGTCTGCAATCTGCCAAAACCCTATCAGAGACAAAAGCCAACAAGCTGATATAAAAATGGCCCTGAAGCAACTAAGCTTCAAAACTAAATCAGCACTCAGGTACTTTCAGAAGACAGAGCTCAAGGAACACTGCACACTCCAGCAGGGAGTGGTAGAATCCAAAAAGCAAGAAAAACAAAAACAAATCTTAGATGCAAAAAGGCAAAACAGAAAACTTAGCTTTAGGAGAGCAGGAATCAGAATGGAGTCCAAGAGTCCACAGAGAAATCACCCGCAGGGCAGAAAGGGCGTAGGCTGCCTTAAATCCAGTCAGTGACTCCACTCAGCCAATCGTCTTCATTAGTCCCAGGTGCCTGATAATCAGGCTCACTACCTTCCTTCACTAGAATAGGGAGTTCACCAGGCCTCAGTGACGGAGGGGAAAATGAACTCACAACAGTACCCCCCCTTGAGGAGGGGTCACCGAACCCTCAACAACGCTACCAGGGCGATCAGGGTGAGCCCGATGAAAGGCACGCACCAATCTTTTGGCATGAATATCAGAGGCAGAGACCCAGGAATTATCCTCCTGACCATAACCCTTCCACTTAACCAAATACTGGAGTCTCCGTCTAGCCAGACGGGAATCCAGAATTTTCTCTACCTCATATTCCAAGTTACCTTCAACCAATACAGGGTCCGGAGGTGCCACCTCAGGCACAACTGGCTCAACAAACCTCTTCAACAAGGACTTATGGAACACATTATGGATCTTAAATGTGACAGGAAGAGCCAAACGAAAAGAGACCGGATTAATAATCTCCAAAATCTTGTAAGGTCCAATAAATCTAGGCTTAAACTTAGGAGAAGCCACCTTCATAGCAATATTTTTTGATGATAACCACACCATATCACCAATCTTAAACTGGGGACCAATGGTCCTATGTCGATTGGAAAACCGCTGGGCCTTTTCCTGGGAGAGAGATAACTTATCCACCACTTGGTCCCAGATCTGGTGCATTCTCTCCACCACAGTGTCAACACCTGGGCAGGCAGAAGGCTCCACCTGCCCTGAAGAAAATCGAGGGTGAAAACCAAAGTTACAAAAAAAAGGTGACATCAAAGTGGCAGAACTAGCTCTATTATTTAAAGCAAATTCGGCCAAGGGCAAAAATGAAACCCAATCATCCTGATCAGCGGAAATAAAACATCTCAAATACGACTCCAAGGTCTGGTTTGTTCTCTCTGTCTGCCCATTGGTCTGAGGGTGAAAAGCAGAGAAGGACAACTGAATTCCCAACTTGGAACAGAACGTCCTCCAAAATTTAGACACAAATTGAACTCCTCTGTCAGATACAATGTTCTCAGGAATCCCGTGCAAGCGAACCACCTGTTGCAAAAACAGAGGCACCAACTCAGAGGAAGATGGCAACTTAGGGAGTGGTACAAGATGACCCATCTTAGAGAACCTATCACAAATCACCCAAATAACAGTCATTCTTTGAGAGACCGGCATATCAGAGATGAAATCCATTGAAATATGGGTCCATGGCCTCCTGGGCACCGGCAAAGGTATCAACAACCCACTAGAACGAGAACAAGATTTAGACCGGGAGCAAGTCCCACAGGACTGCACAAAATTCCTGACATCATGAGACAAGGTGGGCCACCAAAAAGAGCGACTCACCAGATCTCTAGTACCAAAAATACCTGGATGACCAGCCAATGCAGAGCAATGAACTTCAGACATCACTCTCTTCTTCCACTGGTCAGGAACATACAACTTTCCACTGGGGCAACGCTCAGGTTTGTCCTCCTGGAACTCTTGCAGAGCAAGTCTCAAATCGGGCGAGATGGCAGAAAGAACTACCCCTTCGCCTAAGATGGTGGCAGGCTTGGTCACCACAGGAGAATCAGCAAAGAAACTCCTAGAGAGGGCGTCTGCCTTGACATTCTTAGTTCCAGGAAGGAAAGAGACCACAAAATCAAAACGTGTAAAAAACAAGGCCCACCTAGCCTGTCTAGGGTTCAAGCGTTTAGCCGACTCTAGGTAAATCAAATTTTTGTGGTCAGTGAGGACCACAACTTGATGTTTGGCTCCCTCCAACCAATGTCTCCACTCCTCAAATGCCCATTTCATGGCCAACAGTTCCCGATTCCCCACATCATAGTTACGTTCAGATGAAGAGAACTTACGGGAAAAGAAAGCACAGGGATTCATTTTAGATGTTACCGGATCCTTTTGGGACAACACCGCTCCTGCACCAATCTCAGAAGCATCCACCTCTACCTGGAACGGGAGTGAGACATCAGGTTGCCGCAGAACCGGGGCGGAGGTAAATCTACGCTTCAGCTCCTGAAAGGAAGCAACCGCCTCCGGAGACCAATTCAACACATCCGCACCCTTCCTGGTCAGGTCAGTCAATGGTTTCGTAATACTAGAAAATTTTGCTATAAATTTCCGATAAAAATTAGCAAAACCCAAAAACTTCTGGAGGGCCTTCAAAGAAGTGGGCTGAACTCAATCATAAATGGCCTGTACCTTGGCCGGGTCCATTTCAATAGGTGACGGAGACAAAATAAATCCCAAAAAAGAAATTCTCTGTACTCCAAAAAGGCATTTTGATCCTTTGACATACAGAGAATTCTCTCTCAAGATCCGGAACACAGTCCGAATATGTTCAACATGAAAATCCCAATCCTTGGAGAAGATCAAAATATCATCCAGATAGATAATCAAAAATTTATCGACAAAATCTCGGAAAATATCGTTCATGAAGCACTGGAAGACAGAAGGGGCATTAGTGAGCCCAAAAGGCATCACCAGGTACTCAAAATGTCCCTCCGGAGTATTAAACGCCATCTTCCATTCATCCCCCTGCTTAATGCAGATAAGATTATACGCCCCCCTGAGGTCAAGCTTGGTAAACCAGCAAGCACCTCTGACTCTAGAGATTAGATCCGAAATCAGGGGTAACGGATACTGATATTTAATAGTAATTTTATTGAGGGCACGATAATCAATACAAGGCCTTAAAGAACCATCCTTCTTGGCCACAAAAAAAAAACCGGCACCTAAGGGTGAAGAGGATGGTCTAATATGACCCTTCTCCAACGCCTCCTTAATATAGGACCGCATAGCCTCGTGCTCGGGTACAGATAAATTGAAGAGCCGACCCTTGGGAAATTTACACCCCGGGTTTAGTTCAATTGCACAGTCATAACTCCTATGAGGAGGCAAGGACGCAGACTCATTCTCACTAAATACATCATAGTAGTCCGCCAAATAGTCAGGAACCTCATGCGACTGAGGAGAGGTGGAAAAAAACGGAGCCTCACTAAAGGTACACCGGCAACCCCAACTCACCACAGACACAGACTTCCAATCCAAAACTGGATTATGAATCTGCAACCAGGGAAACCCCAGAACAACGGCATCATGCAGACCATGCAACACCAAAAATCTGCAATTTTCTTGGTGGTCTGGGGCGACCCGCATGACCAACTGGGTCCAAAACTGAGGTTTATTTTTAGCCAGAGGGGTAGCATCAATCCCCCTCAAAGGGATAGGCGTCTGCAGAGGTGTCAACGGAAATCCACAACGTTTAGAAAAATCCAAGTCCATTAGGTTTAGCGCTGCTCCCGAATCCACAAAAGCCTTGGCGGAAAATGTGGACAGGGACAGATCAGAGTAATCGCCAAAAGAAACTTAGGCTGAACCCCACCAACAGAAAACGTGTGTGCAAAGTGTTTCTCACGTTTAGGACAAACAGAAATAACATGTGAGGCCTCTCCACAGAAAAAACACAGCTTATTACGCCTTCTGAATTCCTGACGTTGCGCCTTAGACAAAACACTATCACATTGCATAGGTTCAGACGTCTGTTCAACCGGTGGCAACACCTCTCGTGTAATCCTGCGTTCACGTAAACGCCGATCAACCTGAATGGCTAAAGACAGAATCGTCCAGACCAGAGGGAACAGGAAATCCCACCATAGTATCTTTTACGGCTTCTGACAAACCCTTCCGAAAGAGAGCAGCCAAGGCACTATCATTCCAGGTAGTAAGGACCGCCCACTTTCGGAACTTTTGACAGTACAACTCTGCAGATTCTCGACCCTGGTTCAATGCTAACAGGGTCTTTTCAGCCTGATCAATAGCATTAGGTTCGTCGTACAGCAACCCCAAGGCTTGAAAAAATGCATTCACATTAGTCAGAATAGGGTCATCTGGTTTCAAAGAAAACGCCCAATCCTGGGGATCGCCGCGCAGCAAAGAGATGACAATTTTAACCTGCTGCGCGGGGCTCCCTGACGAGTTAGGCTTCAAAGCAAAAAATAATTTACAATTATTTTTGAAACTCAAAAATTTAGATCGATCCCCAAAAAATACATCAAGATAGGCGGAAATTCCTCGCACTTCAGCAGCGAGCTGCTCCACACAATCAGACACTTGCTTTATCTCCATTGAGAGAAAAAAAAAATTCCCCCTACGACCTCAGAGATATAGAGGAAAGAATATACACTTTTTTTTTTTTTTTTTTAAACACAATTCTTTCCTGCTATTGAGTACCCCAGGATCTGCGGTTTGGCGGGTGATTCTGTTATGATTGAGTCACCGTAGGAGGCAAAAACAGAAATGCTAGCTAAGTCCTGAAAACCAGAGAAGTTGGCAACTATCAGATTGCAGACCCCTGAACCTATCAACACAACTAGCAGTAGCCGTGGGGGGTTCCTACGATGACCTAGACCCCTCGATCACAGCCGGAGAGATACATAGGCCTAAAGAAGGAAAGGGGAAATCTAACTGCCCCAGAGCAGACCCCAAAGCAATAGGCAGCCCCCCACATATAATGACGGTGAAGCAAGATGAAAACACTTACACAGACAGAAAGACAGGCTGAGCAAACACAGGGCCCAAAAACTACCTAGATAGGAAGGCTGCTGTCTGCAATCTGCCAAAACCCTATCAGAGACAAAAGCCAACAAGCTGGCAAGCATAAAAATGTCCCTGAAGCAACTAAGCTTCAAAACTAAATCAGCACTCAGTTACTTTCAGAAGACAGAGCTCAAGGAACACTGCACACTCCAGCAGGGAGTGGCAGAATCCAAAAAGCAAGAAAAACAAAAACAAATCTTAGATGCAAAAAGGCAAAACAGAAAACTTAGCTTTAGGAGAGCAGGAATCAGACTGGAGTCCACAGAGAAATCATCCGCAGGGCAGAAAGGGCGTAGGCTGCCTTAAATCCAGTCAGTGACTCCACTCAGTCAATCGTCTTCATTAGTCCCAGGTGCCTGATAATCAGGCTCACTACCTTCCTTCACTAGAATAGGGAGTTCACCAGGCCTCAGTGACGGAGGGGAAAATGAACTCACAACACGCAGGCATGAGGAAGCCTGTGCAGTGCATATGACAGATCGCTGATCTGTCACAGTGATCTGTGATGTGACAGATCAGCGATCTGTCACAGGACAGTTATGTCCCCCCTGGGACATTGTAATAAAGTTAAAAAAACTAAATAAAAAGTGTAAAAATAATTTTAAAAAAAATCGCTAAATAAATTAAAAAAAAAAAAAAAAAAAATATTCCCCAATAAATTCATTTTTTGGAAATAAAAAAAAACAAACAATAAAAGTACACATATTTGGTATCGCCGCGTCCGTAACGACCCGCCCTATAAAACTGTCCCAATAGTTAACCCCTTAAGCGATCCCCTTAAAAAATAATGATTTATTATCATACCGCCGAACAAAAAGTGCAATAACGCGCGATCAAAAAGACGCATATAAATATCCATGGTACCGCTGAAAACGTCATCTTGTCCCGCAAAAAACGAGCCGCCATACAGCATTATCAGCGAAAAAAATAAAAAAGTTATAGCTCGCAGAATAAAGCGATGCAAAAATAATTATTTTTTATATAAAATTGTTTTCATTGCATAAAAGCGCCAAAACATAAAAAAAACCTAAATGAGGTATCGCTGTAACCGTACTGACCCGAAGAATAAAACCGCCTTATAAATTTTACTGCACCCGGAACGGCGTAAACGCACCACCCAAAAGAAATTCATGAAACGCTGGTTTTTGTAAATTCTGCGTCCCAAAAAACGAAATAAAAAGCGATCAAAAAATGTCACATGCCCGAACATGATACCAATAAAAGCGTCAACTCGTCCCGCAAAAAATAAGACCTCACATGACTCGGTGGGTCAAAATATGGAAAAATTATAGCTCTCAATATGTGGTGATGCAAAAACTATTTTTACAATAAAAAGCGCCTTTTAGCGTGCGACAGCTGCCAAATATAAAAACCGCCATAAATAGTAAATCAAACCCCCCGTTATCACCCCCTTAGTTAGGGAAAAATAATAAAATTTAAAAAATGTATTTATTTCCATTTTCCCATTAGGGTTAGGGCTAGGGTTAGGGCTAGGGTTAGAATTGGGGGTTTCCACTATTTGCGCACATCAGGTGCTCTCCAAACGCAACATAGCGTCTGATCTCAATTCCAGCCAATTCTGCGTTGAAAAAGTCAAATGGTGCTCCTTCCCTTCCAAGCTCTGCCATGCACCCAAACAGTGTTTTACCCCCTCAAATGGGGTATCAGCCTACTCAGGACAATTTGCAAAACAACTTTTGGGGTCCTATTTCTCCTGTTGCCCTTAGGAAAATAAAAATTTTGGGGCAAAAATATCATTTTTGTGGGAAAAAAAATTTTTATTTTCACGCCTGGGCGTTATAAACTTCTGTGAAGCCCTTGGGGGTTCAAAGTTCTCACCACACATCTAGATAAGTTCCTTGGGGGGGTCTAGTTTCCAAAATGGTGTCAATTGTGGGGGGTTTCCACTGTTTTGGTACATCAGGGGCTTTCCAAACGCGACATGGTGTCCGATCTCAATTCCAGCCAAAAAAGTCAAATGGCGCTGCTTGCCTTCCGAGCTCTGCCATGTGCCCAAATAGTCATTTACACCCACATATGGGGTATCGGCGTACTCAGGACAAATTGCACAATAACTTTTAGGGTCCTGTTACCCTTGGGAAAATAAAAATTGGGGGTGAAAAGATTTTGTGGAAAAAATATGATTTTTTAATTGTACCGCTGTACATTATAAACTTCTGTGAAGCCCTTGTGGGTTCAAAGTTCTCACCACATATCTAGATAAGTTCCTTAGGGGGTCTAGTTTAAAAAATGGGGTCACTTGTAGGGGGTTTCCACTGTTTAGGTACATCAGGGGCTCTCCAAACGCGACACGGCATCCGATCAGAATTCCAGCCAATTTTGCATTGAAAAAGTCAAGCGGCGCTCCTTCCCTTCTGAGCTCTGCCATGCGCCGAAACAGTGGTTCCCCCCCACATATCAGGTATCAGCGTGCTCAGGACAAATTGCACAATAATTTTTGCCGTCCAATTTCTCCTGTTACACTTGGTAACATAAAAAAAATTGAACCTGAAATAATCTTTTTGGGAAAAAAAGTTAAATGTTAATTTTTTTAAATATTCAAAAAATTCCTGTGACGCACCTGAAGAGTTAATAAACTCCTTGAATGCGGTTTTAAGCACCTTAAGGGGTGCAGTTTTTAGAATGGTGTCACTTTTGGGTATTTTCTATCATATAGACCCCTCAAAGTGGCTTCAAATGTGATGTGGTCCGTAAAAATAAAATGGTGTTGCAAAACTGAGAGATCGCTGGTCAACTTTTAACCCTTGTATCTTACTAACAAATAAAAATTTTGGTTCTAAAATTGTGCTGATGTAAAGTAAACATGTGGGAAATGTTACTTATTAACTTTTTTGTGTGCCATATCTCTGTGATTTAAGGGCATAAAAATTCAAAGTTGGAAAATTGCGGAATTTTCAAAATTTTCGCCAAATTTCCGTTTTTCTCACAAATAAACGCAAGTTATATGAATGAAATTTTACCACTAACATGAAGTACAATATGTCACGAGAAAACAATGTCAGAATCACCGGGATCTATGGAAGCGTTCCAGAGTTATGACCTCATAAAGGGACAGTGGTCAGAATTGTAAAAATTGGCCCGGTAGTTAACGTGCAGACCACCCTTGGTAGTGAAGGGGTTAAACTTACTGGCCTATAATTTCCAAGTTCAGTTTTTGTCCCCTTTTTGAATATTGGCACTACATTTGCTCTACGCCAGTCCTGTGGTACAGACCCTGTTATTATGGAATCTTTAAAGATTAAAAATAATGGTCTATCTATGACTGTGCTTAATTCCTGCAGTACTCGGGGGTGTATCCCATCCGGCCGGGGGATTTGTCAATTTTAGTGATTTTTAGACACTGCCGTACTTCCTGCTGGGTTAAGCAGGTGACATTTAATGGAGAATTTTATCCCTGATCATGTTATCCGTCATGGGATTGTCTTGTGTAAATACTGTAGAAAAAAAGTCATTTAGCATATTGGCTTTTTCCTCATCCACCATTTCACCCAGACTATTTTAAGGGGACCAACACTATCATTTTTTTAGTTTCTTACCTGCGGATTAGCCTGCGGTTTCTCACCTCACAATGGTGAAGGTAGGAATCCACACAAAGAATTGACATGCTGCGGATTGTAACCCACAGCAAATCCGCACGGAAAAATCCGCAGCATGTGCACTGCGTTTTTTAATTTCCATAGGAAATAAAGGTACTGTACAACGCAGCAGAATCCGCAGCGTGTGCATATACCCTAAGGAGACACTATCAGACACTTGCAGGAGAGGATCGGATCAATGACTTGGAAAATGTGTGGTATGTAAAATCTAAAGTTTCTGAGAGTCAGAAGGGGCAATGACCTTTTACAATTTGTGACAACTGAAATCCACGTAGCTCTAGCCAAAGAGAGGGTACACTGCAAAGACCAACGAGCCTGACGCTGCCAAGTCATAGCACAGTTTCATTTTCAGATGAAGGAGCCTTGAAGGCTTACAAAAAGCTAACATCCTTGACGAGCAAGATTACTCTGCTTCTGTTATGCAAAAAAACACGCTTTTTCCCAAATATGTAAATATCTGAGTGAGAAAAACGTCAGATTTTTGTCACGCCAAATGTACCCACATTCGTCTCTTCCTCTTCGGATCCACAATCATTGGGTATGGCTCCCCAAAACTTCGGGAAAAAACCCGCTCAGTAGTGTTGAAAATAAGCCTGTCTGACACAAAACAGTAATACCATTTTGAATGGCCTAAGTTGAACAGAGAAGGTCAGATATGACATCATTTGAAGTGACATATTTAAAGTGATACATGAGAAATTTACCGGACTTATAAACCATGGTATATTCTCCTTCATACTGCCATGTCCTGATCCATCTGCTTTCATCCGCAGGTATGTCTGCTGAACCCGCTTCTTAACCCAGAATACTCACTGAACCCTTGAACCCTCATGCATTGTTCACCCTCTGTTTTTAATTGGTATGTCTGCTGAACCCGCTTCTTATCCCAGAATACTCACTGAACCCCTGAACCCTCATGCATTGTTCACCCTCTGTCTTTAATTGGTATGTCTGCTGGTGACATCACCCAATCCTGCCCCCCCCCGCCTCTTACATCCCACTAATCCTCACCCCTATCTTTCTCACACTAAGAGAAACTATCGCAATCCTTCACACTTAAAACCTGTGCCACTGACCCCCTCCCTCCTGCACCCTCTTTCTGGAGCACTTTGGAATGCTCGCTCCAACTGCAACAAGCTCCACGTGATCCATGACCTCTTTACCTCCCGCAACATTTCCTTCCTGGTCCTCACTGAGACCTGGCTGACACCCCCTGACAATGGCCTCCCCGGCCGCACTGAGTTATGACGGCCTCCACTTTACCCACACTCCTCGCCCTGGCAACAGACAAGGTGGTGGAGTGGGTTTCCTCCTTTCTAAAAACTGCCCCACCCTCCCTTATCCTCCCTTCTTTCGAAGTTCACTCTGTCCGTGTTTACTCTCCCTCTAGTCTCCAAATATCTGTCATATACCGACCACCGGGCTCAGCCACTGCCTTCATCGACCAATTGTCCACCTGGCTCCTCCACTTTCTTTCTTCTGACACCCCCACCGTCATCATGGGGGCCTTCAACATCCCCATTGACACCCACCAGCCAGCAGCCTCCAAACTCCTGTCACTTAACTCATCCTTTGGACTTAGTGGTCCTCCACAGCCACCCACACAGGTGGACATACACTAGACCTCCTCTTCACTCGCCTCTGTTCCCTATCTAATCTCACAACCTCTCCCTTCCCCCTATCTAACCACCATCTACTCACCTCATCCTTGTCCTTCTCATCTGCCCCCCCATGTCCAGCCACTAGCACATCCTCGAAGAAACCTCGCACACCTAGACATCCACAGACTCTCAGACTCTCTTCTACCTCTGTCCTCCATATCTTCACTCCACAACACGGACATTGCCACCGCTTTCTACAACGCCACCCTCATATCAGCCATAGACTCAGTCGCTCCTCATGCATGGCAAAGTGCGACAAACCAATGGGCAACTCTGGCACAACAACCTCACCAAAAAACTTCCACAAGCATCCAGGGTCGCGGAGCGGCGTTGTAAGAAAACACGCCTGCCAGACGACTTCACTGCTTTCAAACAAGCTACACTTGCCTTTAAATCAGCCCTCAACTCTGCTAAACAGACCTATTTCACAAACCTTGTATCTTCATTATTCCACAACCCAAAACAACTGTTCAGCACATTCAACTCTCTCCTCCGTCCACCACTGCCACCTCCAGCTCCCCTCATCTCTGCTGAGGACTTTGCCACCTACTTCAAAAACAAGATTGACCAAACAAGGCAAACCTTTACAGTTCCACCACCCCAACCGCTCCACCTACCAGACCACTACCCTTCCCTAATAACCTCCCTCTCCAACATCACTGAAGGAGAGCTTACTAATCTTTCCAAATCACGCCTCACCACCTGTGTACTTGACCCCATCCCTTCCCACCTGCTCCCCAACCTCACTAACATGATCATTCTAGCCCTAACCCATCTCTTCAACCTATCCCTAACTTCTGGAACCTTCCCCTCTGCCTTCAAACATGCCACCATAACACCCATCCTCAAAAAATCAAACCTTGACCCAACTGATATGCCCAGCTATCGCCCCATATCACTGCTCCCTTTTGCTTCCATACTCTTTGAACCTCATGTCCATGTTCAACTTTCCTCCCACCTCTCATCTAACTCCCTCCTTGACATCCTGCAATCTGGCTTCCGCCCCCACCTCTCCACTGAAACTGCCCTAACCAAAATTACTAAATATTTACAGCCAAAGCTAACAGACAGTTCTCCATCCTCCTCC
This sequence comes from Dendrobates tinctorius, assembly GCF_039654945.1. Taxonomy (NCBI): domain Eukaryota; kingdom Metazoa; phylum Chordata; class Amphibia; order Anura; family Dendrobatidae; genus Dendrobates; species Dendrobates tinctorius. Next base: position 391,024 of record NW_027362053.1, on the reverse strand, counting down.
ATCTTGACCTGTCCTCTGCCTTTGACACAGTTGACCACTGCCTACTGCTACAGATTCTTTCTTCCCTTGGCATCAAAGACCTTGCCCTGTCCTGGGTTTCCTCATACCTTTCTGACCGCACATTCAGCATTTCCCACTCCCACACTACCTCCTCATCCCGCCCCTTCTCTGTTGGAGTTCTCCAAGGCTCTGTCCTGGGGCCCCTACTTTTTTCCATCTATACTCTTGGCCTAGGACAACTCATAAAGTCCCATGGCTTCCAGTACCACCTGTATGCAGATGACACTCAGATCTACCTCTCTGCTGTCCAGAATCCCGGAGTGTCTATCAGCCATATCCTCCTTTTTCACCTCTTGCTTCCTAAAACTCCACGTAGACAAAACTGAACTCATTATCTTTCCTCCATCTCACGTATCTTCCCTACCCGATCTATCTATTATGGTAAACGGCATCACGCTCTCTCCAGCACATGAAATCCGCTGCCTCGGAGTAACTCTCGACTCTGCCCTGTCCTTCAAACCACATGTCCAATCTCTTGCCACCTCCTGTCGCCTCCAACTCAAAAATATTTCCGGAATCCGTCCCTTCCTCAGTCCTCAATCTACTAAAACTCTTGTACATGCCCTCATCATCTCCCGCCTTGACTACTGCAACACTCTCTTCTGTGGCCTCCATGCTAACTCTTGCACCACTCCAGTCTGTCCTCAGTTCTGCTAACCGACTAATCCACCTCTCTCCTCGGTATTCCCCTCCTCCCCCCTCTGCAAATCCCTCCATTGGATCCCAATTCCCCAACGAATCCAGTTCAAACTACTAACACTAACCTGCAAAGCTATCCACAACCTTTCCCCTCCCTATATCTCTGAACTAATCTCCCAATATCTTCCCTCACGTAATCTTCGATCCTCCCAAGACCTCCTACTCTCCTCCACACTTATTTGTTCCTCACACAACCGCCTCCAAGATTTCTCCCGAATATCCCCTATCCTCTGGAATGCCATGCCTCAACACGTCCGATTATCCACCACCCTCGGATCCTTCAAACGGAACCTGAAAACCCATCTTTTCAGGAAAGCTTACAGCCTGCAATGACCATCCTGCCGCCTCACCACTGCCTGAGTTGCCGCCTCATCACCACCAGAGCTGCTGCACCCCCGATCTTCTGTCTCTTCCCCACTATCCCGTAGAATGTAAGTCCGCAAGGACAGGGTCCCCTCCCCTCTGTACCAGTCTGTCATTGTAAATTTGTTTACTGTTAACGATATCTAGAACTTTGTATGTAACCCCCCCTTCTCATGTACAGCACCATGGAATTAATGGCGCTATATAAATAATAATACCACAACACAAGAACGGACTGTAATGCAAAGATTGAAATGTGAAACCTGTTGTAGAACCAATAAATAGGGTTGCTGATTAGGATTTAAATTGATTTCAGGCCATGGATCCGTTATATGTCCATTTTGCAAGGCTGCGATAAAATCACGGCATACAAATCACAAACGGATGCCATACGGATACTTGGATGCAAGGAAATCGCATCCTCGCATTGCAAACAGATTACACACGGATCACCATAGGGAGAACATTGGTGCGATTCTCAGCCATCAAAATCGGACCAATTTTTTGTACGTTGAGTGTGACTCGGGCCTAAAAGAACATCTCGCCAACCATTTACCCCTTAACGACCCGGGGTATTTCAGTTTTTGAATTTCTGTTTTTTGCTCCCCTTCTTCCCAGAGCCATAAGTTTCTTATTTTTTAGTCACTGAGGGCTTGTTTTTTGCGAGACAAGTTGTACTTTTGAACAACACCATTGATTTTAACATGTCATGTACTGGAAAATGGGAAACAAATTCCAAGTGTGGTAAAATTGCAAAAAAACGTGCAATACCATAGTTGTTTTTCTAAATACTAAAAGTGAACTGCCCTTAGGACTCTCCAGGTCATTACAAGTTCACAGAAACCAAACATACATAGGTTCTTTTCTATTTAAGTGGTGCAAAAAAAATTCTAGAATTTGTTTTAAAAAAAAAAAATCTCACCATTTTCCGAGACCTGTAGCGTCTCCATTTTTCGTGATCTGGCGCTGGATTAGGGCTTATTTTTTTTGTGCGCCGAGCTGATGTTTTTTTTTATACCATTTTGGTGTAGATATGATTTTCTGATCACCTATTGTTACATTTTATTGCAATGTAGCAGCGACCAAAAAAAAATGTAATTCTGGCGTTTTTAATTTTTTTTCTTGCTATGCCGTTTAGCTGTCTGGTTAATTCTTTTTTTTTTATATTGATAGGGCAATTCTGAAAGCAGCGATATCAAATGTGTATCTTTTTAGTCCATAGCTTCAATGCCTTCATCTTGCATGAACTGCTGACACACTCCAGCCACATGAGTTCTGGCATTGTCCTGCGTTAGGAGGAACCCAGGGCCAACCGCACCAGCATATGGTCTCACAAGGGATCTGAAGATCTCATCTCTGTACCTGATGGCAGTCAGGCTACCTCTGGTGAGCACATGGAGGGCTGTGCGGCCTTCCACTGAAATGTCACCCCACTCTATTACTGACCAACTGCCAAACTGGTCATGCTGAAGGATGTTGCAGGCAGTAGATCGCTCTCCACGGCGTCTCCAGACCCTGTCACATGTGCTCAGTGTGAACCTGCTTTCATCTGTGAAGAGCACAGGGCACCAGTGGCGAATTTGCACGGTGTTAGGCTGTGAGCACAACCCGGCCGCATCTGTGGACGTCGGGCCCTCAGACCAACCTCATGGAGTTGGATTCTAACCGTTTTTGCAGACACATGCACATTTGTGGCCTGCTGGAGTTCATTTTGCAGGGCTCTGGCAGTGCTCCTTCTGTTCCTCCTTGCACAAAGGTGGAGGTAGCAGTCCTGCTGCTGGGTTGTTGCCCTCCTACGGCTCCCTCCATGTCTCCTGGTGTACTGACCTGTCTCCTGGTAGCACCTCCAGCCTCTGGACACTACGCTGACAGACACAGCAAACCTTGTCACAGCTCGCATTGATGTGAAATCCTGGATGAGCTGTACTACGTTCGCCACTTGTGTGGGTTGTAGAGTCCGTCTTATGCTACCACGAGTGTGAAAGCACAACCAACACTCAAAAGTGACCAAAACATCAGCCAGAAAACATTGGTACTGAGATGTGGTCTGTGGTCCCCACATGCAGAACCACTCCTTTATTGAGTGTGTCTTGAAAATTGCCAATAATTTCCATCTGTTGTCTATTCCATTTGCACAACAGCATGTGAAATTGATTGTCAAACAGTGTTGTTTTCTAAGTGGACAGTTTGATTTCACAGAAGTTTGATTTACTTGGAGTTATATTCTGTCTGTGTTCCTTTTTTTTTATTTTTTGAGCAGTGTATTTTAAATATTTTTAAAAACTTTTTTTTACTTTTTGCATACTTCAATAGTCTCCATGGTAGACTAGAAGCTGCAGTACTTTACATAGTAACATAGTTATTAAGGTTGAAGGAAGTCCATCTAGTTCAACCCATATCCTATCCTAATTTGCCCTAACATGTTGATCCAGAGGAAGGCAAAAAAAACCCATGTGGCAAACAGTAAGCTTCACATTGGGGAAAAAAATTCCTTCCCGACTCCACATACGGCAATCAGACTAGCTCCCTGGATGAACGCAATATTAAGGAAACTAGTGTAATATTATACTTTACAAGAAAGACATCCAGTCCCTTCTTAAATTTTAGCAGGGAATCACTCATTACAACATCATGTTGATCGATTCTGCTACACACAGGTGATGATCATATCGCCTGTATGTATCAGAAATGCTCACTTGCTATGAGCGCCGACCACAGGGCGGGGTTCATAGCAATTTGCATTGACAACATAGAGGTCTGCTGCAGAACTCTGGTTGTCATGTCGACCCATCAGTGATCATGTGATGTGTTCACCGATGGGCGAAATTTACAACGTGCATCCAGTAAGCGTGAGTTAAATGCCGCTGTCAGATTGACAGCGGCATTTAACTGGTTAACAGCCATGAGTGGATCGCGATTCCCCCGACGGCTGTCGCGGGCACATGTCAGCTGTATAGATCAGCTGTCGTGCCTATAAAGGTGCGGGCTCAGCGCCAGAGCCCACACCAAACGGAGAGTCTGACATGGGCGTACTATTACTCCCAATGTCGGAAAGGGGTTAAATATAGGGGTGGATGCAACATGCTTTGGAGTTGTATTGCAGCCAAAAGGCACAGGGAGCATTTCATGGGTAGAGGGAAGGATGGATTCAATTACATTTCACCAAATTCTTAATACAAACATAACACCATCTATAAAAAAAAAAAAAAAAAAAAGCTGAACTTGAAACGAGGATGGCTTCTTCAAATGGATAATGAGCCTAAAAAATAGAAACGTCAAAATAGACTACCTCAGAAGGTGCAAGCTAAAGGTTTTACAATGGCCCTTACAGTTCACTCATAGAAATATCATTGAAAATCTGATTATAGACCTCAAGATAGAAGTGCATGTAAGATGACCCAGGAATCTCACAGAACTGGAAGAATTTTCCAAGGAAGAATGGATGAAAATCCCTCAAGCAAGAATTGAAAAACTCTTGGCTGGCTAGAAAAAGTGTTCTCAAGCTGTAGTACTTGCAAAAGAGGGTGCTACTAGGTACTAACCATGCAGGGTGCACAAACTTTTGCATTGGCCCATTTTCCTTTTTGTAATTTTTAAAATGTAAAAGATGAATATATTTTTTTCCCCTAAAACATAAAAGGAAATGTGTCATCTTTAACGCTAGGCCTTTTAGAGGTCATTTCATCTTCAACTTGCTTAACTTCATAATAACAGTAAATTTGACGACAGGTGTCCAAACTTATCTGCCACTATAACAATCTTGATTTCACTGTTGCAGATTTAAATCTACTTTTGTTAACCTTCTGGGCCTAAAGGCCATGTTTTTTATATTGTCATCTCCTGAGCCCCCTCCACACATGCAGACCTCTGCCCAGGACCTTTATTTATGCCTTTATGTGGGGAGGGGATATTGTGCATGACAGCGCGGCAAACACTGCTTCTGATCAGTGGTAAAATCAATACCGCTGGTCACACAGACGCGGTTCCCATGCTGTTAAATGACAGCGTGAGCCCGCATCTGTGATCGATCGAAGCTAAAAAGTTTAACTCCGGTCACTGGTTAACGTCCTCCTTCCAGCCATTGTTAGTTTCACTTTCTCTGGGAGAGACATGCTTTTACCGAGCTGTGAAAGGCATCAGTTTTTTTACCACTTTGTTAACACTCTGCATGTCTGGAGAACTTATTGTATTACCAATCATACGCTGTATGTCCAGATTTCCAATTAAACAAGTCTGGACTGTACAATCCCTGGTGTGCATCATCTCTCCGGACGCTGAGCAACATTATCCTGTCTGCCCTGCATTAAGGAAACGAAGGTAGGACCTCTCCCAGCCCCTATTCACCAGCCAAATCTTCATTCGCCTCATGCGGGGACAGAACAGGCTGTCTCACCTATAATTGGACAATATATGGGATATGACTAAGGCTAGCTTCACACTAGCGTTTTGGACCGCAGCGCACGGCTGCCGCTATGCCCCGCCCCCTGTCCGCCCTCTCCGGTCATCTCCGCCTAGTATCGCACACGGCTGCTTGCCATCTGCACACCCTATCTTTAGCATAGGGTGCGCTGACCGTGCGCTAGTAGAATTATACGTGCGCTGCACCCTTTTGACCGTACTCCGAGCACACCAAAATGCAACTTGGTGCGTTCGGCGCACGTATAATTCTACTAGCGCACTGTCTGCGCACGCTATGCTAAAAATAGGGTGTGCAGATCGCATGCAGCCTTGTGCGATACTAGGCGAAGATGACCGTAGGGGGCGAGGCTTAGCGGCGGCCGTGCGCTGCAGCCCAAAACGCTAGTGTGAAGCTAGCCTAATATATATTGTTTTGCTTTGTGCCTAAATTTTGGTGTCGATTATAACACATCTTTTTATCAAGTTTGTCTTTTTTACTTATTTGTATGGCGACAAAATGTTTTTGTATTTTTTCTAAACTATGATTCTCTGGTTTTGTGTATCATTATACATGGAGTCACATGCAGTGAGCAGGTGATATTCACCACTGCATTGTATAAGATATGAGTCTGGATATTTTTGTATTACAGCCAGAATATGTATTTTACATATTTTATTTGAAATAAAAACAAAACACATTTTTCTTTTTTTATTTAAAAATAGCAAACACAGTTATCCTCACCTAACGCCTTTTTCCATTAAAGCCATTGTCTCTTGTAATAAAACAAAAATAAAAAACCATATCCCTCACCTGTCAGTTGTTCTGTCTCACGCTGTAATCTATATCTGGGCTTTAAACCTGAACGGTGCCAAGATGTCATTGGACAATGCAAAGGTGACATCAACCCTGCAAAAATGAAACCCACTTGACACCGCCTCAGGGCAAGTGTGATAAGTCGGGCAAAGCACCAGAATTGGCGCATCTAATAGAGTTGCCTTTTCTGGGCAGCTGTGGGCTGCTATTTTTAGGCTGGGGGAGCAATATCCATGGTCCCTTACCAGCTTGAGTATACCAGCCCCCAGTTGTCTGCTTTAGCTTGACTGGTTGTCAAAAATGGGGAGGACTGCATGTTGTTTATTTATTTAAATAACTTTAAAAAACATCATGGGGACTCCTCTGTTCTTGATAACCAACATTGTTAACGCTAACAGCTAAGGGTTTCAGCCTTCAGCTGTCAGTTTTGCATGGCTGGTTATCAAAAATATAGGGACATCCACTGAAATGTAAGGTCTGCAAAATATGATGTTTTTCTTTTGGAACGTTCTAGAAATCCTCCACTCTATGACAATATAGACTGCCAGCTTTGCAGCAGCCCCCCGCAAACACCCCCCTTCTCTTTACACACACACAGACCTGTGCTGCTGGTAACCTGAAGCCATCAACTTCCGCTTGCAGCACAGCAGGGGGGGAAAGATCCCTTTGTTCTCTGGAAATGTGCTGGGATCAATATAGGAAATCTTAAAAGAAAGCCTAGCTCGCATTCCGTTCATGACAGAGGAATAATAGTCATATTTTTGTGAGCTGAGCGGTCCCAGCTTCGCTACGGTGCCTTTTGCGTAGTTCTCGGATCACCAGAACCTGAGATATGGTTTGCTCCCAAATGGACGGTCATATTCCGTACATGCTTGATGTTTTCTTGATGGGCTCATTACGCTGGGAAACATGATACCACTGGGGAGTCCATACGGGCTTCTCCCATAGAGTTATGGTCTTCATAAGTTTTGTAGTTTGATTCTAAAGCCAAGAGTAGGGGGCAGACCCTCTCCAGACAGCCCCTCTTGGTGATGTCACACACCTGGGGCTATAAGGTACCCCTCCCGTACAGGGAGGGCAGAACAGCTAAAATCCTGGTTCCAGAGAGACACGTGCAGATGTCTTGAGACGTTTGGTTGTCCCATCCCCCCACTCAGCCGCATGGTTTTGCCTAAAGAGTCATGAACAACCGTCAGTGTTACTTTCTATGTTCATCCATCTTTTATTTTATATTTGTAACTACATATGTAATGTCTCAACTTTATAGCAACTTTTTATCTGTATAACCATTGCCCTTTTGGGAATAAATCGTAAAGTTATCAGTTTGTCTCCATGCTCTAAGAAACCAGTGACCGGAGATAAACTGTATACCTCCGATTGCAGCTGTGGGCTCAAGCTATCATTTGATAGCACAGGAACCAAAGCTGTCTGACCGGTGGAAATGATTTTACAGCCGATCAGAGGCAGTGTTGCACATGACAGCGTGAGAAACACCTTGTGTTCGGGGGGGCCAACCCGAACAGTAACATGGACTTCCTGGTGAAGTCTGTTTTCGGTGTCCGTAACCGAAGAAAAGCTGTTCGGATGCCGAACTTTACTGTTTGGGTTTGCACATCTCTATTCAAGATCCGAAATTTACCATCTTAAAAGGCACCAGAAAAAGACACAGCATCGTTCTGTAGCAAAGCACATTATAGTAGGAATGGGGTCCTGTGAGGACTCACCGCTGTCAGCGTCGGAAACGACAGACACATGACTGCAAGTATGCGATATGCAACCCCTGGCCAGAACCTGACTTGACTGTTTTTGGCACAGCAATACAGTGCCTTGCGAAAATATTCGGCCCCCTGGAACTTTTCAACCTTTTCCCACTTATGCTTCAAACTGTGTGCAGAATTATTAGTGTTCACACTGTGTGCAGAATTATTAGGCAAATGAGTATTTTGATCACACCATCCTTTTTACACATGTCCTACTGCAAGCTGTATAGGCTTGAAAGCCAACTGCCAATTATGTAAATCAGGTGATTTGCATATCTGTAATGAGGAGGGGTGTGGTCTAATGACATCAACACCCTATTTAACACCTCATTTAAAGTGTGCTTAATTATTAGGCAACTTCCTTTCCTTTGGCAAAATGGGTCAGAAGTAAAGTAAAGGTCTAAAAGAAGAAAAAATAATGACATGGCCCCCTTGTTCACCTGATCTGAACCCCATAGAGAACCTGTGGTCCCTCATAAAATGTGAGATCTACAGGGAGGGATAATAGTACACCTCTCGGAACAGTGTCTAGGAGGCTGTGGTGGCTGCTGCACGCAATGTTGATCGTAAACAGATCAAGCAACTGACAGAATCTATGGATGGAAGGCTTTTGAGTGTCATTGTAAAGAAAGGTGGCTATATTCGTCACGGATTTTTTTGTTTTTGAATGTCAGCAATGTTTATTTCTAAATTTTGTGTTATATTGGTTTACCTGGTGAAAATAAACAAGTGAGATGGGTATATATTTGGTTTTTATTAAGTTGCCTAATAATTCTGCACAGTAATAGTTACCTGAAAAAAACAGATATCCTCCTAAGATGGCCAAATATAAAAAAAAAAACACTCCAACTTTCAAAAATATTAAGCTTTGATATTTATAAGTCTTTTGGGTTGATTGAGAACATAGTGGTTGTTCAATAATAAAAAGAATCCTCTCAAACACAACTTGCCTAATAATTCTGCACGCAGTGTAAATATACCAAATGTAAATTTTTGTTGAAGAATCATCAAGTGGAACACAATTGTGAAGTTGAACAAAATTTATTGGTTATTTTAAATTTTTATGGGAATTCAAAAACTGAAAAGTGGGGCATGCAATATTATTCTGTCCCTTTAACTTAATACTTTGTTGCGCCACCTTTTGCTGCGATTACAGCTGCAGGTTGCTTGGGGTATGTCTCTCAGTTTTGTACATCGAGAGACTGAAATTCTTGCCCATTCTTCCTTGGCAAACAGCTCGAGCTCAGTGAAGTTTGATGGAGATTGTTTGTGAACAGCAGTTTTCTGCTCTTTCCACAGATTCTCGATTGGACTTTGACTTGGCCATTCTTACACCTGGATACATTTATTTGTGAACCATTCCATTGTAGATTTTGCTTTATGTTTGGGATCATGGTCTTGTTGGAAGACAAATCTCCGTCCCAGTCTCAGGTCTTTTACAGACTCCAACAGATTTTCTTCAAGAATGGTCCTGTATTTGGCTCCATCCATCTTCTCATCAATTTTAACCATCTTCTCTGTCCCTGCTGAAGAAAAGCAGGCCCAAACCATGATGCTGCCACCACCATGTTTGACAGTAGGTATGGTGTGTTTAGGGTGATGAGCTGTGTTGCCTTTACGCCAAACATATCGTTTGGCATTGTTGCCAAAAAGTTCGATTTTGGTTTCATCTGATCAGAGCACCTTCTTCCACATGTTTGGTGTGTCTCCCAGGTGGCTTGTTGCAAACTTTAAACGACACTTTTTATGGATATCTTTGAGAAATGGCTTTCTTCTTGCCACTCTTCCATAAAGGCTAGAATTGTGCAGTGTACGACTGATTGTTGTCCTATGGACAGCCTATCCCACCTCAGCTGTAGAACTCTGCAGTTCATCCAGAGTGATCATGGGCCTCTTGGCTCCATCTCTGATCAGTCTTCTCCTTGTTTGAGATGAAAGTTTAGAGGGACGTCCGGGTCTTGATAAATTTGCAGTGGTATGATACTCCTTCCATTTCAATGTGATCGCTTGCACAGTGCTCCTTGGGATGTTTAAAGTTTTGGAAATCATTTTGTATCCAAATCCGGCTTTAAACTTCTCCACAACAGTATTACGGTCCTGCCTGTTGTGTTCTTTGGTCTTCATGATGCTCTCTGTTCTTCAAACAGAACCCTGAGACTATCACAGAGCAGGTGCATTTACACAGAGACTTGATTACACACGGGTGGATTATATTTATCATCTTTAGTCATTTACGACAACATTGGATCATTCAGAGATCCACAATGAACTTCTGGAGTGAGTTTGCTGCACTGAAAGTAAAGGGGCCGAATAATATTGCACGCCCCACTTTTCAGTTTTTGAATTTCCACAAAAGTATAAAATAACCAATAAATTTTGTTCATCTTCACAATTGTGTTCCACTTGTTGATTCTTCACCAAAAATTTACATTTGGTATCTTTACGTTTGAAGCATGATATGTGGGAAAAGGTTGAAAAGTTCCAGGGGGCCAAATACTTTCGCAAGGCACTGTATCTATTTCTGTATCTATCTATAGATCTATCTATTTATCTGTCTATCTATAGATCTATCTATCATTAGTCATTTAGGACCACATTAGATCATAGATCCACAATGAACTTCTGGAGTGAGTTTGCTGCACTGAAAGAAGGAAAGGGGCCGAATATTATTGCACGCACCACTTTTCAGTTTTTGAATTTCCACAAAAATTAAAATAACCAATAAATTTCGTTCAACTTCACAATTGTTTCACTTGTTAATTCTTCACCAAAAATTTACATTTGGTATCTTTGTTTGAATCATGATATGTGGGAAAAGGTTGAAAAGTTCCAGGGAGTACTTTCGCAAGGCACTGTAAAAATGGTAATGCTGAAAACATCTTGTCCTGCAAAAAAAACAAGCCACCATACAGCTCCATCAGCATAAAAGTTATAGCTTTCAGAATAAAGCGATGCAAAAATAATTTTTTCTATAAAATAGTTTTTATTGTGTAAAGGCGCCAAAACGTAAGAAAAATATAAATGAGGCATCACTGTAATCGTACTTACCCGAAGAATAAAGCTACCTTATCAATTTTACCACATGCAGAATGGTATTTAAAAAAAAAAAAAAAGCAATTCCTGAATTGCTGGGTTTTTTTTGTTCATTCTGTCTCCCAAAAACCAGAATAGAAAACAATCAAAAAATGGCATGTGCCCGAAAATGGTACCAATAAAAACGTCACCTCGTCCCGCAAAAAACAAGTCCTCACATGACTCTGTAGGGTGAAATATGAAAAAATTACAGCTCTCAATGTGGTGATGCAAAAACTAGTTTTCGCAATAAAAACCGTTGTTTAGTGTGAGACAGCAGCCAAACATAAAAACCCGATATAAATCTGGTATCACTGTAATTGCACTGACCTGAAGAATAAAGTCACCTAATCACTTATACCGCATGAGGAAAGGCATAAAAAATAAATAAAGCCAATTCTTCACATACTGTTGATTTTTTCATTCTGCCTCCCAAAGATTGCAGTAAGGCTCGGTTCCCCTTTTTCCTGCGCACTACACTGAGCGCTTAGGCTGGTTTCACATTAGCGTTTTATCATGCAGTTCATCATGCGCTATAGTAAACATGCGCAATGCTCCCCTATCTATAACATGGGGGGCGCATGGTCTAGCGCTTACACGCGTTCATCAGCGTTTTTCGTGCGCTGCGCATTTTCAAGGTGTGCGCCCAAATGCTACATGTTGCATTTTTTGTTCCGCCCAACGTCTTAAAAAAAGCGCATGCGCACATAATGCATAAAAAAATAACATTACAGTCTATGGGTGCGCTGGTGAGCGCATGGCTCAGCGCACGTCAGCGCATGCAAAGTTTGCGTAAACAATGTCTAGGCACTGGTTCAAACCACCCCCTACACAAGCAACATTGTACCACAACTCTACAGACAGCCTGTAGAGCAGACACCTTGCAAAACAAGAGATCATTTTGGATTAAAGCTTCAGCAGCAAGAATGTGAGTATTACATCTAAAATGTATGCCTGTCTTGTCAAATGTATTATGTACTAATGCTTTGTATTTTTTTAACATGCAGTATGTCTTCTGGATCAAATTATTCACCATCTCGGGAGGAACTGTCCCAAGCAGAGCATGAGGTGATTATTTTCGTGCCTTTGGGTAAGTATAGCTGCTGCATCTACAAATGTCTAATAATTTTTGTTCTTTTTTCAGACATCATCATCAGCGGACCCGGCTAGTGAGGCCGAACAGGGGGAGCAGCAAAGCCAAGGCCTGGTGGTGAGACGCAGTGTAAGTATAAAATGATTTTGAATGTCCCTTTTTTTTACCTTCTATCTTTCTTTTCTTTCTTTTTAGAAGTTTTTAATTCACACAACATTCCAATATTCTAATGAATGTTTTTTTTCATAGGTTCCACAACGGGATGAAGACGTCTACATGGATAATGAACACCTGATCCGCCTGGTCCAGGAGCGTGTCCCGTGACCAGCTGCACAAAGACACTGTGGTGACCCGGCGGCTATGGAATGAGGTGCCGCAGCGTTGATGGAAGGCTGAGATAGTGCCCCTGCAACCTCCAAAAAGGTGTTTCATAAGTATTTCCCTGCTCTGTGATGCCGCAGTGACTATTGTCCTTGATGACACATTTGTGTTTACTGCTAGATATATTCTAGCAGTAAACACAACAATAATATCATGATCAATATTGACTGCTTTAGGTATTGTTTTGCTTAATTGTGCTGCATTGACTGTTTTCTCCTTCGTCTCATTGGGGGACACAGGTACTGCGGGTGTATGCTACTGCCACCTGGAGGCTGACACTAAGTGAACAAAAAAAGGTTAGCTCCTCTGCCGCCGCATACACCCTCGCCCCAATCGCGGGCAGAAACTAGTTTTTTGCTTAGTGTCCTGTGGAGGCACACACGTCTGGATGTCTCCAGACTTTTATTTTTTTGTTTTTTCTTTTTACTATGAAGATAAGACAGGGGCGACGGACTCTATTGAAAGGGGCCGATCTCCCCAAACCATCAACGGGCGAGCACGCGTTGAGTATAGTCTCCTTTCCTGCACCGTGGGACATATCTGGGCCGTTTTTCCCCAGACTTCTATTTTTTTTTATTTTATTATTATTTTGTGAAGATAAGACGGGGCAATGGATCCTATTGAAAGGGTCCGATTTCCCCAAACCATCAACGGGCGAGCACGTGCGAGTGTCCCTCTACGTATCCTCTCCAGCGACGTAGAACTTGATGCCAGACTTAGCCCTGTCCACCCCTAGGTATAGAAATTGTGGGCTTGTACAGAGGCACAAGACTAGTCTGCGTGGCCCCCACTGCTCCACCAACGCTAGTTGACGGTGCTGCAGGGCGGCGGACGGTCCCTTTCCTCACCCTGGAAGGTGGACGGAGCTAGGGTGCCTGCACCGTCCAGAAGATTACCCCCTTCCCTCTACCTGGAATTGTCATGAGGATCTCCTTCGTCAGGTATGGAGGGCTGGGGGGGGGGTCCTGCGGCAGCATTCGGAGGGCGTCAGGCATCAGAGGAATGCAGGTGGAAAAGAGGATGTCAGCCCCGTCTCCCTTAACCCCTCCCCCTTCCCTACCCGGCGCAGTCGCTGAGTTCTGTCGCCGATTCCAGCGCCCATAGAGTGCGGGGTTTCCTGCGCACATCCACCACGCGGCGGGCGGGCAGATAAAAAATTTAGCCCGCGGCTTCGGCCGAGACTAGGCCGCGGGTGGAAGTCCCGCCCCCGATGCGACGTCATTTCTGGCACCCGCCCCCCTGCGGCTAGGGCGGACGCCAAACAAATTGAACTCCCGGCTTCAGTGCAGGGTGGGCCACGACTGGAGGAGGACATCTCGGCCTACCCAGAGGAGTGAGGACGCAAGGGAGCTCAGCAGCAGGCGGGGAGACACAGGATCGGGGTAAGTGTGACCCCGGCCCTAGAGGCCGCGCTACGTGCGATTAAAGGGGGTTTTCCTCCTCCTTCCACTCAACCCTCATAGTATAGATTGAGTCTGGCAGGCATTATGGCCGGAAAAGGGAAGTCACACACGTTCCTTTATGCCGCATGCATTTCCTGTGGGGCTATGTTCCCGCGAGCACAGAGTAAAAAGGTATGTGAAGCCTCCGACTCCGAACGCGCCCAGGAGCCCTCCACTGCGACAGAGCCCAGGAGTCCGGATCCCCCGGAATGGGCCTTATCGCTTTCGCGGTCTATGGCATCGCTGACAAAGGCGATCGAGACCCTTCAAGCCCCAGGTAGGGGCAGAGATGGCGGCTCGCCAGTCTGGGAGGGATCATCCACCTCACAAGAGCCTCCAGCCTGCAGGGGCAGCTCTCACTCTAGGCAGGCACATAGGAAAAGAACCCGCACGCGTCTCCGGGCCCGTCCGGTGCCTCGGCATCCGTGAGCGCGGCGTCTCGTTCACTGTCACCATTATCCGGGAGCGAGCAGAGTTCAGGTTATGACGCAAACGAGCCCCTGGACCTAGATACTCCAGGGTGTCGGGAAACGGATGACAGTCTCATTGAAGCAGTCAATCAGACTCTGGAAATCGAGGAAGACGTCTCCCTGGCCTCAGGTCATAAGGTGGCCTTTAAGAGGGCCAAACGACCGCATAGAGTGTTTTGCACTCACCCGGAGTTCGAGGACATAGTACAGCGTCATAGGGAACGACCGGACAGGCGTTTCTCGGGCCAGAAAACACTGGAAGCAAGTTATCCGTTTGCACCAGAGCTCTGTAAGAAGTGGGCAGAATCCCCAGTGGTGGATCCGCCAGTATCGCGCTTGGCCTCAAAAACTTTATCAGTACCTAGTGTTTCTGCCATTAAAGACCCCACGGATCGGCTCATAGAAAGCTTGGCCCACTCGGTGTATGAGGCATCAGGAGCAGCACTCTCTCCCTCGTTCTCAGCAACATGGGTAGCCAAGGGCATGATGTCATGGTCAGATACATTAAATAAGGTCCTGCAGGATAGGGACCTGCCAACGGAAATATCAGAGATAGCGAGTCAGATCGCGAAGGCTGGTGATTACTTAATCAATGCTTCCTTGGATGCGACTAATTGCACGGCACTTGCAGCTATGGTTAAGGATGTGGCGGGCCGATTCAATTTCCAAAAAATCTTTGACTTCCCTACCTTATCAAAGTGGCCGCCTATTTGGGGAAAAATTAGACCAACTCATCTGATGCCACAGGGGGAAAAAGCAGTTTTCTCCCACAACAGAAAATTAAACCGCCTTTTCGCCAGCCTCAGGGATGGTTTCGAGCATTTCGCCACCCTTGGGGATGGCAGTGGCCAGTTCCGTCGCGCCAGCCCGCTACAACCAAGATAAGGATCGACAGGTCACATATAGATCCAACCCACTGGGCAGGATGCGGGCTCGCCAGCCCAGGTCAAGGGGAATCAGATCCCAAAGATCCTCAGCCAAATGACTCGGGGAGCCCTCTACCCGAAAGTGGCAGGGTAGGCGGCCGCCTGCTCCGGTTTCACCACATCTGGGTCGCGGTAGCATGCGACTCATGGGTGGTGGAATTGGTGTCCTCAGGGTACAAGATAGAGTTTCTCAGGTATCCTCCAAAGCGTTTCTTTCTGTTCCAGCTTCCCAAAGGGGAGGCCCGGGCAGAGGCGCTGATAGGGGCCATCGAGTCACTCCAGCGCAACGGAGTCATTATTCCCGTACCAGAGTACGAGAGGACTCAGCGCTTTTACTCCAATCTGTTCACGGTCCCCAAAAAGGATGGGACAGTCAGGCCAGTGCTGGACCTAAAGCTCTTGAACACTTTCATCAGGATCAGACATTTTCGAATGGAATCTCTCCGTTCGGTTACATCTGCCATGGAGCAGGGAGAATACTTGGCCTCGATCGACGTCCAGGATGCTTATCTGCACGTCCCTATTTTTCCTCTGCATGAGGTTCCTACGTTTTGCCATCAACGGTCGGCATTTCCAGTTTGTAGCACTTCCCTTCGGGCTAGTCACCTCCCCCAGAGTGTTCACAAAGGTAATGGCAGTCGTCTGTCATGTCGGACACTGTTCGCACCAGGGTGTCCGGCAGACAGCGGTAATACCCCATCCTACCACATGGCGCTGGTTGGTCTTCTGATCCGGCTTGGATTGGGTTAACCAGGTGGTCATTCTGGCTGAGGGCTTAGCCACGCCCTCTGTCTTTAAATTGCCCTGTGTGACTATGGGCGTCGCCGACTATAGCTCTTGCCTTCTGCTAAGCGATACCGGTCTGGAGTGGTGGTCTAAGGAGCATACGGTTGCTGGTGTAGTATATTCCATTGTTGCCATTTTGCCTCCCTGTGTTGTATTATTTGGTTGCCCTTGCACATTACTGTATTCCCCTGTGTGTACGCGGTGTGGTGCATTTCCGTTATCCCTGTCCATACTTATTTGTGGGGTCTGGTGTTTGGTCTCCTCACTGGGTGGAGGGTGGTGGGCTCAGCTTAGGGCTGGACAGGAGACAAGGACAAGGTGGAGGCCCAGGCAGGCACACCTTCAGTGTAAACCCTGGGTTGAGGGACAGACAGGGTTTCCCCTAGTCTGAGGGACACCGCAGGGGCCCCGGGGTTTCAGCCTAAAGTTACCTAGGCTTCCCATGACATCGTCATGGCCATTTTGCACCCTCGGGACATAGTCGTCTTGCCATACATAGACGACCTTTTGGTGAAAGGCCCCCTCATTTCGGGCATGCGAGGAAAATGTCAGCATCACGCTGGATACCCTATCCCGTCTAGGATGGTTGGTCAACAGAAAGAAATCATCCCTTGTCCCAGCCCAAAGGATTTCTTTTTTAGGGATGTTTTTTGACACCTCCCGAGGGTTGGTAATTCTCCCTCAGTACAAGGCTCTAGCGCTCTGTCAAGGAGTCCGGAAGCTGCTGCAACCAGTCCCTCACACCATCCGGTTTGGGATGAGGGTGCTAGGGAAGATGGTGGCGGCAATGGAAGCGATTCCGTTTGCCTAATTTCATCTTCATCCCCTACAGCTTGCCCTCTTTTCATCCTGGGACAATAACCCATTCACGCTCGATCACCGGTGCCGGCTGTCCCCTCAGGTCAAACAGTCACTACAGTGGTGGACGAACAGTTCCCCTGGATCAATGGCTGGTGGTCACAACCATCACGAGCCTTCTCGGCTGGGGAGCAGTTTTTCGTCACCACATGACCTAGGGGCAATGGTCGAAGCAGGAGGCACACCTCCAGATCAACTTGTTGGGAGATAAGAGCAGTGCGTTAGGCGCTGCAACATTTCCAGCACCTTCTAGCGGGACGGCCTGTCCGGATTCAATCGGACAATGCCACGGCGGTGGCTTACGTAAATCATCAAGGGGGTACGCACAGCAAGGCAACCATGCGCGAGGTAGAACACGTACTTCGCTGGGCCGAGAGGAACCACTCGGTAATTTCAGCAGTCCACATACCGGGCGTGGAAAATTGGGTGGCGGTCTTCCTCAGCCGGCAGGGGGTCACATCCGGGGAATGGTCTTTGCACCCCGAGGTCTTCCAGCAGAGTTGCAAATGGTGGGGGACACCGGATGTGGATCTGATGGCCTCCAGGGTGAACACCAAGGTGCCCGTGTTTGTCGCTCGATCTTGGGACCCGCGAGCGATAGCAGTGGATGCGCTGATTCTGCCATGGAACCAGTTTCGCCTTCCATACTTGTTTCCACCACTGCCGCTGCTCCCGAGGGTCATCAAAAAGATCAAATCAGAAGGGATTCCAGCGATTCTGCTGGCTCCAGACTGGCCCCGCCGAGCATGGTACGCAGATCTAGTGCAGCTGCTCGCCGACGTCCCTTGGCGACTGCCAGAGCGCCCAGATCTACTATCCCAGGGCCCGATCTTCCACCCGCACTCAGGGGCCCTGTGTTTGACGGCTTGGTCGTTGAATCTTGGATTCTGACCCAGGCGGGGTTTGGGCGTGAGGTGGTCGCTACAATGGTTAGCGCCCGAAAGCCTACCTCGGCAAAAATTTACCATCACGCTTGGAAGGTCTTCTTTGATTGGTGTCGAGATCGCGGGGTTGCTCCACTGATCTTTTCTATCCCCAACATCTTGGCTTTTCTTCAGTCAGGCCTAGACTCAGGGTTGGCCCCGTGCTCCCTTAGGAGACAGATATCGGCCTTGTCGGTCCTCTTCCAGCGAAAAATCGCTACCAAAAGGCAGGTGAGGACGTACATCCAGGGGGTTTCACATTTGGTTCCCCCCTATAGGGCGCCTCTAGACTCCTGGGACCTTAACCTGGTCTTGAGTGTCCTGCAGGACCCTCCTTTTTAGCCATCTCGGGAAATTTCTTTGTCGTACCTTTCCCGGAAGGTGGTATTCTTGGTAGCCATAACTTCCATTAGGCGAGTCTTAGAGTTGGCGGCCCTATCTTGTCGAGCACCGTTTCTCTTTTTTTGATCAAATAGATTTTTATTAATCAGAATTCAAAATACAGAATATACAGTAAATCTTCCACAAACAATAGATTTACAAATTGAACATCCCTGTCCCCCCCCTCCCACCCCCCCATGTAGACAGCATTTATAACTCTTTTCTCCATAAGATTTCTCTTACACCGTAATTTACCATTAGTCATCCTTTTTACCCATATTGTCAATCAAACCATACAAAACAGAAATGTTTCTATGTCCGGGTATTAATGGTCTATCCACAACACCAGCATTGTAAAATATAGCACATTCCCATCAGTTAACTGTACCGTATTGTAACCAGGGATTCCACAACCTCTCATAGGTTTTAGAATTGCCTCTTTTAGCATATATCCTTTCCTCCAGCTGGATGATGCAAGACACCTGTTTCACAAACTCTCTCCCAGAAGGTGGTTCTTCCCTGATCCAGTTCCTCGCAATCAGCTTCCTTGCTACATATAGTAGTCTGGCTATAGCAAGCTTTGCACTATTAACTATTTCAATTTCCTCCACATATCCCAGTATGCAGACCAGTGGGTTTTTGGGTATAACACTTCCGTAAGCCCCTTTTATTCTGTTAATGACATTAAACCAGAACGCATATAGCCTGGGACAAGTCCACATCATATGAAGGATTCCGGCATCAGACCCCCCACATCTTGGACAGTCAGAGTTGTCCCTCAGCCCCATTTTAAACATCAGAAGGGGGGTACGGTACACACGATGGATCACATAAAGATGGGACAACCTAGCTGGTTCACTCATAGTGAGTTTAGGGACATATTCTAGGACGCTGTCCCATACCTCGTCAGTCATCACCCCAATCTCTCCCTCCCATTTGGATCTTGCTTTAAGTGGGAACCCCATTAAATGTGTAGGCAATATATCTTTGTAGGTGTTAGAAATTACCGCTTTTGTAAGTCCATCACCACCACATATATAGTCCAACACTATGTCAGATTGTATCTGCAGGTTTCTGGAAAGTTTTTGTGCCGTAATGGCATGCCGTACCTGACAGTAGTGGTACCATTCAGAATCCGGCAACTGAAACTCACTCTGTAATTGCACAAAAGGTCTCAGCTCCCCGTTATCCATAATTTGAGACATTAATGTCAGCCCCCTACGTTTCCAGCCTTCCAGTCTCCCAAGTTTCCAAATCTCTGGGAGGTTACTATTATCCCATATAAATGTGAATCTAGTCAACCCGGTCACCCCTCTCACCCTCTTTAGTCTGTTCCACAGGTCTTGTAAGAGTCGCAGAGTGGGACACCCATCTCCCATTACACCCATCTTCCCATCCTCTAGGCCAAGTATCAACGGGCTTCTATTTAGTACGTATTCCAGCACTCCTCTGATGACGCCTGCCTTCTCTTGATTAGACCACCCTCTGAGATGTTGACTTTGGGCAGCTAAAAAATACAGTTCCGGATTTGGTAGTGCCAGTCCCCCCTCATACTTTGGTCTTTGCAAGGTTTCAAGCCTTATTCTAGGTTGTTTCTTACCCCATACCAAGGCCCTAAACAGTGAATTCACCACTCCGAACCTTTTCTGCAGTATCCAGAATGGGGAGTTGTGTAATATATATAAAAGCTTGGGCATTAAAATCATTTTAAGTAGATTAATCCTTCCCACCACCGACAAGCGTAATTTGTTCCAAGTATCCACCATAGTTCTTACAATTGCCATTAGGGGTACTAGATTAGTATTAAGGTACTCAGTCACCGGTAGGGAAACCTGTATCCCCAAATATTTAAACATTTCCACACATTGTAGTTTGTTGGCCCCTATGTCTTCCTGAGTCCATACCACCTCCTTGTCCACTTTAAATAGGCTTGATTTAGACCAATTTATGGTCAGTCCTGAGATCTCACCGAACCCCTCAATGGTCTGCACAGCATGATCCAATGAAGCCGAGGGGTCCCCTAGGAATAACAAAAGGTCATCCGCATACAGGGCCACCTTTTCCTCCAAATCGCCATATTGAAACCCCTTTATTGCCTTGTTGTGTCTAATAGCAGCCGCCAATGGCTCTATCGCAATAGCAAACAGGAGCGGCGACAGTGGACAGCCTTGCCTCGTTCCTCTATGCAGCTGTATTCCTGTGGACATTACCCCATTAATCTTAACTCTAGCTGTGGGTTGAGTATACAATAGCTGAATCCACGCTGTAAATTGAGGACCTAAGCCCATACAGCACTCTCCACAGGTATGACCATTCTATAGTGTCAAAGGCTTTATGGGCATCAAGTGAGGCTATCACCCTCCCACCTGGGTTATCGACTGGCAACTGCAGATTGAGATATAGTCTACGTATATTGGCTGCTGTTGATCTGTTGAGCATAAACCCCGATTGATCCATATGGATCAATGTATCAACAACACCAGTTAGTCGGTTCGCCAGCACTTTAGCCAGTATTTTCACATCAGCTGTCAGCAAGGATATTGGCCTGTATTAATTTGGAATTCCTGAGCCCCGTTTCTCACTTTCTTCAAGGATAAGGTGGTTCTCAGACTAGCTCCCCCCTTTCTGCCGAAGGTCGTGTCCTCATTTCACATTAATGAGGACATTGTCCTGCCTTCATTTTGTCCAGCGCCAGTACATCAGGTGGAAAGAGCGCTTCACACATTAGACCTAGTGAAAGCACTCAGAAGGTACGTGTCGCGGACAGTGCCCTTTCGCCAGACAGACACGCTGTTCGTGCTCCCCGA
The DNA here is from genome assembly GCF_039654945.1 of Dendrobates tinctorius. Lineage (NCBI taxonomy): Eukaryota > Metazoa > Chordata > Amphibia > Anura > Dendrobatidae > Dendrobates > Dendrobates tinctorius. The sequence goes on along the minus strand of NW_027362053.1, from coordinate 369,791 downwards.
AGGGCGCAGGAAGGGACTCGCAGCCTCAAAGTCGACCATAGCCAGATGGATCCGTCTAACTATTCAAGAGGCCTACCGCATTAGAGGCACGCCGATTCCAGCAGGGATCAGAGCGCACTCTACTCGGGCAGTGGGCGCCTCTTGGGCGCTTCGGCACCAGGCTTCGGCGGAGCAGGTATGCAAAGCAGCAACCTGGTCCAGCCTGCACACATTTTCTAAACATTACAAGGTGCATACCCAGGCTTCGTCAGATGCGAGCCTGGGTAGGAAAGTTCTCCAAGCTACAGTGGCGCACCTTTATACAGGAGGTGCATGTGGCTTGGATCGGTGAGTCAATCTCCCACCCAGGAAATGCTTTAGGACGTCTCACAGTACCTGCTGCAGTGGCGCATCTTTATACAGGAGGTGCATGTGGCTTGGATCGGTGAGTCAATCTCCCACCCAGGGAATGCTTTAGGACGTCCCACAGTACCTGTGTCCCCCAATGAGACGAAGGAGAAACATGGATTTTTGTGAGTACTCACCGTAAAATCCTTTTCTCTGAGACGCTCATTGGGGGACACAGCACCCACCCTGATGGCCAGTTGGCTCTTGTTTATTTAATTAATGTGTTTTCCTTTTAAGATTAGGGTGGTCCTTTTCCAGACATATTGTATTCTGCATTAAGGCTGATTTGTTTTATGTTCTCCTACTGCTGTTGCACTAAACTGGCGAGGGTGTATGCGGCGGAGGAGGAGCTAACCTTTTTTTGTTCACTTAGTGTCAGCCTCCAGGTGGCAGTAGCATACACACAGTACCTGTGTCCCCCAATGAGCGTCTCAGAGAAAAGGAATTTACGGTGAGTACTCACAAAAATCCATGTTTTACTGATGGCATTGTTGTGTTTACTGCTAGATATATTCTAGCAGTAAATACAACAGAAATATCAGGATCAACAGTGACTTCTTTGGGTATTAAATAATTGTGCTGCATTGATTGTTTTTACTCATGGCATTGTTGTGTTTACTGCTAGATATATTCTAGCAGTAAACACAACAGTAATATCAGGATCAACAGTGACTGCTTTGGGTATTGTATTGCTGACTTGTGCTGCCTTCACTGTTTTTACTGATGGCATTGTTGTGTTTACTGCTAGATATATTCTAGCAGTAAACACAACAGTAATATCAGGATCAACAGTGACTGCTTTGGGTATTGTATTGCTGAACTGTGCTGCCTTCACTGTTTTTACTGATGGCATTGTTGTGTTTACTGATAGAATATATCTTGCATCATACCCATAAATGTCTTTTCTTTGTTTTTCCAACAGTCAACAAAGTCCAAACACGTTGGCGCTCAATGAAGGACCGCTTCAACACTGATGTTTGTGCTGAGGGACAGGTTCGCAGTGGGTCAGCGGCAAGGACCAGAACCAAATACCGGTACCATCGCAATTTGGAGTTCCTAAGACCGGTCCTTGCCACCAGAGCGTAAGTATTATTTTTTTTTTTTTCTTCTTAAATCTATGCTTTTCTATTCCACAGCTGATGCTTCTGCATGATAGTAAATGTTTTTTTTTCTTTCCACAGCACCTGGAGCAGCACCCTGCAACCTGTCCCTGGAGCGGTCCTTCATTGATCGACCTCGGACCCGTCCCAGCCATCCGTCAGCCAGGAAGCTACTTGCAGGTCAGCAACACGGACAGCTGGTGACCAGGAAGCTGGTCAATCAGGTGTTCCCCTGTCCCTGGTCTCTGCCACTGGTTATGCGGGCGCCAGCGGCAGAGGGCCTTGGACAGGCCTGTCTTGCCCGAGTTCATGCACTTGAGCGAGGCCTTTCATGCCAGCCTCAAGTCGCTATCAGACAGAGTGGAAAGCGGTTTTTCAATCATGGAACGAGGTTGTAACCACATGGAACACTGCTTCCAGTCTGTCGAACAGCGCCTTGACCGTCTGGAAGCAGACCTCAACAGACCAGCGCACCATTTTTTCAGTAAAATTGAACGTGGCATGGCGGAACACCTTAGTCCTGATCAACAGATGAGTGTGTTGCAAGCCTGCAACACTGCTTACTTGCAGGCTATGCAGCAGAATTGGTACGTGCAGCAGTCAGTGGTGTCATTTCCAACTGTGCCACCACTGACTCGCCACACCGAACTACCAACTTCTGCTGCATACCACTGCACGGCCACCTCTATTCAAAGCCTTGACAGCCAACATTACACCACCACAAGTCGGAGTGCTGCTGGTCACTTCACCGCCACCACCATGGCAAGCGCTGCTCCTGTGTGGAGCACCACCGCCACCCCCACTCCTGCTTGGAGCACAGTCACCGTGACCACTCCTCAAAATGTAGTAGCTCTGCCGCCACCACTCCACAAACATGGACCAGCACTGCCGCACCAGTCCACGTGCAAGGATGAGCACTGCCACCACTGAGCAGCAGCAGCAGCAAACGGGGGACCTCCATTCCTTATTTGCCCCAAGTTCCAGCCAGAACCAAGAATCAAGGCGGTCATTGGGCACAAGGAAGTGCAGGCAGGACAGTCTCAGGAGAAACAAAAAAGGATGCAAAACTTTAACTGTACCTCCCCCCTCTCCTACTAGTGAGTCAACCTCCATTTCCATCACTGACCTCCCTTCCCCTAGAACACCTTCATCGACTGTAAGCCGTTCCTCGTCACTGTACACCCCAAACTTGCTCTCATCTTCCCCCAAACGCGGTAAAAAAAAAGTTTTTTTTCAATAAATTTACATTTCTGCTTTACCATAACAAAGTTTGATTAATGTGTTTTTCGGCGACTACACACACTGCGCCGTACACACACTGCACCGTATACTTTGTGCGTTTGCCAACCCATAACTCCACTACTGAGACATGTTTCTTGTGTATGTCAAGGAGATATGTGTTGTCAAAAACACAAATATATGACTTGTATTTTCACCACCAGTCTCTTCAGTTTGCTAAAATTGCACAGACTCAATAGAGGATGGTGTTGAGTGCAAGGCATATCTATTGTCACCTTGGCAGGTATCATAAAAATTGAATTGAGGATGGTCTGTTTTGTACCATCCTCAATTCAGTTATTGTGAGACCAGCCCGGGGGATTCTAGATATATCTTGTAATTAACGACATCCTCTATTCAATGAGTGTTGAATAAACTGAGGAAATGATGGGTAAAATACACGTCATATGTACAATACCCAGGCCTAGTATCACAACTATATATCAAAACTGAATACACATATGATTTTTCACCTGCAGTGTCGCTTCAGTCTGAATATATTTCATGCAGACTGTAGCGATGCTGCAGTTTAACTCATATGTGTATTTACCTGCCCAGGTGTGATAACATTCTGAAGTCAGGATGTGTTATTTTTGGTGTCCTCACTTCAGCATGACACTAGACCTGGGGATTGTAGAAGTTTTATAAACTTTATTATCTCTCGAGTCTCAGTTCAAACTTAAGCCACAGTGGTGATCCTACAAATAATATTTAGAGTCACATGGTCAGGTGTCATAACGAATGACGGATGCTAGTGCATAACCAACTCACAAATTTTAAATTCAGGTCATGTGACACAAATATTATTTGTATTATCCACCGTCGCTTTGTATTATTCACCATCGCTGCAAACTGTAGAGTTGATAAAGGTCAGACAAATTGTGTGTATGTATAGTCACCTATTCAGGAGTGCTAGTAAATTCATGATGAACAAAACACAGCATCATGAATTCACTGGTATACCTGGGCAGTTGATTATTGTATTGGAGCATAAAAAGACATAGTGCACTCGGTACAGGTATCCAAACAGTTTTTTTTTTTATTAACATACACACAAGAAAATATTTTTACACCATTTGATCTTGCCATTCCACCCGTCCTACATTTGAGATGAAGTAGGCCGCAAATTGGTCCCTCATTTGGCCAACTTCAACGGATGACCTGAGAGGGTGCTGAGTGAATTCAGGCAATGGGTTAGGAGCAGCTTCATTGAGTTTAAAGGTCGGGTGCTCTTTAGCCATTACAAAATTATGTAGAACCACACACGCCTTCACCATCTCATCCAGTTTAAGATTAATGGCTGTGCCGAGAATGCGCCATCTGGAGACAAGAATCCCAAAAGTACACTGTACAGTTCTTCTGGCCCTGGTCAGCCTGTAATTAAAGATTTTTTTTTTGTGTGGTCCAAGTCACAGCTGGAGTAGGGTTTCAGTAGGTTTGCGCACATTTGAAAAGCCTCATCCCCAACCATTACAAAGGGCTATGGCGGAGCATCGGTGTGGGGAAGAGGCCGTGGCATAGGGAAATTGGTTGCCATACAATCTCCGGCCCATGTCCGAGTTTTTAAAAGCCTGGGAGTCATTCCCACGGCCAAATGCCCCAATGTTCACTGCTACAAACATACATCCGGCATCCGCTATGGCCATGAGTACTGTAGAAAAGTCCTTTTTGTAGTTATAGTACTTAGATCCAGTTCTTTTGGGTTTGATTATCCGTATGTGTTTACCATCAACAGCTCCCAAACAGTTGGGGAAATTGCAGACTGTCCAGAATTTGTCAGCAATTTCCATCCACTTTTCAGCGGTGGGCAGGGGCATAAATTCTGGACAAAGAACGTTCCACAAAGCCCGGCAGGTGTCCGCAACAATTACGGACAAGGTGGAGATTCCAATACGGTATTGGAAGTGTAGTGAAGATAGTGTCTCTCCAGTCGCCAGGAATCTGCGAAACAGAGAAAGAAGTAAAATTAATATTTCTGTATATGGTTTTTTAAAACACTAAAAGAAAAAAAACAATTTAGTACATTGCATAAAATAATTCTGCCAGGTTTGGAAAAGTAAGTGTGACAACAAAGAAAATTGCGCAGGCATTGGTTTGTAAATATAACGTACCGTAATGTGACCAGGAGCCATTCCTCAGGAGGAATCACACAACAGAGCTGCGTGTCCTGTCTCCGGATGTATTGTTGAACACGAGCAAGTGAATCACTGAAGCTTTGTTGGGACATCCGTATATGGTCCGTAAATTTCTCCGGGTTTGCCTGTAGCTCGCTGTAGAGGGTGTGGTACGCTCCCCGGCTCTCCCGGAGTTCAACAATCGGATGTATCCACAAACGCCGCCGCTGCCGTCTTCGCTGTCTCTCCCTTTGTTGATGGCAAGCAACTGCATAAGCCTGAGCCATCCTGATGTCCAGATCCAAGTTAGGTCTGTTTCACACTTCAGTTTTTCGACATCAGTCAAGATCCGACATCGCTGCGGATTGACGGATCCGCTATCAATGTGGCAAAACGGATGCAAGCGGATGATACGGATCCGGTTTTTGATGGATCCGCTATACGGATTTTTATACGAATCCATCAAAAAACGGATCCGTACCATCTGCTTGCATCCGTTTTTGTCATCCGTTGGATCCGTTTTCTGACGGATCGGTTTTTCCACACCTTCAAAATGGGATGCTCCCAAATATGATTTGCTCTTGGAAACTGCTCCCAAATGTGATTGGATCCTGGAAAGTAGGGGAAAACTATATCTAGGGTGTTTTAACCCAATATCTTTGAAAGGTTGAGGAGCTAGTGGCAGAGATGGAGGGCGTAATAGCGAATATTAATAGCATCTGTGTGGATTTTGAGTGCAATAGTTTGGCAATTATTGCTCGGCAGAAGGAGGAAACAAGACTGCGAATCCTGCGTCGGAGAAGGAAGAGACGGCAGTGGATTCATCCTATAAATCAGGGGTGTGGAATCTTTTTTTCTGCCAAGGGCCATTTGGATATTTATACCATCCTTCGAGGGCCGTACAAACTCCGCCCACAAAGTACATCCTGACTCTGGCACTGGTGTCAGGATGTAATTTTTCATTGCATGCCCTTCATTGTTCAGTAGTGAATACTGCTTGTGTATGCTCACAGAGCAAGAAGAAATTAATGAGCTGGTGGCAGTCAAAATACAACTCCCTGCCAAAGCACTGCAGTCCCTGAGAATCTGCCCGGATAAAAGGTCATTAAGGGCCGTAAATAGCCCTGGGGCCTGAGGTTTCCCACCCCTGCTATAAATGCACAGAGATTGACCCTTGGAGTTTTTTTCTACACTTTATCTGGAATTGAGGGATAACCCGGACAAGTTCTTCAATTATGTGTGGATGAGACAGGACCTGTTTTAGATTTTGGTGGAGCGTGTCTGAGCGCAAATCCAGAGAAGGGACACCTACTTGCGCTTTTCGATATCACCGGCGGAGCGTTTGATGGTGACCCTTCGGTAAGTTATCTTTTTTTAAAAAAAGTTTTCTGATTCTGCAGACTTTTATTGTCATGTTCTTGCTTGTATTTTGTATTAAATTTCTTTTTTCCCCTTTTTTTAACAGATTCCTGGCAACTGGAGAATCCTTTACCTCCCTCCATTACCAGTTCCAGCTTGGGATATCTACAGTCTCTGGAATAGTCCAACAGACCTGCCGGGCATTGTGGGATTGTCTAAAGGAGGAGTACATCCCACAGCCAACACAGGAAAGGTGGCTTGAGATTGCGGAAAACTTTCAAGAAATATGTCAGTTTCCTAATTGTGTTGGTGCAGTGGATGGGAAGCACATAAGGATTGTGAAACCCATTGGATCCGGATCTGAATATTTCAACTACAAGAAATTCTTCTTAATTGTATTGATGGCCATTGCAGACTCAAAATGCTAATTTATTGCTGTCGACTAGAGTTGAGCGATACCATCCGATACTTCAAAGTATCGTATCGGATGGTATCGGCCGATCTTTAAAAAAAGTATCGGTATCGCCGATTCCGATACCGGAAGTCCCATTCAAGTCTATGGGACTTCCGGTATCGGAATAAGAAAAACCCTTTCCTGCCCTTGTACAGCCTCTCTGGGGTCTGTACGGGCCTTTCGGGGGGCTGTGCCGGCCTGCCAGGGGGTCTGTGCAGGCTCCGGTGGTCTGTGCCGGCCTGCCGGTGGTCTGTGCAGGCTCCGGGGGGCTGTGCCGGCCTGCCGGGGGGCTGTGCAGGCTCCGGGGGGCTGTGCCGGCCTGCCGGGGGGCTGTGCCGGCCTGCCGGTGGTCTGTGCAGGCTCCGGGGGTCTGTGCAGGCATCGTCCGATGGGACTACAAGTCCCATTGGGCGATGCCTGCTACCATGACAGTGATTGACACATTAGCCAATGATGGGACAGTAGTAGTCCCATCATCCGGCTAATGTGTTAAATGTAAAAAAAAAAAAAAAAAATTACATGCTACATACATACAACATGCATACTACATACATGCTACATTCATACTACATACTACATACATGCTACATTCATACTACATAAATACTACATGCAACATACATACTACATATATACTACATGCATGCTACATACATACTGCATGCTACATACATACCACATATATACTACATACATACTACATGCATGCTACATGCATGCTACATACATAACACATATATACTACATGCATGCTACATACATACTACATACTACATATATACTACATGCATGCTACATACTACATGCTACATACATACTACATATATACTACATGCATGCTACATACATACTGCATGCTACATGCATGCTACATACATACTACATACATACTACATGCTACATACATACTACATATATACTACATACATACTACATACATACTACATGCATGCTACATACATACCACATACATAACACATATATACTACATGCATGCTACATACATACTACATGCTACATACATACCATATACATACTACATGCATGCTACATACATACTACATGCATGCTACATACATACTACATGCTACATACATACTACATATATACTACATGCATGCTACATACTACATGCTACATACATACTACATATATACTACATGCATGCTACATACATACTACATGCATGCTACATACATACTACATGCTACATACATACCACATACTACATATATACTACATGCATGCTACATACATACTGCATGCTACATGCATGCTACATACATACTACATACATACTACATGCTACATACATACCACATATATACTACATACATACAATACATTCATACAATACATACATAGACATACAGTACATATAACATAGAGTAACATACTTACCAATACTTGTCACATTGTTCCCCGAAGCCATTGTCTTTTCCGGAATAAATATTAACATAACAAACCACAAAAATACTCACCCACGATCCGAAGCAGTCCACGAGTGTGTCCCACGACGATCTTGGGTAGAGAACTGCAGCATCAGCTGTTGCTGCCGTTCTCTACGGGCTGCAGGAATCCAATGACGGAAGGTAGGTATCCTTCCGCACTGTATTCCTCCGCCACTTACATCTGATGCTGCAGTTCTCTACATGTGTCAATCACTGTCATGGTAGCAGGCATCGCCCGATGGGACTTGTAGTCCCATCGGACGATGCTTGCACAGACCCCCGGACATCAGCACAGCCCCCCGGCAGGCCGGCACAGCCCCCCGGCAGGCCGGCAGAGACCCCCGGAAGGCCCGAAATGACGGCGCATCATGATGCGCACACACCGCGCATCATGATGACGTCAGGCCGTCAATCAACTGAACTTCCGATTCCGATGCCGAATTCCGATATTGAAAAAATATCGGAAGTCGGTATCGGAATTCCGATACAGCAAGTATCGGCCGATACCCGATACTTGCGGTATCGGAATGCTCAACACTACTGTCCACATTGCTTCGTATGGTCGATCCAATTTTTCTCAGGTATTCAAAATGCCCGCAATGGGCCGTCTTTTGTATGGAGACAATTTTGAAATCTCACCTCCAAGACCACTCCCTGGAACCACAGGCTCACCAATGCCATTTGTGTGTGTTGGTGACGGCGCATTTTTCAACTGTCTAAACATCTTCTGAAGCCATATGGAAGTCATGGATTGACACACAGGAAAATAGGTATTAGACCTACCGGTAATGATGTTTCCAGGAGTCCATCCTGACAGCACCATGAAGGACGTCCTCCTCCTCCTTACAGGGACAGGAAAGCACACGAGAGGTTAAAAGGCCCTGCCCCACCCCTTTTCCCTCAGTGATTTAACAAGTACCACAGCGTGGATAAAGTAATAATTATTTTAATGATACCATCATATTACATCATATAACATAACATAAACAGGGAGGGAACTACCCGTGCTGTCAGGATGGACTCCTGGAAACATCATTACTGGTAGGTCTAATACAGTACCTATTTTCCAGGACGTCCCCCTGACAGCACCATGGAGAGTACCAAAGCACCTCCTCAGGGTGGGATCACTGCCTGGAGAACCTTTCTCCCGAATGCAGTATGTTGGCCTGATAACACATCAAGCTTGTAGTGTTTGCAAAATGTATTAAGGCTGGCCCAGGTTGCTGCTCTACAAATTTGCTCAACTGAGGCACCTGCGCGCTCAGCCCAGGAGGCCGAAACTGCCCTGGTAGAGTGGGCCCTTAAGGAATCTGACGGGCTAGCGCCTTCCGACTGGTAGGCGTCCGAAATTACCGACGTGATCCATCTTGCGATGGACGTCTTAGAGGCTTTTTTCCCCTTATTTCTACCTCCAAAGAGGATGAACAGGTTTGGGTCAATACGCCAGTCATTAGTGGCCTCTAGATAGCTTATAACTGCCTGTCTTACGTCTAGAGAGTGGAGACGCTGTTCCTTCCCATTGCGGGGATTGCTGCAGCAGGATGATAACACTATCTCCTGATTTATATTCTGGTAAGAGGCTACCTTGGGAATAAACGCCAGATCTAATCTTAAGATTATATGATCTTCTCTGATCTGTAGATATGGATCTTTGGTGGACAGGGCCTGGATCTCTCCTATTCTTTTGGCCGTGGTGATGGCTACAAGGAAAGCCATCTTCTGAGTGAGAGTTGAAATGGTCATCCTTTCACTAGGGATGTTGGGGTCCCTACATAAGGATCTGAGTACCAGGCCGAGGTCCCATGGCGGGGTGAGCTGCCTAATTGTGGGGCGAAGACGCTGCGTGGCCTTTATGAATCTTACCACCCAAGGATGGGAAGCTAAAGGGTAGTCAAAGAAGGAGCTCAAGGCTGAAATCTGGACTTTTAACACGCTGGGTTTAAGGCCCTTATTATACCCTGACTGTAGAAAGTCTAGAACACTAGGGAGGAAGGGGGTACCTGCCAGGAGGTCGGACCTGCCACTTTCCAGACAGTATCTCTTCCATATCGTCCGGTAGATTGCAGATGTTACTGGCTTCCTGCTGGCCATTAGAGTGGATATGACCTGATCGGATAAGGCCTTTGCTCTCAAGATGTTCCTTTCAGGATCCATGCCGAGAGGTGTAGTCTTGCTGGATCTGGGTGGCGGATCGGGCCCTGGTAGACGATGTCCTCCTTCAGGGGTAGCTCAACTGGATTTCCTACTGTCATGGCCACTAGCAGCGGAAACCAACTCCTCCTTGGCCAGTATGGCACTATCATCATCACCGTTGCGTGGTCCTCGCGGATCTTCCTGAGTACCGCCGGTATAAGCGCCAGTGGTGGGAATGCGTACATGAGAGGTTCCTTCCAGGCCTGGCTCAGGGCATCCACTCCATCCGGGTGGTCCGCCGGGTTCAGGGAGTAGAATCTGGCAACCTTTGAGTTCTTCCGGTTTGCGAACAGGTCTATACTGGGGGTTCCCAAACGCTGACATAGTTGATGAAAGATCTCTTCGTTTTGTTCCCACTCTGTCGGGCAGACCTGCTGTCTGCTTTAGTATTCTGCCACTACGTTCTGAGAACCCTCCAGGTGGATTGCCGTTACTGAGAGGACAACCTCTTCTGCCCAAGCGAATATTCGTCCTGCTAGTGCCTGGAGCGGTCAATGTCTCGGGCCTCCCTGGTGCTTCAGGAACGAGACTGCCGTTGTGTTGTCGGACAGTATTCGGACGTGTCGATTTCTCACTACCGACCGGTTCTGACGCAGGGTTTCCCAGACCGCATAGAGCTCCCTGAAGTTGGAGGATCTGTTTCTGATGCTGACTGGCCATCTTCCCTGGAAAATTATTCCTTCTACATGGGCTCCCCATCCCCATGTACTGGCTTCTGTAGTGATTACCACGTATGGCGAGGTTATCCATAGCACGCCCACCTGTAAGTTTCTGGGCTGTATCTACCACTGTAGAGATCTTTTTACCGGATCTGGCAATGATATGGGCCCGTCTAGTGAATCCTGATGTCTGTCCCAACTTGCGAGGATCTCTTTTTGCAGCGGCCTCGAATGGAACTGGGCCCATCTGACGCACGGAATGCAGGCCGGCATCAGGACCAGGACCTCCATTGCCCCTCTTATGGAGGAGCGATGTTTTAGGAGGCTCTTGGCTCTGTCCTGAATGATCCGCTGCTTTTTTTCTGGAGGCAGGGATACTCTGCTTCTTGAGTCTAGAAGGACTCCCAGGAAGATTTTCCTGCTTTCTGGCTTTAGGTCCGACTTCTGTTCTGATCGTTCGGCTCCTGTCCTGAATGAGCCTCTCTTCTGATCTTGTGACTAGGAGAAAGTCGTCTAGGTATGGTACTATAGTGACCCCCTGGTTTCTCAGGTAGGCCACTACCTCTGTTACCAGCTTTGTAAATATTCGGGGGGCTGAAGCCAGCCCGAATGGAAGGCATTGGAACTGGAAGTGGCAGGTCCGGGCCGGTAGTCTGATTGCGAATCTTAGCAGGCTCTGAGATGAGGGATGGGGGACCTGATAATACGCACTCTTCAGGTCGAGGGTACACATAACGGCATTCCTGTCTATAAGATGAATTGCCGAACGTATTGATTCCATCCGAAACCTTTTGTATACCACCCAGGCATTTAGAGGTTTAAAGTTTATGATAGTTCTGGCCTCGCCGGATGGTTTTGTAATGGAGAACAGGAATGAGTAGTGACCCTTTCCCCTCTCGGACTGCGGAACAGGCACTATGACCTTTGGCCTGAGCATGTTCTGTAGGTCTGCCCACATGGCAGAACCTTCCAGGACTACAGTGGGGGCAATGTATCTGTCGGGGGGGAGAGGAATAACATTCTATGCTGTAACTTTCTGTGACGTTCTGAGGACCCACTGGTTGTGAGTTACCTGGCCCCACCTCTCTGCAAAGTGTCGCAGTCTTCCCCCGACGCCTATGGCGTCATTGCCTTCTGGACCTGGATGTTGATGCAAAAAATGGGGCTTTGCTTCTCCCCCCTTGGCTCTGCATGTTTCTATAGGAGCTTCTATTGGATCTACCCTGGCTCCTAAATTCGGTCTGTCTCCGGAAAAAGGGCCCCCTCCGAAAGGACTGGGGACGCTTGGGTTTTTCCTCTGGAAGCCCTTTGTTTTTGTCAGACACCTGCTCTAAGATGCTATCTAGAGCTGGTCCGAACACCCTTGAGCCTGAAAAGGGAATGGAGCAAAGCTTCGCCTTTGAAGCATTATCCCCCGACCAGGACTTTAGCCAAACCGCTCGTCTAGCTGCATTGGAAAGGGAGCTGTTTCTGGCTGCGAATCTTACTGGTTCGGCCGACGTATCTGAAAGAAACGCCGTGGCTGATTTCATCAGGGGGAGGGAAGCTAGGATCTCGGATCTAGGGGTCTTGTTGGTTAAGTGCTCTTCCAACTGCCCCACCCATAGGAACATGGACCTGGCCACCGAGGTGGCTGCTATGTTAACCCTAGTGAGGGCCACCGCCGTTTCCCATGTTCTCTTTAACAGGACATCCGCCTTCCTGTCCATTGGGTCTCGGAGACTTGACGAGTCCTCGAAGGGGATGGCTGTCTTTTTGGTAACCTTAGCTACAGGAACATCGATCTTAGGAATTTCCTCCCACAATCGAGTTTCCTCTGGGTCAAAAGGCAGTCGGCTCTTAAAGTCCCGGGACAGCACGAGTCGACGTTCTGCCTCCTTCCACTCTTCTAGGACCATTGTCTTAATGTGCTCAGTCACAGGGAACACAGTCTGTCTCCGAGCAACCAGTCCCCCAAACATCAGGTCCTGTCAGGACTGCGGCTTAGGAACTTCTTCAGTTTGCATGGTGTTCCTTAACGCCTGCACCGAGTCCTCAGTGTCCTCTAGTCTAAACCGGTATTTCCTGCGTTGGTCCCGCCTGTCAGTCGGGATCTCTCCCTCATCCTCGGGATCCGAGCCCCGGAGGTCTGACCCCTCAGGCGAGCTTGTTTCCGAGGCTAGCTCCATCTCTCACCTCGGCCGCTTCCGGCCTGGCCCCGGACTGGGGGACTGTGGCCGCGAGAGGCTGGATCTGGAGGCCTGTACTTCCTCCCGGATCAGGGATCGCATCTCGGCAAGGAGGAACGGTTGCTCATCTCTTACAACCCTTGAGGTGCAGGGTCCGCAGAGAGTTTTGACGTGGGTGTCTGGCAGCTTTACCCTGCAGACCGGGCATCTGACAGATTTAGATGTGGCCTTGGCCGGATCTTTAGCGTCTGCCGGGGGGGCTGGGGTACCCTTCTCCTGTATGATACAGAACAGGGATAGTCGGGTCAATCGTCCTGGGCTGCGGGGAAGGCGGTGTGGGGGGTGGATTGCGCCAAGTGCACTTACCACTCTGTCGGCTGGTGTCTCTGGGTCCATAACCACCAAAGCTGCTGCTGGCGTGCGCTGAGCCTGCTGGCATGCGGTGAGCCTGCTGCCATGCCCAGGCTGCTGGCGCACTGATTCAAAGTCAGCACGTGACGTCACCACCGCGCCACGGGTCCTCCCTGAGACCACGCCTTCCGCTTCCTGCCCGGATCTATCGTACCCCGGGCGTTCTGTAATGGCGGCGTCCGCGCCCCTGCCTGTGGGGATCTGGCTTCCTGCGTCCTGTGAAGCCGGCGCCCGCACCGCCCGCTGCCTGCGGGGACTCTGCTGCCACTGCAGTACCGCCTGGAGCCGAGAGCCTCCCACCGGGAGGAGCGGCTCCCTCCAGGAGCGCTTCCTGCTCCTGTCTTTGGGGCAGAGGGACTCCCCACCGGGAAGTGTCGGCCCTGGGCATCCCGGCAGGGGAGAAGGTTTGGACTGGCCGCCCGATCCCCCTGCGCCCTCCGGTAAGCTGATCTTCCTCTCGTATGTCCCTCCATGCAGGGACAGGAAAGACACTGAGGGAAAAGGGGTGGGGCGGGGCCTTTTAACCTCTCGTGTGCTTTCCTGTCCCTGTAAGGAGGAGGAGGGCGTCCTCCATGGTGCTGTCAGGGGGACGTCCTGGAAAAAAATCTTTAACTATCGATTAACAAGAGCACGAAGAGTGGTGGAGTGCGCTTTTGGGATTTTAACATCAAAATGGAGAGTGCTGTTAACTGCCATAAAAATGAAAACTGAGACTGTGGATGAGGTGGTGAAGGCATGTGTGATCCTGCACAATTTTGTAATTTCAAAGGAACCTGTTTCGATGGAGGAAAATGTTTGTGAAACCACCTTGTGGGATTATCACCAGACAAGTGTTCGGAGTACTGTGTCAGTGACACAAACGAGGGACACATTTGCTGATTATTTTGTATCACCGGAAGAGTTGACTGGCAAGATGACAAGGTATAATTTTTTTTTTTTTTAATTTTATACCAAGGTTCCTTTTTTGTATAACATAGTTTTGTAAATTTTCCTTTTAGGTTTCAGAGTTTTGGTACCTTTACACCAATTTTGTGTAATAAGTGTGGTGTTTTTCCATGTACACCACCGGTGTACCTTGAACCTTTTTGTACCTTTATCGAAAAGTGTTGTGTATTACCTGTACACCACCAGTGTACCTTGAACCTTTTTGTACCTTTACCTAAAAATGTTGTGTACTTAACCAAGATACCACCAGTGTTTTTTTTTTTACTTAACACTAAAGAAAAAAATTAAACGACACAATAAAATTCTTTTGAACCAAAAAATAGTTTATTTATTTTAACAATTTTTAAAAAAATTAGTTACAGGTGCCGGTATTATTGGGTGGAGATATTATCGGAGGGGTTAACAGGGCTGACCACATCGAGGGGGGGGGACTGGGAACGGAGTTGGTGAGGATTAGAAGTGGAAGGGGGGTTTAAAACATGAGGTTGGGATGGAAGTTGATGGACAGAGGAGGTTTGTGGGAACATTGAAGGTGTGGCTGGGGGTGGGTACGGTGAGGTCATTGGGGTATAATGCAATGGGGAAGGAAGTTACTGGGAAGAATGGAATGGGGAATTCGAGAAAGGAGAAGGAGTGGTGGGACGATGGAAGGATGGATGGTGGAATGAGAAGGTGATGGAATAGGTGCATGGGTAGGTTGGGAGGCCTGGGAGATTGCAGTCACTAGAGCATTGTGACAGCTTTGCATCACATGCATCTGCAGGTGCGGATTTAAATCTTCCATGTGCCGGACACCTGATTGAAAAAAAATGTCTCGGCGCCTGGTTTGACTCTGAATTCATCCTCTCCATATAACTCCTGAGTTCCATGATATTTTGATTTACCATGTTCAACCCAGAAGTTATCTGTTACCCTAAAAGTCGGAATGCGTTCTGGATGGATGAATTCAGATTCAAACAGTCAGAGAAAAACATCCTTTCCTGACCTCTCATACGCTGCCGTCCAGAACCAAAAGTTGGTAGAGATGTTGCGGCAGTGTCAGAGGGGTGGGGTAAAGGGTACTGTAAATTGTCACCTGCAGCTTCATGTGATGAAGACTGCCCTGCTGCTCCAGTGCTGGTGGATGGGACAGAGGGATGACACAAGAGGGAAGGTACAGAGGGGTCGGATACCTCGATGTGGTCCCCGGTGGCGGTCTCCGAAGGAAGAGAAGACCACCTGTGCTCCCAGTTCTTTCACTTTCTTGCCTAAGTTTTCAAAGTCTCTGCAGATGTTTTCCAGGTCGTTTCTTGCGGTGTCATTTGTCCCCACATGTAGTAGCAGGAATGGGTAGTCATCTGTAGGTCTGAAGAGTCCTGATATCCTGTCAGACACATCTTTAATTTTTGCACCTGGAAGACAGAACATTTCTCTTGAAGTTATATCCGGTCTGCAGATAGCGGCCTCTGTTCCTCTCAACAGGGAATCCCCCATGACCACCACTCTCCGTTTCTTCACAACATTTTTCTCCATCCAGGAGGACTCTGAAGGTGTACAAGGTTGCTGTTTGTGGGCAAAGTCTTATCCTGATGTATTTCTCCATCGTTTTCCTGCGTGAGAGCCTGGTACTGGTTCCTGAGAAGTATGGGTGCTGACTGCCTCCTGATCCTCCTGCTTCTCTGGGTCACGTTTCCATTCCTCTGTTTCTTCAGGTGCACTTCGAATTTCTTCTCTTTCTGTAACATGAAGAGATAATTCTGCTCTGTCTAAGAACTCTTCATCTTCCTTAATGATCTTCAACGTAGCTAACCTCTCTTCGAGATTTTGCAACTTTTCCTCCAACAGGGACACAAGCTTGCATTTGTGGCATGTGAAGTTTGGCTTTTCCACTGATAAGTCTGTGAACATGTAGCAAGAAATGCAGCTCACCAAATGGCTCCTGGCCTCTTCCATATTGAGATTTCTTAAAAACGATGAAAGATGAGCCAAAATTCTGCTCACCATCGTCGACCGGAGGAACGACAGGGCTCTGTAGTATTTATACCAGCTGCTCCTGCGTCCTCTCGATCCACTCGGGGCCTGCATCTCCTTGTTTAAGTCCCTCTTGAAGCGATCCCTGAGTGACCGCCACCGTATGATAACCCTGTCATCTGTGAAACAAAAAAAAACAACAAAGTTGTTAGTATTCAACACTTCACATGCTGTAATATAACTTACTGAAATTGGAATACTTACGCACTAAATCCTTGTCCCTCGCATCGAGCTCCTCCCAGTTCTCTATAACCTCAAAGCAGACTTCATCCCAAAGCCGTTGGGTGGTTGGTTGGTCGGCATGGTGGAGGTCCGCCATGTTCCACAGCGGCTCCCACTCTCGCACAGCCTCGATGAGGGTGTCCACATCTATGATCCCCTCTTCAAATGGTCTGTCGGGAGCACGTTGTGAAACCTGTGAAAAAAAATGTAATATTAAATTCAGACACATGAGGTTCATTAATCAATCATCCAAATAAAGTGTTACATACTGTTCGCCGACCGCCGGAAGCATCACCTCGACGATGCTGGGATGTCCTGGGAGTCGCTCTAGTGCGGGCACCGGATTGTGAAGACTCTAAAAGAAAAAAAACAAAACATGATTATGTGCTTGGATGGATGCGTAGTTATTGTGTGTGCTGTGATGAATGCTTGTGTTGGGTGTAGCATTATGTATGTCAGTATTTGTACCTGCTAAACTTACACTCTGTGCCACCCCCTCCTTGCATTTCTCCACCCTGCATGTCTCCTCCTGGAAGCTCCCGAGATTCGGCTTCCTTTGAAAACATAATACATGCATATAGGGTTAAAAAAAAAATGTGTAAAAAAAAAAAAAAAATTTATATTACCTCAGTTCGCTGATGCTGTGAGGGGGGATCCCAGAAGACATTATTAAGAAACTGCTGCGGCCTGGCTGGTGGGTCTGCTGTGCTGCGGCCTTGCTGGCTGTGATTCCTGAATGGATCTGCAAGTATAAAAAGACACTTGTAAAGCTACTATACAAAGGATAAAAAAGCTTTCAGGCCTTTTATACTTACTGGGAAAATTGAAGTGTTTGCCTAGCGGTCTCTGCTGCGGCCTGGCTGGCGTGTATCTGCTGCGGCCTTGCTGGCGGTGCTTCCTGAATGGATCTGCAAGTATAAACACACTTGTAATGCTACTATACAAAAGATAATAACAAAAAAAAGGTATGTTCAGATATATTTTGATTGAAAAACCAACCCAAATAAATTTATACCAAAAACACAAAAAATTATTAACTAATTGAATGTCTCCCCCTCCTGTTTAATTTAACGATTAACATTGAATGTTGATATGCGCAATGCGCAACCTTCCCAACCCTACACCTCGTGTTCCCCTTTAAAAAAAAAAAACCTTAGTATTGTATGTATACCCACACTTTCAAAGTGACCTGGTTTTGGCATTGCAGGTATACCCACACTTAAAGTGACCTGATTTTACAATGACCCACAATTAAAGTGACCTGGTTTAGTTAT
This sequence comes from Dendrobates tinctorius, assembly GCF_039654945.1. Classification (NCBI taxonomy): domain Eukaryota; kingdom Metazoa; phylum Chordata; class Amphibia; order Anura; family Dendrobatidae; genus Dendrobates; species Dendrobates tinctorius. The sequence continues at coordinate 351,766 of NW_027362053.1, read as the reverse complement.
TGCACGTATACCCACACTAAGTGACCTGGTTTTGGTATTGCACGTATACCCACACTTAAAGTGACCTGGTTTGACAATGATACTATGGACAGTTTTTGGAGACAGTTTTTATTATATTTTTTTTGTTTTCATTTTTTTTTTCACAAGAGCTACTATGCTCTTTATTTTAAATACCACAGTACATAAAAAAATAAAAATTAGTCACACCACATACAATACCACAGTCCCAACACATCACACCACATACAGTACACACATAACACACAATCACAGCACACTTGGAAATATTCAAATAAAATTACAGTAGTATGAAAATAAAATGCAGTACACATGCAACAACAGAAAAACAAGTACAGTATGAAAAAAAGGCGTAATAAAAATACACACACACAGACATGCAACACTGGGAGGTAACACACACGCTGGCAGGCAGGCCACACACTCAGGCAGGCCACACACCCAGGCAGGCCATACACACACACACACAGGCAGAGAAGCCACAGACACACACAGACATGCCCCGCACAAATAGAATATACTCACACTTGCAGGCCTCTTTGCTGGCAGGCTGTTGGTGCTGGCTGGCACTGGCAGGTCTCTTGGTGCTGGGCAGGTTCTGGCAGGCCTCTTGCTCCTGGCTTGTGGTGGCAGGCCTCTTGGTGCTGGGCAGGTGATGACAGGCTTTGTCTCTTCTCTCTTCTTGTCTCAAGCTGCTGGTGCCGGATGTCTGGGCCCAATGAGTAATTAGTCCACCTTATAAAGTTTTTGGACTGTCTGGAAAAGTATCTTTTTTTCTGAGCATGCTCAGTGCGAAAAGGCAGATTCCGCTAAATGGCGGATCCGACGCCCATAGGCGGCCATTCTATTAAAAGGCGGACGATTAATCCGCCGTGGTTCGCCATTTTGATGCAGACAAAAAACGTTACAAACTCCGTCCACCTCAGACAGAATCCGCCAGAAATTTGGCGGATCCGCCAAATAGCGGACGTAATGGACGACCGTCCGCCAAAATCCACCACTAATGTAATTCAATGGGATAAAATGGCGGATCCGCCAAAAAAAAAATCGGATCCGCCATTTTCAAAAATTGGAGGATTTTGACTGATGTCGAAAAACTGAAGTGTGAAACAGGCCTTAAAGTGAAAACTCTTCCAGCGCAGATCCATGTTGACACGAGAAAAAGAAAGCAAATGTGAAGAGTACGGCTGTAGACGGTCTATATAAAGAATTACCTTTACACAAGCCCACTGCTGTCCCATTGGTGGTGTCTGTTGCATGAATTTTTCTAGAATTTTCCTCCTGTGATTGTGACACCATACGCATAAAAAATGCAAACGCAGAGAAAACGCGTACAAACGCTGCGTTTTTTTGTTGTAATGCGCATGATGATGCGATGAAAAATCGCAGCATTTATAAGCGTTTTTTCCATGCGTTTCATGTGTGCTCAAAACGCAGCGCTAAAAGGCGCAAGTGTGAAACTAGCCTTACAATGGGGTTTCTGTGTAAATCTCTGAAATATGTGATTCAGACAGAACCTCTGATGGAAATTCCTTATGAGGCAGATGGAGGCACTGTGGGTGTCATAGGTCATTTGATCCAGCCATGTCCATATGTTAGGATTGTATAAAAGTGCTGTCAGCCACAGTTCTGTGCGCTTGTGAAAAAAAATGAAACTACGGAACAGAGGCCAGACAGAGTCCAGAGTTAGGCTATGTACCCACGTATGCAGAAAATTCCTGACTAAAAACCAGACTCCTTCCCAGGAAACACACGTTTTTTTCCGCGCTTTTTTTACGGAGCATCCCCAGCCTCATATAATATAGGAAAAAAAAATCGCATCAATATGCACAAATAGCAGAATTCATTAAAATTAATGGGATGCTTCTTGTAAGCGTTTTTTAAGCATTTTTGCCAGTAAAAACGCTTAAATGCAAAAAAACTCTTACGTGTGCACAACCCTAACTCTACTGCCTCACTATAGTGAATAGATCCATCAGGGGTTTCATCTGTCACGTCACTCAGATTTTAATGGAAACCCCAAAGTAAGTGGTCAGCATAGAGTGCTGCATAACTGTGATCCCAAACGTTATGAAAAATGTTCCCAATGAAAGCTTCCACTTAGTCCACAAAAAAAGCAAGTCCCCACTCAGATCTGTCATTTGTTAATGGAAATATAGGAGGCTTCTACGTTACTGGTAGCACAAAGGCTCTGGAAAAGCGAAATGCCTACTTGGAGCGCCCCGCAGGGCCTTAGGTTACTCGGTACCGGGCCCATTAAATTCAATGGGGGATGTCACAGTGGCAGTGGCCCTGGGCGTCCAGTAATAAAATAGAGGAAAGTTGTGTGATGTTTAAGTGTGATGCCACCCGTGGTGTTCGGCAATGAGTGGCCGACGCTGCGGTTTTGGTCCTCTGGGGCTGATGGTGACGCAGCAAAGAATGGTTCAGCTCTCCACGGGTAGAGTGGGGGCCCCAGGGCAAAGATATTTGATTAATGGTTCAGATGGCGGTGAACGTTGGGGTGCAGAGAAATAAGAGGACACAGAAGGGTTCAGGTTTCTTTACCTTTTACTTGCAAGTCGTTGCAATCCGGGGTACCACATACAGGTAATGGATTGAGTCCGGCTCGCCTGGAGGCATTCAGGGGATCCACCCTTCCAGGTGGGGTTTGGGACCTTCCTTCTGCGCTTTGTTTTCGGGTCCCTGTTGTTTGTAACTAAGCTGTGACCCTCTCTTGTGTGATGGTTTCTAACCTGTATGGCTGACAGCGTGAGCCTATATCACGGGTACTGTCCTTTTCTCTGTCAGATCTGGGCTCTTGATCTGCTGCCGTGCCTTTAGGTGTTCAGTGTCGCCAAGGAACTTGCAGTCCCCTGCACTTCCAGATTCGGCTGTCAGGGCATACAGCTCCAGTTCAGCCTAGGACTCTGGCATCCTCTTTTTTATATCAGTGCTTCGCTCTGGGGTCAGCGTTATAAACATCTGTGAAGCACTTGGGGGTTCAAAGTGCTCAACATACATCTAGATTAGTTCCTTGGGTGGTCTAGTTTCCAAAATGGGGTCACATGTGGGGGGTTTCCACTGTTTAGGTTCATCAGGGGCTCTACAAACCTAACATGACGCCCGCAGACCATTCCATCAAGTCGGCATTTCAAAACGTCACTACTTCCCTTCCGAGCCCCAACGTGTGCCCAAATAGTGGTCCCCCCCCCACATATGGGGTACCAGTGTACTCAGGACAAACTTGACAACAACGTTTGGGGTCCAAATTTATCCTGTTACCCTTGTGAAAATAAAAAATAGTGGGCTAAAAATCAGTTTTTGAGGAAAAAAAAATATTTTTATTTTCACGGCTCTGCGTTCTAAACTTCTGTGAAGCACCTGGGGGTTCAAAATGCTCACTATGCATCTAGATAAGTTCCTTAGGGGGTCTAGTTTCCAAAATGGGGTCATTTGTGGGGGAGCTCCAAAGTTTAGGCACACAGGGGCTCTCCAAACACGACATGGTGTCCGCTAACGATTGGAGCTAATTTTCCATTCAAAAAGTCAAATGACGCTCCTTCCCTTCTGCGCCCTGCCGAGCACCCAAACAGTGGTTCCCCCTCACATATGGGGTACTAGCGTACTCAGGACAAACTGGACAGCAACTTTTGGGGTCCAATTTATCCTGTGACCATTGTGAAAATAAAAAACAGCAGGCTAAAAAAACATTTTTGAGCAAAAAAAATGATTTTGTATTTTCACTGCTCTGCGTTATAAACTTCTGTGAAGCACTTGGGGGTTCAAAGTGCTCACCACACATCTAGATAAGCTCCTTGGGGGTCTAGTTTCCAAAATAAGGTCACTTGTGGAGGAGTTCCAGTGTTTAGGCACACAGGGGCTCTCCAAATGTGACATGGTGTCCGCTAATGATTGGAGCTAATTTTACAATCAAAAAGTCAAATGGCTCTCCTTCCCTTCCGGGCCCTGCCGTGCACCCAAACAGTGGTTTATGACCACATATGAGGTATCGGTGTACTCAGGAGAAATTGCTCAACAAATTTTAGAATCCATTTTATCCTGTTGCCCATGTGAAAATGAAAAAACTGAGGCTAAATAAAATTTGTGGAAAAAAAAGTACTTTTACGGATCAATTTGTGAAGCACCTGGAGGTTCAAAGTGCTCACTATGCATCTAGATAAGTTTCTTGGGGGGGTCTAGTTTTCAAAATGGGGTCACTTGTGGAGGAGCTCCAATGTTTATGCACACAGGGGCTCTCCAAACGTGACATGGCAACCGCTAAATATTCAAGCATATTTTCCATTCAAAAAGTCAAATGACGCTCCTTCCCTTTTGAGCCCTGCCGTGCGCCCAAACAGTGGTTTATGACCACATATGAGGTATCGGTGTACTCAGGAGAAATTGCCCAACAAAATTTAGGATCTATCTTATCCTGTTACCCATGTGAAAATTATAAAATTGATGCTTAAAAAAAATTTATGTTGGAAAAATTAAAATGTCCATTTTTTTCCTCCACGTTGCTTTAGTTCCTGTGAAGCACCAGAAGGGTTAATAATCTTCTTGAATGTAGTTTTGAGTAGCTTGATGGGTGCAGTTTTTAGAATGGTGTCACTTTTGGGTATTTTCTGAAATATAGACTTCAAAGTGACTTCAAATGTGAGGTGGTCCCTAAAAAAAAATGGTTTTGTAAATTTTGATGTAAAAATGGGAAATCGCTGGTCAACTTTTAACCCTTATTTCCTAACCAAAAAAAACTTTGTTTCCAAAATTGTGCTGATGTAAAGTAGACATGTGGGAAATGTTATTTATTAACTATTTTGTGTCACATATCTCTCTGGTTTAACAGAATAAAAATTCAAAATTTGAAAATTGCGAAATTTTCAAAATTTTCCATTTTTTTCGCAAATAAACGCAAAAAATTATCGACCTCAATTTACCACTAACATGAAGCCCAATATGTCACAAAAAAACTATCTCGGAATCGCTAGGATGCTTTGAAGCGTTCCAGAGTTATTACCTCATAAGGGGACACTGGTCAGAATTGCAAAAAATGGCCAGGTCATTAAGGTCAAACTAGGCTGGGTCATGAAGGGGTTAAGGGCAAAAAAATTAAAAGTGTGAAAATTGTGAAAATTTTCACCAAATTTCCATTTTTTTCACAAATAAATGCAAGCCATATCGAATAAATTTTAATGCTATCATAAAGTACAATATGTCATGAGAAAACAATCTCTGAATCACCGGGATCTATTGAAGTGTTCCAGAGTTATGTCCTCATAAAGTGACAGTGGTCAGAAAAAATTGGCCTGGTCAACACGGTGAAAACAGGCTTCATCTCAAAGGGGTTAAAGAGGTTGCTAAGGATTTAGCCCCTTCATGACATACCTATTGTCTGTTTGATTTCTTTGTTTTTTTATCCCCTTCAAGAGCTTTTTTAGTTTTCTGTCCACCTATAGCTGTATGAGGGATGTTTGTTTTTTTTGTATTTTTTGCAGGACGAGTTGTACGGTACTTTTAAATGACACCATCTATTTTATCATGTGATTCACTCTAAAGCTGGAAAAAAATCCAAGTGTGTTGAAATTGCAAAAAAAAGTGCAATTCTTCAATTGTTTGTTGGGTTTTTATTTACCATTTTCACTTCACAGTTTTGTCCAAATCAGTACGAGTACGCAGACACCAAACATGTATAGTTTTTTTTTCATTTAAGTGTTGAAAAATAAATTCAGAAATTATGTCGTTACTGATGCCATTTTGGGGTAGATACGATGTTTTCATCTCCTTCTATTGCATTTTATTGCAATGTTGCTGTGGCCGAAAAAACTGCACAACACAGGTCAGCGTGAGGTGCATGGGAGGGGGGGTAATAGTATAACGAAGAGCTGAGGCAGAGATTTCTTCCAGGCACTGCATGTCCCACAACCTGGAAGACATCATTAACATAATGAAATAAAAGTCTATTTCTCCACATCTAGACAGCAACTATGAGGCATACAGGTAATGCTAGATTAAAATTTCTACTAACTGTAAGCCCATAGCAATAGCTGAAAAGTGTCCCAGGGGTGACAGATTCCCTTTAACCCTCAAGGGTGGTTTGCACGTTCATGACCGGGCCAATTTTTACAATTCTGACCACTGTCCCTTTATGAGGTAATAACTCTGAAACACTTCCATGGATCCCGGTGATTCTGACATTGTTTTCTCGTGACATATTGTACATCATGCTAGTGGTAAAATTTCATTCAAATATCTTGCGTTTATTTGTGAAGAAAACGGAAATTTGGTGAAAATTTTGCAATTTTCCATCTTTGTTTTTTTATGCCCTTAAATCACAGAGATACGGCACACAAAAAACTTAATACGTAACATTTCCCACATGTTTACTTTACAGCAGCACAATTTTGGAACCAAAATTTTTTTTTGTTAGGAAGTTATAAGGGTTAAAAGTTGACCAGCGATTTCTCATTTTTGCAACACCATTTTATTTTTACGGACCACATCACATTTGAAGCCACTTTGAGGGGTCTATATAATAGAAAATACCCAAAAGTGACACCATTCTAAAAACTGCACCCCTTAAGGTGCTCAAAACCATATTCAAGAAGTTTATTAACCCTTCAGGTGCTTCACAGGAATTTTTTGAATATTTAAAAAAAATGAACATTTAACTTTTTTTCACAAAAAAATACTTCAGGTTCAATTTTTTTTATTTTACCAAGGGTAACAGGAGAAATTGGACTGCAAAAGTTATTGTGCAGCTTGTCCTGAGTACGCCGATACCTGATATGTGGGGGAGAACCACTGTTTCGGCGCATGGCAGAGCTCAGAAGGGAAGGAGCGCCGTTTGACTTTTTCAATGCAAAATTGACTGGAATTCTGATCGGACGCCATGTCACATTTGGAGAGCCCCTAATGTACCTAAACAGTGGAAACCTCCCACAAGTGACCCCATTTTGGAAACTAGACCCCCCCCAAGGAACTTATCTAGATGTGTGGTGAGCACTTTTAACCCCCCAGTGCTTCACAGAAGTTTAAAACGACCGGGCGTGAAAATAAAAAAATCGTATTTTTTCAACAAACATGATCATTTAGTCCCCAATTTTTTTATTTTCCCAAGGGTAACAGGAGAAAGTTGACCCCAAAAGTTGTTGTCAAATTTGTCCTGAGTACGCTGATACCTCATATGTGGGAGAAAACTACTGTATGGGCACACGTCGGGGCTCGGAAGGGAAGTAGTGACGTTTTGGAATGCAGACTTTGATGGAATGGTCTGCGGGTGTCATGTGCGTTTGGAGAGCCCCTGATGTACCTAAACTATTGAAACTCCCCACAAGTGACCCCATTTTGGAAACTAGACCCCCCCACGGAACTTATCTAGATGTGTGGTGAGCACTTTGAACCCCCAAGTGCTTCACAGAAGTTTATAACACCCGGGCGTGAAAATTAAAAAATCATTTTTTTCCACAAAAATGATGTTTTTGTGCCCAATTTTTTACTTTCCTAAGGGTAACAGGAGAAATTAGACCCCAAAAGTTGTTTTGCAATTTGTCCTGAGTAGGCTGATACCCTATATATGGGGGTAAAACACTGTTTGGGCGCATGGCAGAGCTTGGAAGGGAAGGAGCACCATTTGACTTTTTCAACGCAGAATTGGCTGGAATTGAGATCAGACGCCATGTTGCATTTGGAGAGCACCTGATGTGCCCAAACAGTGGAAACCCCCCAATTATAACTCCAACCCTAACCCCAACACACCCCTAACCCTAGCCCTAACCCTAATGGGAAAATGGAAATAAATACATTTTCTTTTAATTTTATCATTTTTCCCTAACTAAGGGGGTGATAACGGGGGGTTTGATTTACTATTTATGGCGGTTTTTATGTTTGACAGCTGTCACACGCTAAAAGACGCTTTTTATTGTAAAAATAGTTTTTGCATCACCACATATCGAGAGCTATAATTTTTCCATATTTTGACCCACAGAGTCATGTGAGGTCTTATTTTTTGTGGGACGAGTTGATGTTTTTATGGGTATCATTTTCGGGCACGTGACATCTTTTGATCGCTTTTTATTCCGATTTTTGGGACGCAGAATGAACAAAAACCACAGTTTCATTAATTTCTTTTGGGGGGTGCATTTACACCATTCCGCCTGCAGTAAAATTGATAAAGCGGTTTTATTCTTCGGGTCAGTACGGTTACAGGGATACCTCATTTAGGCTAGTTTCACACTTGCTTTTTTTTGCAGCGCGTTTTTCCCGCAAAAAAACGCATTAAAAAAACGCATACAAATGCATACAAACGCTGCGTTTTTTTCCAGCATTTTAATGCGCATGCAGGAAAAAAACGCAGCGTTTTTGCGCGTTTGTATGCGTTTTTTGTGCGTTTGCGTTTTTTTACAGATTTTGGAAAAACCCCACAAAAAAGAAAATACAACCATTCAACAACACACAAGACCAATGGGACTTCATTGTGGGTGTGGTATGTTAATATATATAGACCTTGTCTACAGTATTCTTCACATTTGCTTGATTCTTCTCGTGACCATGGATCTGCGCTGGAAGAGTTTTCACTTCAACTTGGATTTGGACATCGCGATGGCTCAGGCGTATGCAGTTGCTTGCCATGAACAAAGGAAGAGAGAGAGGCAGCGAAGACGGCGGCGTATGTGGATACATCCGATTGTTGAACTCCGGGAGAGCCGTGGGGCATACCACACCCTCTACAGCGAGCTACGTGCAAACCCGGAGAAATTTAATGATTATATCCGGATGTCCCACGAAAGTTTCATGGATTTGCTTGCTCGTGTCCAACAATCCATCCGGAGACAGGACACACAGCTCCGTCGTGCGATTCCTCCTGAGGAACGGCTACTGGTGACATTACGGTATGTTTTAAAAACAAAGGTGTGTGGTCTGATGTTTTTTTTTGGAAATTTAGTATTCAAAACCTTGGGTAATTAGTTTTCGTGAATGTACTAATATCTTATTTTATAGTTTTTAAAAATAATATACATAAATATTAATTTTACTTCTTTGTCTGTTCACAGATTCCTGGCGACTGGAGAAACCCTATCCTCACTACACTTCCAGTACCGTATTGGAATCTCTACCTTGTCTGGAATTGTTGCTGACACCTGCCGGGCTCTCTGGAATGTTCTTTGCCCAGAATTTATGCCCCTGCCCACCGCTGAAAAGTGGATGGAAATTGCTGACAAATTCTGGACAGTATGCAATTTTCCCAACTGTTTGGGAGCTGTTGATGGGAAACACATACGGATCATCAAACCCCAAAGAACGGGATCTGAGTACTATAATTACAAAAAGTACTTTTCAATAGTACTCATTGCAATTGCGGATGCCGGATGTATGTTTGTAGCAGTGGACATTGGAGCATTTGGCCGTGGTAATGACTCGCAGGCTTTTAAAAACTCAGACATGGGCCGGAGGTTGTATGGCAACCAATTTAATTTCCCTATGCCACGGCCTCTTCCTCACACCGAAGCTCCGCCACTGCCCTTTGTAATGGTTGGCGATGAGGCTTTTCAAATGTGCGGAAACTTACTGAAACCCTACTCCAGCCGGGACTTGGACCACACCAAAAAAATATTTAATTACAGGCTGACCAGGGCCAGAAGAACTGTCGAGTGTGCTTTTGGGATTCTTGTTTCCAGATGGCGAATTCTGGGCACGGCCATTAATCTTAAACTTGAAACAGTCGATGAGGTGGTGAAGGCCTGTGTGGTTCTACATAACTTTGTGATGGCTAAAGAGCACCCGACCTTTGAACTGGACGATGATGCTCCTAACCCATTGCCTGAATTCACTCAGCACACTCTCAGGTCATCCGTTGAAGTTGGCCAAATGAGGGACAAATTTGCGGCCTACTTTATTTCTGATGTAGGACGGGTGCACTGGCAAGATGAAATGGTGTAATGTTGTTGTTTATGGTAATAAAAATCCTTATTTGATACCATTACTGAGTGCACTATATTTTTTAAACTCCAATTAATTAAAAAACTTCCCATGTATAACTGAATTTTTTTATGTTCACACACCTGGGCAGGTAAATACACATATGAGTTAAAATTCAGCATTGCTAGTCTGCGTGAAATATATTGGAATGAGCAAAGCTGCAGGCCATGAATCATGAAACAATTTTTTTTTCAATCGAAAATTGTGCAACTAGTTTAAAACAAAGTATGTGATTTTCTCAAAACACAACCCTCAAAACCCAACCCCAATGAAAGTCCATGGGGAATACAAGTAAGTTACACTAGGCCTTGGAATGACTATACTAGGCCGTGGTATTTCAAATATGAGTATATTAGGCCTTGTGCCTACTAGTATATTCATATGTGAAATACCACGGCCTAGTATAGTCATAACAAGGCCACAAGGCCTACTCGATTTTGGCAAACTAGTATCTTGTTTCACAAAACTTGACAAGTTTCAACAGTTTGAAAATAGATTCTATTTGGTAAAACTAGAGTTATTACACTAGGCCTTGTAATGACTATACTAGGCCGTGGTATTTCAAATATGAGTATAGTAGGCCTTGGGGCTAGTAGTATAGTAATATGTGAAATACCACGGCCTAGTATAGTCATACCAAGGCCTACTGTAATAACTCGATTTTTAACAACTAGCATCTTGTTTCACAAAAAACAAACTGGTGAAACTAGAAAGAAACTTATTTTTTAGACAAGTTTCAACAGTTTGTTTTTCATGAAACCAGATTCTATTTGGTAAAAATAGAGTTATTACACTAGGCCTTGGAATGACTATACTAGGCCGTGGTATTTCAAATATGAGTATAGTAGGCCTTGGTGCTAGTAGTATAGTAATATGTGAAATACCACGGCCTAGTATAGTCATACCAAGGCCTACTGTAATAACTCGATTTTAAACAACTAGCATCTTGTTTCACAAAAAACAAACTGGTGAAACTAGAAATAAACTTATTTTTTAGACAAGTTTCAACAGTTTGTTTTTCATGAAACCAGATTATATTTGGTAAAACTAGAGTTATTACACTAGGCCTTGTAATGACTATACTAGGCCGTGGTATTTCAAATATGAGTATAGTAGGCCTTGGGGCTAGTAGTATAGTAATATGTGAAATACCACGGCCTAGTATAGTCATACCAAGGCCTACTGTAATAACTCGATTTTTAACAACTAGCATCTTGTTTCACAAAAAACAAACTGGTGAAACTAGAAAGAAACTTATTTTTTAGACAAGTTTCCACAGTTTGTTTTTCATGAAACCAGATTCTATTTGGTAAAAATAGAGTTATTACACTAGGCCTTGGAATGACTATACTAGTCCATGTTATTTCACATATGACTATACTAGCCCTTGGGTTTGTTTTTAACATGTATTTACCCATCAGTGTGTGTGAGCGGCGCAAACAACATTAATGAAACTTATTAATGGTGAACCACAAATGTAAATTTATTTTTTATCACAAAAATAAAACTAAAAATTATTTTTTACGGCGTTTGGGGGCAGATGGTTTCAATTTGGGGGTGTGCAGGGAATATGCAACACTTGCAGTTGAAGACGGTGTTTGAGGGGAAGGGGCAACAAAACTTGTGGGGGAAGGTAGTCCAGTTAAGGGAATTAAAGTAGGAACACTTGTAGGAGAGGAAATCTGTTCAGGTACATTAGTTGTAATGGCATGTCGCCGTAGGCTTGTGTGCCTGGACCGACTTTGGCCCAATGCCCGCCTTGATTGATTTCGCCTTGAACTAGGGGCAAATATGGAATGCAGGTCCCCCGTCTGCTGGTATGGCTGCTGCTGCTGAGGTGGCGGCTGCTGCTGAGGTGGCGGCTGCTGCTGAGGTGGCTGCTGCTGCTGAGGTGGCGGCTGCTGCTGAGGTGGCTGCTGCTGCTGAGGTGGCGGCTGCTGCTGAGGTGGCTGCTGCTGCTGAGGTGGTTGCTGCTGCTGCTGAGGTGGCGGCTGCTGCTGAGGTGGCTGCTGCTGAGGTGGCTGCTGCTGCTGAGGTGGCTGCTGCTGCTCTTCGTTGTCAGTGCTCGTCCTTGCAGGAGGACTGGTGGCGGCAGTGATGGTCCAGGTTTGCAGAGTGGTGGTGGCAGGGCTACTACATGTTGTTGTAGCGGCAGGGCTGTTCCATGTTTGCCTAGTGGTGGCTGAGCTCCACGCATGCATGGGATTGGCGGTGGTGCTCCAGACAGGAGCAGCGCTTGCCATGGTGGTGTCGGTGAAGTGACCAGCTGCACTCAGACTTGTGGTGGTGTAACGGTGGGTGTCCTGGCTTTGAAGAGAGGTGTCCGTGCAGTGGTATGCAGCACAAGTCGGTAGTGAGGTGAAGCGAGTCAATGGTGGCACAGGTGGAAAGGACACCACTGACTGCTGACCGTACCGATTATGCTGCATAGCCTGCAAGAAAGCATTGTTGCAGGCCTGCAGCACATTCAGCTGTTGATCAGGACTAAGGTGTTCCGCCATGCCCTTTTCAATCTTACTAAAAAAATGGTGTGCTGGTCTGTTGAGGTCGGCCTCCAGACGGTCAAGGCGCTGTTCTACAGAATTGAAGCGGTGTTCAAAGTGGTTAAAACCACGTTCCATCAGTGCAAAACCGCTTTCAACTCTGTCGGACAGTGACTTGAGGCTGGAATTAAATGTCTCGCTCAAATGCATAAACTCGGGCAAGACATTCCTGTCCAAGGCCCTCTGCCGCTGGCGGGTAGTGCCCGCATAACCAGTGGCAGAGACCTGGGACAGGGGAACACCTGATGGCCCAGCTTCCTGGTCACCAGCTGTGTGTGTGTGGGACCTGCAAGGTGCTTCCTGGCTGTCGGATGGCTGGGACGGGTCAGAGGACGTCCGAGGAAGGACCGCTCCAGGGCCAGGTTGCAGGGTGCTGCTCCAGGTGCTGTGGAAGAAAGGAAAATCATTACTACCATGCCTTTACAAGAAGCATCAGCTGTGGATTAGAAAAACACAGATTAATAAAAACCCAAAATGTATAATACTTACGATCTTGTGGCAAGGACCGGTCTTAGGAACTGCAACGCGTGATAGTGACGGTATCTAGTTCTGGTCCTTGACGCAGATCCACTGCGAACCTGGCCCTCAGCACGAACATCACTGTTGAAGCGGTCCTTGATCGAACGCCAACGTGTTCGGACTTTGTCCACTGTTGATAAAAAAAAACAGTGCCGTCAAGGACAACAGTCACTGCGTCACAATGTAGCAATACAACACTCAAAGCAGTCACTGTAGACCACGATGACACTGTTGGGTTTCCTGCTAGAATACGCCTAGCACGAAACCCAACAGTGCCGTCAAGGACAACAGTCACTGCGGCACAATACAGAGCAGGGAAATACTCACTAAACGCCTTTTTGGCGGATGCTGTGGCGCTGTCCCAGCCATCCATCAACGCTGCGGCCACCTCATTCCATAGCCGCCGGGTCACCACATTGTCCTTGTACAGCCGGTCACGGCTGTCCCACAACGGCGAACGCTCCTGGACCAGGCTGATGAGCTGCTCATTATCCAGGTAGACGTCTTCATCCCGTTGTGGAACCTAGACAAAACACATTCATTAGAATAATCAAATTTAAATTGACTAAAAAGTTACAAAAAAAGAAACAAAAAAAAGAGTAAAAATAGAAGATAAAAAAAAAATAAAGAACATTACAAATCATTTGATACTTACATTCCGTATCACCACCGGGACTTGGCTTCGCTGCTCCTGCTCTTCGCCCTCACTATTCCCGTCCACAGATGATGATGACGATGTCTGAAAGTTGAAAAAAACGTAAGAGATTTGGAGAAGCAGCAGATATACTTACCAGATGCACGAAAATAATCACCTCACGGTCTGCTTGCGCCAATTCCTGCCGCGATGGGGAATACTCAGATTCTGAAGACATACTGCATGTAAAAATAATAAAAATCATTAGTACATACATAATTTAAAAGGACAGGCATATAATGTAATATACTCACATTCTTCGCTGATATAATGGGTTCTTGGTTGAATGTCTGCTCTTCAATCTGTCTAGTGTAGTAGTGGCAGAGTTTTGGCAGGCACCTCCTTTATATAGACTTTTTTTTTTTGACTTTAGAAGATTCTAACTAGGATAAAAAGTGGACACCACCCAAAAAACGCAGCGCTAAAAAATCGCATACCTGCGCATGCCAGTGCGCACGTATGCGCATCCATAGGCTATAATGGCCATTTTTAGCGCAAAACGTGCGCATACGTGCGCATGCGATTTTTTCAAGGACCAAAAAATGCAACATGCAGCGTCTGGAAAATACCAACGCACACCCCAAAAAAACGCAGCGCATGAAAATCGCATACATGCGCTTACAAGCGCGCAGGTATGCGCACCCATGTTAAATATAGGGGAAAAATCGCATGCGCACGTATGCGTTTTTTTCCAGCGCTAAAAAACGCAAATGTGAAACCAGCCTTAGGTAGTTTTTTTGTGTTTTGGCGCTTTTATGCAATGAAAACAATTTTATATAAAAAATAATTATTTTTGCATCGTTTTATTCTGCGAGCTATAACTTTTTTATTTTTTTTGCTGATGATGCTGTATTTTTGCGGGACAAGATCACGTTTTCAGCGGTACCATGGATATTTATATGCATCTTTTTGATCGCGCGTTATTGCACTTTTTGTTCGGTGGTATGATAATAAATCATTATTTTTTGCTTCGTTTTTTATTTTTTAAGGGGTTCGCTAAACGGGTTAACTAATGGGACAGTTTTATAGGGCGGGTCGTTACGGACGTGGCGATACCAAATGTGTACTTTTAGTTTGTTTTTTTTTATTTCCAAAAAATGAATTTATTAGGGAATTTTTTTTTTCAATTTATTTAGCGATTTTTGTAAAATTATTTTTACCCTTTTTTATTTTTATTTTTTTTAAACTTTATTACATTGTCCCAAGGGGGACATAACTGTCATGTGACAGATCGCTGATCTGTCACATCACACATCACTGTGACAGATCAGTGATCTGTCACAGACACTGCACAAGGCTTCCTCCTTGCCTGCGCTTTGCAGGCACGAGGAAGCCAGCTCACTGCAGGCCCCTGAAGGTCCCCGTCGCCATCTTGGATTCGGGGACCTGCATGGATGGAGCCCCCCCGCAGCATCGCTGCATATTGCGCTGCTGTGGGGGGCTCAGGGAAGCACGGAGGGAGCCCACTCCCTTCCGATGCTTCCCTTTAACCCCAGGTACACCACGATCGTCTTTGATCGCGGTGTGCAAGGGGTTAACGTGTCGGGGCGTGATCAGCTGATACTCGGCCGCGATCAGCGGCGCTCACCAGGTGGGCGCCGCTGATCGTTGTGACGTACTATCCCGTCCCTGGGAATTAAGTCCCAGGGCACATGGACAGGATAGTACGTCACATGACAGAAAGGGGTTAATATATATCTATCCCTACAAACAACTGCTCAGTACACAGTATATGTATAAGAATAAAAAAGGCAAAATAGCAAAGTGGCACTAAAGTAATCCACAAAATGCGGGTGACCATTGGATGTCAAAGTATAAAAATAAGGCTGCCCTCTGTCCCCTCTACTGTTTAACCTGGCAATAAAACCCCTGTCAAGATATCTAAATGATCATGATATATACAGGGGAGTGGCGGTGGGGAGACAGATGGCTAAATCTGCATTATTTGCGGATGACATAATTTTATTTATGAGAAATCCAGAAGAAGATCTCCCTAGATAACTATCAGAGATTGAAAAATTTGGAGAATTTTCGGGCTTTCGGTTAAACAAGAGTAAATGTGAGATTTTGTTTATGAGAAATGGTGAGAAAAGAAACCAGGAAAATAATATAGTGGGTATTCCGAAAGCGACAACATTTATAAAATACTTGGGAATAAATTTGGCAAGATCGCCGAAACAGATATATGATCTAAACTATAAACCAATTATTGACAAAATAGAAAAAGAATTGGAAAGATGGGGGAGCTTACCCCTCTCACTATTAGGAAGATGCCATCTAATCAAAATGACAAGTTTTGCTAGACTTTTGTACCCTTTGCAGACTATCCCAATGCTGATCAGACACGTGGATGTTCTAAGACTGAATAAGGCCTTTTCTAAGTTCATATGGAGAGGGAGAAGGGCGAGACTTGCTTTGAGAGTTCTAATGCGCTCAAAAGAGGGAGGGGGGTAGGTTTTCCAAACATTAGAGGCTACAATCTCTCATGCTTAATGAGAAATGTAATTGATTGGATTAAAAAGAAGGGGCATTATACCGACTATGCGCTAGAATCGGAATTTTGCGGTCCATGGGACCTGACGGCATTGCTTCACACACCATTGTCACATATTCCTCCAGATATTAAGCACTCGGTAATATGTAAGGATACCATTGCCACATGGAAAGCAGTACGGAAAAAACTGAAAATATCATGGAGGGTATCAAAACATCTTAATCCCTGGGCGTTCCCAGCCTTTAAACTGAGCACTATATTCGGAATGGATCCAAAAAGGTATACAGACGCTAGATGACTTAATATATGTTCAGGGATGTCGTTGGTTGACGGGACCAGAGGTGATAGACAAATATAAATTGCCACGTTTCCATCTGATGCTATATAGTCAATTAAAGCACTATGTATTATATAATTTGCAGGATGTGAGGAGGGAAATTGACTCTGAGGTATGGGGCGACATGGTTACCAGGGACTTTGGGGAAGTATCGATCTCCTCATTATATAGGGAACTGAGGAACACGCTACGTCCATCGGGAACAGACAAATGGGAAAAACATATACAAGATGGAGAACTCGATCATAAAATACTACAAGGTTGGGAACTTGTAAGGAAACATTATCAATGAGCAGTGGAGGGACAGCCAGTTTAGGATAATGCACAAAACAATATGCGGATTTAATATACAGACTACTCCAGAAAAACCTGATAGGCAAACGAGTTGTCCTAAATGTAACACTCCTAAAACAGACATGGAACATGGAATATCGTCGTGCCCTAAAACACAAGAACTCTGGGTTAAGATCCAAGGCATGTATTTACAGATGTGTGGGATTCGGGTGGATATTGATCCATTGAGCTGGTTGTTCCATTATACGATAGGCAAAACGAGTGGTGGAAAACTGCACGATCTGTTTCACACCCTGACTCTGGTAACAAAGCGTCTAATTTTACAACATTGGCTTGCTAAAACGCTTCCAGGGGTAAAATAGGTAAAGGCAGGGCTGCTTTCTGTCTTGTATTTGGAAAAAAAAAAAAGAGGCAGACAGAAAGATAAAATAACAGAAAAGTTTTTCAGAAAATGAAAAATGTTCATGGAATCGATGCTGTCTACTGGAGAAATACAAGGGATGATGGTGTCTTTCTTTAACTCAGATTGGTATCTATTAGAAGACTTAAGCGGTAATTTTGGGTAGACTTAAATGTCATTGAGTAATCACATCAGAAAGTTTATTGGTTGATCAATGTGTGGCAGGTAGAGTTATGGACATATGGGGATAGGTTATTTTTGCATGGGTAATTTCAATTTGTTTGACCCAACCTTATGTACGTTTTGTATGTATAAATTACGCTTGTAGCTATTGCACTTTATACAATGGTCTTTATGTTGTATTTGTTATAAATTCAATAAAAAAAGTTTAAAAAAAAATAAGGCTGAGTTCACACGTCGCGGTTTTTTCGTGGCGGTTTTAAATGCACGATTTTGCCGCGAAAACGTGAAAAATAAGCATCCCATGCAATCCTATAGGATTCCGCAATGCTGTGCTAATGCTGCGTTTTTTTCCGTGGCGGAATTGCTTCGCAGTAAAAAACGCAGCATGCTCATTGATTTAGCGGAATCGCGGCGATTCCGCCCACATAGGAATGCATTGTTCTGCCTACTTTCCACATGTGGCTGTGCCCACCATGCGAAAAGTAAGCAGAACCTTTGCGGATGGTACCCACGGTCTGGAGGAGAGGAGACTGTCCTCCGGGCTGTGGGTACCATATCCCTGTAAAAAAATAGAATTAAAATAAAAAATATTGTTATTCTCACCTTGTGGTGTCCCGTGCAGCCTTCCCGCCTCTCTCCATGCTCCCGGTCCCAGTAATCCTTTACGAGAATGACCACGATGACGTCACGATCTCGCGGGAGTGCGACGTCTCGCGGTCATTCGCGATGACGTCGCGGGAGCGCGACGTCTCACGGTCATTCTCGCAAAGGATTACTGGGACCGTGCGTGTGGAGAGAGGCGGGAAGGCTGCAAGGGACACCGGAAGGTAATAAAAATATTTATTTTTTTATTATTTTTTACATTTTATCTTTTACTACTGATGCTGCATAGGCGGCCTCAATAGTAAAAAGTTGGTCACACTAGTCAAACACTATGTTTGACGAGTGTGACCAACCTGTCACACCCCAAATCCAGCCGGGAAAACTCACCAAAGTGAAGGTGAAAACCATAGTTGCAAAAGAACGGGGAAGTACCAGTAGATTGATTGACATGATTATGCAGAGGACACCCCAGCCACCACCACTCCGCATTGAAGAATGGAGGAAGGAGGATCAGGGGGTGATATAGGATCCAAGCTATAAGACAATGCATCAGCCTTCACATTTTTGGACCCATTCTGTAATGCTGTAGATAATCCCCCGATGTAACCTGAAAGATAAGAAAAACTAGTTAGATTATACTCACCCTGGGGTCTGGTCAGATGGGTGTCTCAGTCCGGTACTGCACCTCCCATCTTCTAGCGATGACATCCTCCTCCTTACTTCTGCCGCGGCTCCTGCGCAGGCATACTATATCTGCCGTGTTGTGGACAGAGCAGTGTACTGCATTGCGCAGGCACCGGGAAAAGTCAGAGAGGTCCAATGCCCTCAACAGGGCAGATACAGTATACAAGAGCTGGGGCAGAAGGGCAGATATAGTACACAAGAGCCGGGGCAGAAGAAAGGAGGAGGACATCATCGCTAGAAGATGGGAGCTTAACCGTGACACCCATCAGACCGGACGCCCGGGTGAGTATAATATAACTCCTTTTCTTATCTTTCAGGTTACGTCAGGGGCTTATCTACAGCATTACAGAATGCTGTAGATAAGCCCCTGATGGCAGTGGCCACATCTTATAGGGCAAAACTGAGGTGACAGATTCCCTTTAATATCTTAGCCCTTACATGCCTGAGGAAAGGCTCAATAGATAAAATAATAATCAAGGGTGGAATGGGGCAGCTCTGACAGGTACTGTTACCAATATTGAAAGAATCTCACAGAATTCTGTTCATTCGGACCCTGACTGATGGTGAGGAATATAACGACAGAATCCACTAAAGTATCCTGTTTTCCAAACCTAGATGAAATACAATGTTTCCTTGAGGGAAGTCCAGTTAACCCTGTCAAAAGCTTTCTTAGCATCTGTTAATAAAAGCATTAAAGACATGTTGGTTGATAAAACCAGACTGAATCAGGTGACTGACACTCCGTAGAAAAGGGGATAGTCTAGAAGCGGGAATTTTATCAGAGTTTAATATACCGTACACGTTTCTAAGTGAGATGGGACGATAACTAGAGCATTGTGATGGATATTTCCAGGTTTGTGAATTACAGAGAGGTATGAGCCCTAAAGACACCTCTGATAACATTTATGTGCTTTCTAAATTGTAGTCGGAGTTTGTAGCAGTATTTAGAGCAAAATAATCAGGCAAGGTTTGTAGAATCTCCTTGGCTACCACAAAACATCTGTATTTTAGATCAAGTTTCAACTGCGATTGGTGGGATATTGTGGAAGAAAAAGAGATGGACATTGTAATTAAGGCGTGATCTGAAAAAGTTGTGGAGTCAGTGCCTGTGTATAATAAACAGGAGAGATCTTGGTGTTTTTCGAAAAAGTAGTCAAGTCTGGAGTAGGAGTTATGAAGTGGGGAATAGAAGAAATCTTTATGCCCTGGGTGAAGCAGATGCCAGGTGTCAATAAGTCAATGGTCATCAAGTGACCGTATAATTTTACGCAGACGTACTAAACATGATGAATGGGAAGAACTGTCAAGGGAAGGTTCCAAAGCCATGTTAAAGTCTCCATTCAGGTCCAAATTATCCTCAAAGAACTCATCCACATGTTCAACAAAGGAATCTGACCCACATTTGGTAGATATAACAATGCAAAGGTGCGAAATTCAATAAATTCCTATGGCAATGTACGCAAGATCAAAATGATGGTACCACAAGATTTATCCTATTGTAAAAGCTTGGAGAACTCTAATAAAGATTTGCCGATTTTATTAAAACCCAATCAGTAAAGCATATAAATTATTAGGTAGCACATGATTAGACAATACATGGTATATTCAAGCAAGAAGTGGCATTAATACTAGACAATTCTTTAAAAATACATGATTGTTCTAAAAAAAAAAAACGTCCTCGTATGGGAATATGGAACTAAATTTCCTATATATCCACATGGAATTATTCTCATAAATTAACAAGAAAAAACTGCAGTCACAGATCTCCACAATTCCTTTATATAAAATCAAGGAAAGGTATGCATAGGATGACTAATACATATTCTTATTGTTATACTGCTCTCTAGTGGTGATTTAAAACCTCCCACTGCAATCTTCCCTATAGTGCCTTTATATGCATTTTGCAGAGTGTGCCAAGCACCAATTAATAATTATATGTATAAATCTGTATCATAACAGCAAAATGCATAAACAGAACATTTTTCAAAGTGTGATATAGCAGTATTACATTGGTACAAGACAACCCTCATAGCAAATATACATATAACCCTTAGAGCGACATACCACAAAATCAAACTGAAGGACCACACGTGGGAACCCAACGCGCATTTCACGTTGTTGCTTCTTCTGAAGGGGTGTGCCATGACTACAATTACCGGTCTTATATACCCCTCTAATTGTCCCCTGGTGCGGTACCTGTGTGGCGCTGCCCCCATGAAAATCTTTTTTTCTTTGCTTTTTTTTTTTAGCAAGGAAATAATTAGACACTTAAAAACATTTTTTGTCACATTTTTGATGGAATTGTTTAGACTATCACTTGGTTTAATCACACTTTTTACAAACTTTTTTTGAACACGTGATAATTAAAAAAAAATTTTTATGGAATAAGGCTGCGCGGCACTCCACGGAAGAGGGCGCACGAATAGGATACCATTCCAAATAGTCCAAAATTAAACTTGGCACTCCATAATTAGATGCAGAAAAACATAAACAATGTTTTATTAGCTTAGGTACATCCACTGTATACTTATTGATGTTTCGGCCAGGCCTAGGCCTTCATCAGAACGATAAATGATAAGTACCAAAGATAATTTTTTGTCAATATAATGTATACCTTCCATACATAGATAGAGAACTTATTTAAATAAGAGAAAAAAGAAAGCTAAAAATAAAAACAGAGTCCTTATACATACATATCAATCTGTCATTAATTAGAGGCAGCTCAAATAGACATTATTTCATGTAAAGCATTTAATAGTTGAGAAGCATTAGTGAAGTTTAACACAGATTCCAAACGCTAAAAACACAGGGGTAAAAAGTAGCAGAACAAAAACAGAAAAAATTGCAATGACATACATAGTCTTCAGTTCTCGGAGACGACACAGCAGGTCAGGTGTAACTGACCTAACAGGGAAGAATATATAAATCCATTCAGTATAATGGAATGTGACCGTTCACAATGTGTAGTGTGGTGTATAATGCTAGTCCTGTAAATCTAATAGGATGGTACTCACCAGTGGACAAGGAGAATAATATAATAAGGCGCTGGGGTTGCTGCACTGAAGTGCTGGAGATAAAGCGCTGTATGACAACATAGGCATCTTAAATATGGTGTCTCATGACCGCATTGGTGCAGTCACGGAAGTGTGGTGAGTGATGACGTCACCGGAAGTAACGTAGCAAGACTGGGGAGGAAAAAACCTTCCCCTGTAAATGTGTCATTTACCGGTCGGTGCATCTAAAAATGTATTCCCCCACTGTTAGCAACCATAGGAGGGCAACATCCCAGCAGCAGGACCGCTACCTCTGCCTTTGTGCAAGGAGGAACAGGAGGAGCACTGCCAGAGCCCTGCAAAATGACCTCCAGCGGGCTGAAAATGTGCATGTGTCTGCACAAACGGTTAGAAACCTACTCCATGAGGATGGTCTGAGGGCCTGACGTCCAAAAATGGGGCTTGTGCTCACAGCCCAACACCATACAGGACGCTTGACATTTGCCACTAAACACCAGGATAGGCAAATTCACCACTGGTGCCCTGTGCTCTTCACAGATGAAAGCAGGTTCACACTGAGCACATGTGACAGATGTGACAGAGTCTGGAGATGCCGTAAGCGATCTGCTGCCTGCAACATCCTTCAGCATGAC
Source organism: Dendrobates tinctorius (assembly GCF_039654945.1). Classification (NCBI taxonomy): domain Eukaryota; kingdom Metazoa; phylum Chordata; class Amphibia; order Anura; family Dendrobatidae; genus Dendrobates; species Dendrobates tinctorius. The sequence continues at coordinate 329,394 of NW_027362053.1, read as the reverse complement.
CGGTTTGGCAGTGGGTCAGTAATGGTGTGGGGTGGCATTTCTTTGGAGGGCCGCACTGCCCTCCATGTGCTCGCCAGAGGTAGCCTGACTGCCATTAGGTACCGTGATGAGATCTTCAGACCCCTTGCGAGACCATATGCTGGTTCAGTTGGCCCTGGGTTCCTCCTAATGCAGGACAATGCCAGACCTCATGTGGCTGGAATGTGTCAGCAGTTCCTGCAAGATGAAGGCATTGAAGCGATGGACTGGCCCGCCCGTTCCCCAGAACTGAATCCGATTGAGCATATCTGGGACATCATGTCTCGCTCCATCCACCAACATCACATTGCACCACACTGTCCAGGAGTTGGCGGATGCTTTAGAACAGGCCTGGGAGGAGATCCCTCTGGAGACCATCCGCCGCCTCATCAGGAGCAAGCCCAGGCGTTGTACAGTAGGGAGGTCATACAGGCACATGGAGGCCACACACAATACTGAGCATCTTTTCCTTGTCATGAGGCATTTCTACTGAAGTTGGATCAGCCTGTAATTTGATTTTCCACTTTGATTTTGAGTATCATTCTAAATCCAGACCTCCATGGGATATTTATTTTGATTTATATTGATAATTATGTTTTATTCTGAACACATTCCACTATGCAATGAATAAAAATTTGCAACTGGAATATTTCATTCAGAGATATGTAGGATGTGGTATGTTAGTGTTCCCTTTATTTTTTTGAGCAGTGTAGTATATATGATATGCGGGATACAGGATTTATAGCGGTTGAACAGCCATCTACAAAAGGATATGAGGGAATATGGGTACAATGAGTTTCCAGACTTACCTATGGGAACAAAAATGCAAATTAGAGTACAAGAATAATTCTTATGACGCAAATAGGAAAAATTATAAAAATTAAAATAAAAATGTAAAAAAAAAGGTAAAAAATAAAATAAAAATAAATTAAAAAAAATAAAATAAATACAAAATAATGGTTATAGGTAGAGTTGAGCGATACCGTCCGATACTTCAAAGTATCGGATCGGAATGGATCGGCCGATCTTAAAAAAAAGTATCGGTATCGCCGATTCCGATACCGGAAGTCCCATTCAAGTCTATGGGACTTCCGGTATCGGAATAAGAAAAACCCTATTTTTGCCTTGTACAGCCTCTCTGGGGTCTGTACGGGCCTTTCGGGGGGCTGTGCCGGCCTGCCAGGGGGTCTGTGCAGGCTCCGGTGGTCTGTGCCAGCCTGCCGGTGGTCTGTGCAGGCTTCGGGGGTCTGTGCAGGCATGTATTCCTCCGCCACTTAAAAAAAAAAGTCCCTAGTCTCACTTTCCCACGAATTTCCCACGCAGCAATGGCATAAAGTGAGACTAGGGACTTTTTTTTTTTTAAGTGGCGGAGGAATACAGTGCGGAAGGATACCTACCTTCCGTCATTGGATTCCTGCAGCCCGTAGAGAGCGGCAGCATCAGCTGATGCTGCAGTTCTCTACCCAAGATCGTCGTGGGACACACTCGTGGACTGCTTCGGATCATGGGTGAGTATTTTTGTGGTTTGTTATGTTAATATTTATTCCGTAAAAGACAATGGCTTCGGGGAACAATGTGACAAGTATTGGTAAGTATGTTACTCTATGTTATATGTACTGTATGTCTATGTTTGTATTGTATGAATGTATTGTATGTAGCATGCATGTAGTATGTATGTAGTATGTATGTAGCATGTAGTATGTATGTAGCATGCATGTAGTATATATGTAGTATGTATGTAGTATATATGTAGCATGTAGTATGTATGTAGCATGCATGTAGTATGTATGTAGTATGTATGTAGCATGTAGTATGTATGTAGCATGCATGTAGTATGTAGCATGTATGTAGTATGCATGTAGTATGTATGTAGCATGTAGTATGTATGTAGCATGCATGTAGTATGTATGTAGCATGCATGTAGTATGTATGTAGTATGTATGTAGCATGCATGTAGTATGTATGTAGCATGCATGTAGTATGTAGCATGTATGTAGCATGCATGTAGTATGTAGCATGTATGTAGCATGCATGTAGTATGTATGTAGCATGTATGTAGTATGTATGTAGCATGCATGTAGTATGTATGTAGCATGCATGCAGTATGTATGTAGCATGCATGTAGTATATATGTAGTATGTATGTAGTATGTATGTAGCATGTAGTATGTATGATGCATGTATGTAGCATGCATGTAGTATATATGTAGCATGTAGTATGTATGTAGCATGCATGTAGTATGTATGTATGTAGTATGTATGTAGCATGCATGTAGTATGTATGTAGCATGCATGTAGTATGTATGTAGCATGTATGTAGCATGTAGTATGTATGTAGCATGCATGTAGTATGTATGTTGTATGTATGTAGTATTTTTTTTTTTTTTTAAACATTTAACACATTAGCCGGATGATGGGACTACTACTGTCCCATCATTGGCTAATGTGTCAATCACTGTCATGGTAGCAGGCATCGCCAGATGGGACTCGTAGTCCCATCGGACGATGCTTGCACAGACCCCCGGACATCAGCACAGCCCCCCGGCAGGCCGGCACAGCCCCCCGGCAGGCCGGTACAGACCCCGGGCAGTCCACACAGCCCCCCGGCAGGCCGGCACAGACCCCCGGAAGGCCCGAAATGACGGCGCATCATGATGCGCACACACCGCGCATCATGATGACGTCATTTCGGCTGTCAAATCAATCAACTTTGAACTTCCGATTCCGATGCCCGATATTGGAAAAATATCGGATGTCGGTATCGGAATTCCGGTACAGCAAGTATCGGCCGATACCCGATACTTGCGGTATCGGAATGCTCAACACTAGTTATAGGTGAAAGAAATGGGCAAAATTTAAAAAAATGAAAAAAGAAGAAAATGAAAAAAATATTAAAAAATGATATTAAACAGAATAAAATGAAATTAATGAAAATTAATGAATGAAAAAGCTGAATGTGTTAATAGAGAATGTAAGGAAATATTGATGAAATAATGAAAAGAAAAATAAATAAGAGGAGAAAATAAAGAATAAAAATATATAAAAAGTAAAATTAAAATGAAAAAAGAAAAAAATGAAAAAAAAAAAGGGAAAATGAAGAAAGATATGGAGGAAAGAAGGTTAGGCAATAAAGATGGTAGAGGAACTTATGTTAGTCAATAGTAATATAGATATGAACAGAGGAAACGATACCCGTCCTTGTGTGGAGAAGCATTGAATCAGCATACTTACATATTTCATTTTTTTACACTTTCAATGTGGGACATGTATAATTTTTACTTTGATCACTGATCTGATACACTGCAGTACTGGTGTACTGTAGAGCATGAGGGCCGTCAGTGTCTCAGCAACACAGCCTGTGAGACTCAGTTTATTGCTGGATCTCACAGGCCACCGTACCCAGGGACTAGCTGGCAAATTTTGACCTGGAGGGCAAGCACACAGCAGTGGCTCAGAAACAGCAGTGCATTTTTATTGTGATTACGGTATGAAATTCACCATTTAGGTAGGCTCAAAATATAAGAATCGTCGTCACCAAAGTTTTGAAGTTCATTACAAAGAAATAGTGCTCGAACCAAGCTAAGTACACAGAAGCAGTAAAAGGTTAAAGCAGTAAAAGCTTAAGCTATGTTAATTAACATGCAGCGTTTTTGATGCCTTTTTTTTCTGTAACCAAAACCTGCTCTCTTGGCAGTAAAAATGCCCGTTTTTCAGCGTTTTTGTGGAGTCTTTAGGGTGTGTATTACACGTGTGCTTTGTCTACAGTAGCAAGTTTAATAAAATTAGTTTTATTTATCAAAATGCTTCAAAAACGCTGCAAAAAAGGCTGCAAAAATTATGCAAGAATTAACTTGCTTAGACACAAAAGAGATCCAGTATAAAGTGCCAATAAAACGTATCCTTTATTTAAACTCAGAGTATTTCACAAAAATGATCATACCAAAAATTCCTAATAAGTTAGTAAGGTCACTACTTAATAATAGGGGAAATAGCCAACATAAATAGACCTAAGACTCATGTATACAGTGCCCATATAAAGTCCTTCCCTATAGAAATGGCCGGAGTGAGCCTCCCAACCCCCTAGAGGAGGCGTGGGCAGAGGCCAACATGACGGGGGGTTGGAAGTTAGTGAGGGAAGGTGAAGGGTTAAAGGGGAGGGGGAGCTAGGGGGTATTTAATGCAGGGTCTGGGGGGTGCCCGCCCTCTGTTCCTGTTGTCCCAGCTCCTGAGCAGTGCCACAAAACTTACCGGGATGTCGGGAGTGGACCAGGCCCTGGACAGACTGCGGGCGGCAGCGGCAGGGCAGCCTCCTGGCTGGCTGGAGGCGCAGGTGGCCGGCCTGCTTCACCGAGCGTCGGGGCAGGCCGAGGTGAGAGAACGGAGGCCCCGGCGGGCGCGGGCTCCAGAGCGGCTGTCCCCCGACACCGGTCCCCGGGCCTCGCGTCGCCGCCGGAGCCCCTCCCGGGACCCTCCAGGCCGCGCGACGCAGCCTTCCCCGTCCGGGGGTGCGCGGCCTGGGAGGAATCCTGTCACACGGCGAGGCCCTGCGGCGGCGTCCGGACCTTCGCCCCGTGGCCGGAAGGGGGCGGGGCCGGCGCGCGCCCGACATCCGGCGGCACCAGGTCCTTCGGGGGGCCGCGGCGGTGGTGGACGAGCCGCGCGGCCTGCTTCGGCGGGCGTTTCGGCCACGGGTGGAGTAGCGGCCTGCCAGGTGGCAGGGCCGAGCCGGGTCGCGTCCCCCGGCCGTGGGGGGGAGCTGGCTGGAACAGGGGGGTGCTGCTGCGGTGCCCCTGCAGCGGTGCTCGCCTCTGACCCCCCGAGATTGTGCCACAGCCCCATGGCTGCAGCGGGACCGGAGGGCAGCCCGGCGGAGTCTGTGCCGGCTGCCAGAAGATTGGAGCGGAGGACGCTGTCGGGCTCCCAGTTGCCGTGGGGGGCACTGAGCGACCGGGTGCCTCGCGATGGCGTGGCCGAATTGACTCTTGGCGGGGGGAGGCAGGAGCCTTCTTTTGTGGGGGTGTCGCGGCCCAGTTCCATCGGGGGGTTCAGGCCTCCCACCCCGGCTCAGTCTGCAGGGGTGTTCGGGCCGCAGCAACGAGGCGGTGAGTTCGCCGCCAGGAGGCGCGAGGTCCACGAGGTGTCATCGTCTGGGGATCCAGGATTTCCGGCTGGAGGGCACACAGCCCCCTCTCAGCCCGGTGAGTATGCGTCTATGTCCCGTTTGTCACCCGCTTTTGTTTTCGTCTGTGGTGGTAGGGGGCCCCTTAGCAGAGTCCGGGGGTGGCGGGGTTGAGGCTGGTTGGGTCGGCTGGGGGAGTATGTGATGTGTTGGCGGATGTGCGTAGCTTGCTTTTACGTTTGGAGCAGGGTTTTGTGGGGTCGTCGCCGGTTGCAGCGTGGGTTGGGCCACAGGGTAGCGGGTTGGCGGGTCAGGGCGCGGCTGCGTCGGGCCCTTGTGTTGGCACGCCGGTTTCGGTGTCGGTGCAAACCGAGAAGGAAAAGGAGTGTCGTGTGCATCTGGATGATCGGGCGCATGGCGAGGTGTATGTGTGTTTTGAGGGTTCGTTGGGGGCCCATTTGAAAAAGGAGGTGAAAGAGCGGATTTGGAAGGATGAATATGTTGAAATATTTTCGCTATTGCCTCTTGAGAAGTTTAATTTGGACAAAAGTAAGAAAGAGGATAGCAAAAAGGAAGAGGAGGAAAAGCGGAGGTGGCACTTGATTCCTCAGACATTTGTAAATTGGCAGCAGGCGTTTGCTATTTTGGCGAGTGTTATCGGGGAACAGGCCCCTGATAATTGCTCCGCGTTATTTTGTTATTTGGATGCTATTGGGGAGGCTTATAGAGTACAGTATATGGCGGGCAGGCGTGGCTGCGGTATGACGAGCAGTTTCGTCAGAGGAAAGCTGTGCGTCCGGCTATCCGCTGGGACCAAAAAGACATTGGCTTGTGGATGCGGGTGATAGCGCAAAATAAGTCTGGGAGTTCCTTTCTTGGGGGGGCTGGAAGCACTAGCCAGAATAGCGGCACTGCCGGCTCTAAGGGTGGCGGGGGTCAAGGGCAGTCGGGAACGCACAAGGCGGGGGTGTGCTGGCAGTTTAATGACGGCCAGTGTAAGTTTGGGGCCAACTGTAAATTTAAACACCTCTGCTCCAACTGCAACGGTACTTCACATGGGGCATCAAAGTGTTTTAAGAAAGGGAAGTCCAAATGGGGGGGGTAATTCGCAAGGGGGGAGACTCCAGTGAATCTGGAAAGGATGGTCCCCTATCTAAATAGATACCCTGATAGGGTAAGAGCGGGGCTGTTGTATTCTGGTTTTCAGGAGGGTTTTCGGATTCCGGATCCTCCATTTGAAATCCCGTTTGTTTTAAAAAATTTGCACTCTGCTCTGGAGCATCCGTCAGTTGTTTCGGAGAAGATCCAAAAAGAAGTTTCATTGGGGCGCATGGCGGGCCCTTTCGTGTCTCCTCCTTTTCCGAATTTGGTCGTTTCCCCGTTGGGGGTGGTTCCGAAGAAGGAGCCCAATAAGTTTCGGCTCATTCAGCATTTGTCTTACCCACGGGGGAGGTCGGTTAACGACGGTATCGATCCGGAGATTTGTTCAGTGGTATACTCTTCATTTGATGAAGCGGCAGGTTGGGTCCGGAAATGTGGTCGTGGGGCCCTTATGGCTAAGACTGATGTTGAGTCCACTTTTCGTTTGCTTCCGGTTCACCCAGACAGCGTGAGGTTGTTGGGCTGTTTCTGGGAAGACAGGTTTTTTGTAGATAGGTGTTTACCTATGGGTTGTTCCTTGTCTTGTACGTATTTTGAGGCTTTTAGTTCTTTTCTTGAGTGGGTCGTGTGCGATGTCTCTGGTTGTGATTCGATAGTTCATTATTTGGACGATTTCTTGTGTATTGGCCCGGCGGGTTCTTCGCGTTGTCTCAGGATTTTGAAGGCGATTGAGTGGGTGGCGGATCGGTTCGGGATTCCGTTGGCACCCGGGAAAACTGAGGGCCCCAGTACGTGTTTGCGTTTTCTGGGGATCGTCATCGATACGGTCGAATGGGAATTCCAGTTGCCGGAAGACAAGCTTGATGATTTGAGGGCTGAGGTTGTTCTTGCATGTCGGTTGCGTAAAATATCGTTGAGGGACCTTCAGTCGCTGTTGGGAAAGCTTAACTTCGCTTGTCGGGTAATGCCGATGGGTCGAGTTTTTTCACGTAGGCTGGCTAGCGCTACTTCGGGGGTTCGGGTTCCCCATCATTTTGTGAGATTGTCGGCGGAGCTCAGGGCCGACTTGGAGGTTTGGGAGTCCTTTTTGGAGAAGTACAACGGTCGTTCGTTGGTAATGGCTGATGTGGTCTGCAACGATGCTTTGGATTTGTTTACGGATGCGGCAGGCGGATTCGGTTTTGGTGCTTATTTTGGAGGGCAATGGTGCGCCGCTCAATGGCCTGCCGCTTGGGTTTCGGCTGGGTTGGTGCGTAACATCACGTTGTTGGAGATCTTTCCGATTCTGGTGGCAGTTCATTTGTGGGGTCAGGAGTTTCGGAATCGGCGCGTTCGTTTCAATTGCGACAACATGGGGGTGGTTAGCGCGATTAATGGTCTTACTGCATCATCCCCTCCAGTGGTCAGGGTTTTGCAGAAGTTGGTGCTAGCATGTTTGTCTTTGAATGCGCATGTGACGGCGACACATGTGCCTCGAGTGACGAATGAGATAGCTGACTCTCTCTCTCGCTTACAGTGGGATCGTTTTCGTTCTTTGGCCCCGGAGGCAGAGTTCGAGGGTCTGATTTGTCCGGAGGAATTGTGGAGGGTGGCTTACGAGCCGCGGAGTCACTGATCGTATCGTCTTTGGCACCAAAACCCTGGGAGGCCTACCGGAATGTGTGGTGTGCGTGGGAAGAGGTCATTACGACTGGCTCCACCAGTGGGGCCAGGCTTGAGCAAGAGGGTCTGTTGTTGTCATGGTTGTGGCAGGGCGCAAACGAAGGTTGGTCTCGGGCAAAGGTGACACGTTTGTTGTCCGGATTGTCTTTCGGTTTTCGGTTGCGCGGGCACAGGGATTTGACAAAAACGTTTTTGGTTAGACAGGCGGCGAAAGGTTTTCGCCGCTTTCGGGGGGGGGGGTGATTTAAGGCGGCCAGTGTCGTTTAATATGCTTGAGCAATTGGGTTTGGTTCTGGGATCAGTATGCGCGGATGGTTATGAGGTTGCGTTGTTTCGGCTGGCTTTTTCCTTTGCATTTTTTGGGGCACTGCGGATCGGGGAACTCGTGTCTCACAATAAAGAGTCTGTGGGCGGGTTGTTAGCCAGGGATGTGATGTTGACCGCTCAGGGCGTCGAATTCTGGCTACGGAGGTCGAAAACGGACCAGGCTGGGAAAGGCCGTCGAGTTGTGTTGGGGGTTGTCTCTGGTTCCGGAATGTGCCCGGCTCAGTGTTTGCGTAGATTTTGGGATCTTCTTCCTAGTCTGGGCGGATCTTTGTTGTGTCACGCAGATGGGGGAAGTCTGTCTCGATATCAGTTTGGTGCGGTGTTTAAGAAGTCAATTCGGTGTTTGGGTTTGGATGATTCTAGGTTTGCCTCGCATTCTTTTCGGATTGGTGCGGCGACTGAGGCAGCCGAGCGTGGTTTGGGTCCCTCTTTCATACAGCGTATAGGAGGGTGGAGGTCTAATCGTTATCGGAGTTATGTTCGGCCTTCCAGCGTGCAGGAGGTGTGTCCGGTTGGTGTTTCAGGTACGGAACCGCTGCTGGTTTGGATATTTGGTCACTCCTTTGTTTACTGGGGAGCGGCGAGAGCCGATGTCAGGACCGACGGCAGGCAGTTGGGAATTTCCAGATCGGCGGCGGTGGTGCGGTGGATCGGTTTTCGGGGCCTGGTGTGGCGTCGGGTGTTGCCGGAAATTCACGAGTGTGTTCGTTTGGACCGGGCACCAGATGTTCTCGTTATTCATGCTGGGGGTAATGATCTGGCTGTTCGTCCCTTCCGGGAGTTGATCAAGGACATTAAGCAAGATTGCTTGCGGTTGTGGGTGACTTATCGGGAAGTCACGATTGTGTGGTCAGAGATCGTGCCACGCAGGCGTTGGCGGTCCATGAGATCGTTGGAGAAGGTCAACCGGGCCAGGATCAAGGTTAACAGAGCGGTGTCCGCTTTTATAGTTAAAAACGGGGGAGTTACCGTGCGACATTTTGATTTGGAGAAGGGTGAGGGCGATTACTGGTTGGCGGACGGGATTCACTTGAATGCAGTGGGTTCCGATATTTTGGCCCTCGCCCTTCAGGAGGGTATAGAGAAGGCTGTCGCTTGGCGGGTTGTGGGGGTCTCGGGTCATTGAGGTGTTCAAAGGCCCCTCGTTGTGGCGGTTTTGGGGGAGGGGGAGTCCTTGAAGTCGGTGGAAATTGGTTTGGGAGACTCTCTGGGTAGGGTCTCCTTCGTTTAAAGGTATGCTGGTCGTGATCTGATGAAAGGTGGATGGGGAGTTTTCCGTCGGAAGAGGGCGGATCCCCAAGGAGTTTGTGGACAACATCTATTGGTGTGCTGGTGCTCCCGAGCCTGTGGGGTAATGGCTGGGAGCAAATGGTCGGGGGTTGTCCACGATATTTGTCCTATTTCACCACGATCTTGTGGCTTCAAGGACTTCTCCTTCCAGGGTTAAATTAATTGTATTGTTTATGATACAGTGTTTATTGTTTGTTTATTGTTATAATAAAAGGCTGCTGTGGCCATAAAATTCCAAAAGAAATACCGGTGTCTGTGTATTAGTTGGCGCCGAGTTGGGGGTGGTCATTTTATGGTCACGGTGGGGGGTTTTGGGGTAAATCAAGACGCTTGATATCCCTTGATATCCCTTGATATCCCCTTACGAGGTAAATACTTGACAATACCAACGTCAAGCCCACAGTTTCCTGTTCTCGGTACCAGTCGTGTCCAAATCAGGCTTTAATAAGAGAAATTAAGAAAGCACTTACATGAGTGATGGTTATATATATATTTTATATTTATATATATATATATATATATATATATATATATATATATATATATATTTATATATATATATATATATAGGAATATGTGGTGTACCCAAGCGCCCAACGCACGTTTCGTCACTTCGTCAGGAGGAGAACACTGGGGGAAAGGGGTGTGCTCAATAAATAGTGTAAACAGACAATCAGCACACTCAATTTGGAGGTGTGTTTCATGCAAAACATTCTGTGCCCATTGCGCATGCGTTGCCGACGTCACCCATCCAATAAGATGCCATGGATTGTGGCCGTGGAACGCGAGCCAGACATGAGCCGTCACAGAGATGGCGCATGCTCCCTTGTTCCTGCTGTCCGCTCCCCATAGCGTCGATAGGTTAAAAGGCGCTGCATGTGTCATACCAGGAAGTAAAGTGCTCTATCTGCAAGTCATGTGCGATTACTCAGACATGAAGTGTGAATAAATGTAAAAAGGCAATAATGAATCAAAAGTAGGTAAGTGATGAAACGCATAAGTATAGTCAAGGTGATATACCTAGGATTAATTGATTAGTTATATCAAATCTATCGAAGTGAAGAAAAGTTATAAATAACTAGTCATAAAAAGTGCAAAGTGCCAGAAACGTCCGCAGTAAAAGACGTTAGAGTGAATTATATAAGACTCAGAAAAGTGCACATAATTACATTAAATAGCAGCATAATTTCATTAATATATTAATACATAATATCTAAGAGAGAATACATCTCAATACATACCTAAATTATGCAATAAGTATATAAAGTGCTGAAAATGACAAAAAGTGTCTAGTGCATATATGAAATGGAAAAAAGGTTAAATAACACTCCATCCTGAAGCAAGAAACCAAGATTACCTTGTAAAGCAGTAGGGGTTAGCAGGCCATTAGAGCGACTGCTGCCACCGGCCGGGGTAGCATCGCTAACAGGATTTCTGCAGTTCTTAAGCAAGAAGCATTTAAACAGCAACCCACAGGAGGAGTGTTATTACTTACAGAAGGACTTTTGGGATCTACAAACACAGAATCAGCGTTCACTTGTGAGACTGAGCCCGCCCTCCCCCTCTGAGGCTGTTAACCCCTACTGCTTTACAAGGTAATCTTGGTTTCTTGCTCTACAATTGGCATTAAGCATCCAAAGGGATATATATGACTTTTTTAGTGTTACTTATTGTTGCTCTCTGTCCAAACCTGGTTCTTTGATTGTGCTCTGGACTTTGAGGTTTTTTTTTTTCTCTTCAAATTCATTTGAGTAATACAATAGATACCAGTGACTCGAAGCGCAGTAGTAATTCATTTATCTATAGAGACTTAATAGCTGTCTACAAATATCTAAAGGGCTGTCACATTGTAGAAGGATCACCTTTATTCTCATTTGCACAAGGAAAGACTAGAAGCAATGGGATGAAACTGAATGGGAGGAGACACAGATTAGATATTAGAAAAACTTTTTGACAGTTAGAGTGATCAATGAGTGGAACAAGCTGCCACGAGAAGTGGTGAGTTCTCCTTCAATGGAAGTCTTCAAACAGAGGCTGGACAGACATCTGACTGGGATGATTTAGCGAATCCTGCTTTGAGCAGGGGGTTGGAGCAGATGGCCCAGGAGGTCCCTTCCAACTCTATGATTCTATGAGTCAAGATGGAGGCTAACAGCTGCGCTTGCCTTCTTGATAAGTTTGTTGAGCTTATTAGCATCAGATACTCGCATACTACTGCCCCAGCATATGATAGCAAAAAAGATGGCACTCGCTACCACGGACTGGTAGAACATTTCCAGCATTTTACTGCACACATTGAACAACCTGAGCTTCCGTAGAAAGTACAGTCTGCTCATTCCCTTCTTGTAAACCTTCTCTGTGTGACACCTCCAATCAAGTTTACTGGCAAGGTGGACCCCCAGATATTTGTAGCTCTCAACCATCTCCCACCTCCTGGCCAGAAATAGCGATCTGTAAGTAATCATCCTTTTTTCCTTCTATAACTCACCACAAACTCCTTGGTTTTCTTTACATTTAGTTCCAGACAGTTAGTCTGGCACCAATCTACAAAGTCATAAACCACCCTTCTATATTCCTCCTCCCCTCGGCCCCCCACAATGCCCCCTACAATCATTGAGTCATCTGAGAATTTTTGGAAGTGACAGCGATCTGATTTATACTGAAAGTCAGCTGTATACAATGTGAAGAGGAAGGGCGACAGCACTGTACTCTGAGGGGCTCCCACACTGCTCCGTACACTGCCAGATACCACCTCTGCCATCCTTACAAACTGCGGCCTGTCCGTCAGGTAGTCGCTTATCCAGTTCACCATCTCCTCATCTACCGCCATATCAGTCAACTTATTACGTAGTAAGAGCGGCTGTAAGGTATTGAAGGCACTAGAGGAGTCAAAGAACATGGCGCGCACAGCAGATCCATCATTGTCCAAGAATGAATGTACTGTATGTTGCAGAGACACTACAGCATCATTCACCCCTAATCTCTGCTGGTACGCAAACTGTAGGGGGTCAGTAAAAGCCCTCACCCTCGGGCACAAGTAGGCGAGTATTATTCTCTCCAAGGACTTCATAGCATGCAATGTTAAGGCCACTGGATGATATTCTTGTAGGAAAGTTGGAACCAGGAACCAGGCAGGTGGTCAGCCACAGTTCTTGTATACCCTGTGATTGAAGACTCCAGTTAAACAGGTGCTGGAAAACAGTACACAGTTGGTTTTCACACGCTCTGAGGACACATGGACTGAGGCCATCAGGCCCAGCTGCTTTGCCAATAACTAGTCTACTAAACTGTTTCCTCACATCGCTTTGGGAGACAGTGAAAGCAGACAGTTTATCCCCCAATGTCAATGTTGTCAATCGTTCCCCTGCTCCATCCCCCATTTCTGATTACGCTGGGCTTGTGTTGGTGAATCTGTTGAAGAACTCATTCATTTCATTAGCCAAGGGCAGATCCACTTCCCCTCGCTCCGGCTTTGCCTTAAACCCAGTTAGCTGTTTCATGCCAGACCACACCTCCATGGAATTGTTGTGTGACAATTTTCTAATTTAATTCAGAACGCTTCACGGGTATTCTTAATTTCCCCCTTTATGTCTCAAGTCTTGTATCAATTTAAGTTTCTCTGTGTCTTTCATTTTAAATGCCAGTTTTTTCTTGTTTAGTAAGTGTATCAATTCTTTTGTAATTCAAGGCTTGTTATTTGCATAACATTGAATCTTTTTAGCTGGTACAACAGTGTTAGTACAAAAATTTATATAATCAGTTACTCGCCTGACAATATCATTTACATCATCAAGCTCTCCCCTGTCGCATATCACCTCCCAGTCTGTGAGGTCAAAGCAGTCTTGCAGAGCCTTCTCTGCTGCTGGAGTCCACTTCCTGATTTGTTTTATTGTCGCTTGTTGTTTGCTAACAACAGGTTGGTATGATGGAGACAATAGTATGTGGTTATGGTCTGATTTCACCGGGGGGGGGGGGGGGGGTGTTAATGCAGACTATGAATAGCCGTCTTTAACATTCGCATAGAGGAGATCCAATATACTGTTTTCCCTTGTAGCACATTTTACATATTGATAGAACTTTGGAAGAGCCTTTGAGATCATGGCTCTATTAAAGTCCTGAGAGATTAAAGTTAATGAGTTTGGGTGCTTTGTCTGAAGGCGAGCCAACACCCCTGGCAACAACTCCCCAGCTGCCTCTTGGTTTGCGTATGGAGGTATATACTTGACTACTGTAATGCAAATGGAGAATTCCCTAGGTAGATAGTAGGGCCTGAGGCCAGCTGCTAAGGGTATGTGCACACATTGCAGATTGTACTGCGGATCCCCCGTGGATTTGGTACTGCAGGTCCGCAGCAGAATCTCCTGCGTTGTTCAGTAGTATGTTATCCTATGTAAATTGAAAAACGCTGTGCACATGCTGTGGAAAAAAACATGCGGAAACGCTGCAGGTTCACTTCTGCAGCATGTCAATTGTTTGTCCGTATCTGCAGCGTTTCTGCACCCATTGACTGGCATTGATCCACAGCAAAAATGCAGGTCTAAAAAAGATCAGTGGTTTTGTTGCAGATTAGGCGCTGCAGATCGGGAGGGGGAAAGAGTGTGGGCAGAGTGTGGGTGGCGACTGTGTGCGTGAATGGTGTGTGGGCGGTGACTGTGTGTGTATGGGCTTATGTGTGTGTGTTGGGGGATCTGCGGAGCTGTGCGAGGATCTGCTGGGCTGTCTGTGGGTCTTCGGTCTGTCCATGGGGGTCTGCGGGGCTGTCCGTGGGTCATCGGTCTGTCCGGGGGGTCTGCAGGGCTGTTCAGGGGGGGCTGCGGGGCTGTCCGTGGGTCATCGGTCTGTCCAGGGGGACTGTGGGGTTGTCCGTGAGTCATCGGTCTGTCCGGTGGGTCTGCGGGGCTGTGTGGGGGGGCTGCGGGGCTGTCCGTGGGTCCTCAGTGTGTCCAGGGGGTCTGCGGGGCTGTGGGGGGGGCTGCGGAGCTGTCCCCGGTCATCGGTCTGCCCGGGGGGTCTGCGGGGCTGTGTGTATGCAGGCATCTTAGCTATGCCTGCTACACTGACAGTGAGTGACATATTAGCCAATGATGGGACAGTAGTAGTCCCATCATCTGGCTAATGTGTTCAATGTAAGAAACAAAAAACATACATAACATTTAACATACATATAACATACAAACACATACCATAGAGTACATACTTACCAATGACCTAATTCCCCGAAGCCCTTGATCACCTATAATAAAAATAAAATAATAAACCAACCTATACTTACCTTTCCGCCGTATTCCAATTAATAACAAGGGTCCCACGACAATCTCCCGTGGAGAGCTGCCACATCAGCTGATGTGACCGCTCACCAAGGGCTCCCGCGATGAAATGACAGGTGGGGGTAATCCTCCTCTGTGTATCCCTCCGCCGCCGAGAAAGAGGTCCCATAACCCTAATTCTCATGCAGCATTGATGTAAAGTGAGACCCTGAACTCAGGTAACCTCAGTGATGCACTGCAGGAGGCATTGTCACCTGTCAGTTCATCACTGGGAGGCCCTATAGAGCAGTGACATCACCTGATGTCATTGTTCTATAGGCGAGATCGTCGTGGGACACTTGTTATTAATTGACTGCGTTGGACAGGGAGTATATGGTTGGTTTATTTTTTTACTTTTTATTCTAGGAGACTGAGGGCGTCATTGGATCTGGGAGTAAAATAAAAATATCAAAACCGTTTTGTGTTTTATTTAATTAAAATACTTCATTCTTTTGTGTGTTTTTTTTTAACCCTTTCAAAAGATTACCCCCTTACCAGGCTACAAATATTTTCCCCTTGCCAAAATGTGGACCTTTCTAAAGCTCCATCTGCGCTAGCAGTGACGGACCCTCGAATGCTGCAGACCGCATCAGAAGGCCCGTCACAGAATGACGGCACATCGCTAACGCATGCCGATTATGACATGCGTTAGCGATGCGCTACCTTATGGCCATCTATGGGTGCGTTAACGCATCCGTTACATAGCGTTAATGCCGCTATGTAACAGATGCGTTAAAAGCAAGCCCCCTAACACAATGTGGACCCAGCCTATGGCCGGATGGTGTTACTGCCTGCAGGCGATATATCCAGAAGCTTTCAATCTGCGCCAACCTCTTAAACACATCACCCCCCCTCCGACCCATTGATACCTGGTCAATAGCTCTTAGAGTAAATAGGCTTGAGTCAGAATTGTGAAAATCCTTAAAGTGCCTCGGTAAAGTCTTCAAAGGTTCCTTCGTATTGACAGTTTTGGATTTGTCAATGTCACGTACATGTTCTCTAACCCGGGTTTTGAACTCCCGGGTAGTCATCCCTACATAAATATTTTTACATGGACATTGAGCATAGTAGATGACCCCATGGATGAACAGGTGACCCTATGTCGAACTTGAAATGTACGTGTACCCCTTGAATTGCTGAATTCCTTGCACTTGACCAAATTCCTGCAGGCCTTGCATAGCCTACAAGGATAGAAACCCTGAAGAGAAGTGGAATGTATTACACTTAGTGTTGAGCGATACCATCCGATATCGTGAAGTATCGGATCAGATTGGATCGGACCGATACCCAAAAAGTATCGGGTATCGCCGATTCCGATACCGGAAACCCATGCAAGTCAATGGGGCACAAATATCGGAATGAAAATAATCCATTTCTTTACTTGCAGATCCAGTTTGAGAGGGAGGAAGAGTGTGGGCTAGGGTGACCGCAAAAAATCGATGTCGGAATTTTGTCCGTCTGGACACCACAAAACGATTCCCCTATCCAGATATTGAGAGAGCCAAAATTTGAACTCGATCAAACGACGTTAACCCGTGCCGCTCGTCGCTCAAAGTTTGAAAAAAATCCAAATTGAGGTATTTTAAGATTTAGGTATTTTGCATAGTCTGTTAGACTATAAAGAATGTGACAACAACATTGCAGAAATAGCCCTGACCAAATTTTTGAACCATTTGTGGTATTTGAATGCAGAGTTGGTGGGATTATCGTTTTTTGATCCCACCATTACAGACAATGAAAAGTTGTTAATGGCTAATAAATTGCTCAGTAGCACAGATGAACCATCAGAGCACGCTAGGGTTGTAAATCCAAAAGTTAGGAAAGAAAAATTAAAAGAGGTAGGAAGTAACCGACTATAACGACCTTCTGACAAAAGATGAAGAACAAAAGCAATATTTCCTGCAAGTTGTAAGCAAATGCCGAGCATTATATTCTGACGTTTCAAAAACTACTTTAACAAAAGCTCTAGAATAGATTAGATAACTATGTAAAATTATCAACTCATGTAGGTTAGCGTGCTCTGATGGTTCATCTGTGCTACTATTACAGGGCTATTTCTGCAATGTTGTTGTCACATTCTTTATAGTCTAACAGACTATGCAAAATACCTAAATCTTAAAATACCTCAATTTGGATTTTTTCAAACTTTGAGTGACGAGCGGCACGGGTTAACGTCGTTTGATCGAGCTCAAATTTTGGCTCTGTCAATATCTGGAAAGGGGAATCGTTTTGTGGGGTCCAGACGAACAAGATTCTGACATTTCTTCCCCCCCATATGAGATCCGGTCACCCTAGTGTGGGCGGTGCGTGGGCGGACACTGTGCGTGTCTGTGTGTGCGGGCGGGGTCTGTACGGGCCTCTCGGGGGTCTGTGCGGGCCTGCCAGAGGTTGTGTGTGTGCAGGCATTGTCCGATGGGACTACAAGTCCCATCGGGCTATGCCTGCTACAATGACAGTGATTGACACATTAGCCAATGATGGGACAGTAGTAGTCCCATCATCCGGCTAATGTGTTGAATGTAAAAAAACCAAACCCATACATACTACATATATACTACATTCATACAACATACATACTACACAAATACTACATTCATACATACATACTACATACATACTACATATATACTACATTCATTCATACAACATACATACATACTACATAATACACACATACTACATACATACTACATATATACAACATACATACTACATACATACTTCATATATACAACATACATACATACTACATTCATACATACTACATTCATACAACATACATACATACTACATTCATACAACATACATACTACATACAACATACATACTACATACATACTTCATATATACTACATTCATACAACATACATACATACTACATTCATACAACATACATACATACTACATTCATACAACATACATACTACATAAATACATATATACTACATTCATACAACATACATACATAGTACATACTACATACATACTACAGACATACAACATACATAAAACATGCTACAGACATACAACATACATACTACATACAATACATACATATAGACATACAGTACATATAACAGAGTACATACTCACCATCACTTGTCACTTTGATCCCCGAAGCCAGTGTCATCTGTGGAAAAATATGAAAATAACAAACAAGCAATATACTCCCTGATCCGCAGAAATCCATGAGTGTCCCACGACGATCTCCCGTGAAGAACAGCAGCACCAGCTGATGCGCCCGCTCTCTAGGAGCACCAGGAATGCAATGACGGGAGGTAGGTATCCTTCCGCACTGTATTCCTCCGCCACTGTAAAAAAATAGTCCCTAGTCTCACTTTTGACATTGCTGTGTGAGAAAGTCCCTACGCAGCTTTTGCCATAAAGTGAGACCAATGAACTACAGTAACCTCTCAGTGATGCACTGCAGGAGATCGTTGTGGGACACTCGTGGATTTCTGCGCATCAGGGAGTATATTGCTTGGTTGTTATCTTAATATTTTTTACAGTGAGATGACACTGGCTTCGGGGATCAAAGTGACAAGTGATGGTGAGTATGTACTCTATGTTATATGTATGTATTGTATGAATGTATTGTATGTAGTATGTATGTAGCATGTTGTATGTATGTTGTATGTATGTAGTATGTATGTATGTTGTATGTATGTAGTAAGTATGTAGTATGTATGTAGTATGTATGTTGTATGAATGTAGTATATATGTAGTATGTATGTAGTATGTATGTTGTATGAATGTATTATATATGTATGTAGTATATATGTTGTATGAATGTAGTATATATGTAGTATGTATGCTGTATGAATGTAGTATGTATGTAGTATGCATGTATGTTGTATGAATGTAGTATATATGAAGTATGTATGTAGTATGTATGTATGTTGTATGAATGTAGTATATATGTAGTATGTATGTATGATTTTTTTTTTTTTTTTTACACATTCAACACATTAGCCGTATGATGGGACTACTACTGTCCCATCATTGGCTAATGTGTCAATCACTGTCATTGTAGCAGGCATAGCCCGATGGGACTTGTAGTCCAATCGGACAATGCCTGCATACACACACAACCCCCGGCAGGCCCGCACAGACCCCCGGCAGGCCCGCTCAGACCGCGCATCATGATGACATCATTTCAGCAGCCAATCACAGCCATGCCATTAGTTAACATGGCTAACACAACTGGCTGATAGCATTATGGGAACTTCCGATTCCGGTATTCGATATTGTAAAAATATCGGTACTCGGTATCTGAATTCTGATACCGCGAATATCGGCCGATACCCGATATTTGCGGTATCGGATTGCTCAACACTAAGTAGACTATGTTTCTGCTAAGCCGGAACATAGTGGTTATACAGCAGTAGGTCCCGGAGGTTCTTTGACTTCTTAGCTGTCACTAAAGGTACTGGGGGAAACAGATTTTTAAGGATCGGATCAGTCTCCAAAAAACATTCCAATCTTTATGGAGGATGTCCACAAGTTGATCCCACAGCTTGTTAAAAGGGGTAATAAATCTGATTGATTTCAATTTTTTTTATTCTGGGATGCTGGTTTATAGAGCAATGTATTTCTAGATACCCCATTTACTCTATGATAGCCTCGACGTATCGCTCTATGGCTAAATCTCTAGTAGAGATCACTAGCCTGTGTTTGGAAATTCTCCTCTGTAGAACTGGTTGATCTGTAGATCAATATCCTCCAATAATTTACTGTTATTTTTTTCATTAATAATCTGCATAAAAGAGAGCGAAAACGGTGGCAGCCTCTTCCCATTTTTTAGTCAGACTGTCATCATCGAGAGAAAAAGTTGGGTATAGTTGAATACGAAGACCCCTTGGTATAATTCTGAGTTTTAGATAGTTATCAATGGAGGCCTTAGTCCACCATAGCCTTTTTTTATGAACAATGTTTTTGTACTTTCTGGTGGATTCTTTAAAATCTGGATAGGTATCATTAAAATTAGAAGTAGTGCCTTTAAGTCCATAATAGGAATGAGAGGGTTAAATCTGTTGAAAAACAGAAGACAAATCATGGCATAACTCAATACCCATGTAAAATAACCAGGGCACAAAAACTGATATACATCAATAGGCACAAAAACTGATATACATCAATAGACACAAAAGAGATCCAGTATAAAGTGTCAAAAACATTTATCCTTTATTTGAACTCATTCAGAGTAGTTCACAAAAATGATCATACAAAAAATTCCTAATAATCAATAAAAATTAATAAGCTGCAGTAATGCAGTATAGACTAGTGATGCATATAATAGTGCAAGTGCCTCATCTGCTATCACCTAGCTATAGGACCATAAATAAGGGCATCCATTGTAGCTGACAGTCACTGAAGGTATAGTTACCATGTAGACCTAGGCAAGGAGAGAGCCCCGACGCGCATTTCGCTTGTCGCTTCTTCCTAGGTGCTAGGTGATAGCACATGAGGCACTTGCACTATTATATGCATCACTAGTCTATACTGCATTACTGCACCTTTGCACTTTATTAATTCTCATTGATTGTCACTGCAATTTTACTTTTGCACTATTGCAATTTATCTACTGTTATGTATCTATGATGTTATATTGCTAGCCTTTTCAGCCTTTTTGTGGCGATATTTTACTTCTCATGTTTATTGCTCATATGATCTATTTGGCCTTATCTGGATTTATTCCATTTTTTTGGCACTTTATTCCTTGCAATTTTATTTAATATGGCTACCCTGCTCTGTATTATCTAATTTTATGTGATCTCACTGCTGCTAGCATATAAATCATATTTGTAGACCTCTTGGAGTTCATTTTGGTCAGTTTCGTCCCTTTGTGTACATGTAATTTTTAAACTTTGTTTTTTCAATTTTGTATTTAATAAATTTTTCTTTTTTATTATACCTTGGTTTCACACTTCCATCTTTTTGGTATCTACTCTAGTTTGAGGTGTGTCCTTTATAATTTTTGGTCTAATTTTGGGATTGGATCTCTTTTGTGATGTATATCGGTTTTTGTGCCTTGGTTATTTTGCATGGGTATTGAGTTATGCTAAGAATTAACACGCTGCAGTTTAAAAAAACAACAACAACAACAACAAAAAAACGCTGCAGATCTCAAATTCAGTCAGAAAAAAAATAAGTGTGTGCATGAGATTTCTGAATGAAAACTGATAGCTTTTGCTGGTATTGTAAAATGCAGTACTTCATTTGCATAAAAAACAATAACCATAAAGGCTGCATGTGAACATAGCCTTAGGGTATGTGCTCATTACATCTTTTTCAGGTGGAATCTGCCTGAATAAGCACAGCAAAAAAAATGAAAGTAATACAAAGCAATGTAAAAACAACATATACCTGGAGTAAAGGTGGTCAAACATAAGTATAGTGTACTACATATATTCCAGTCACATACTATACTGTATATTCCATAGGATGTCTGTGCACACAGCATAATATATACAATAAACTGGAGAATATGTGACTGGTACATGATCTAATATGACTACAGACATCATATATATACCACCTGCATATTATCCTTTATACAACATTTGATGTTTGTGTACGCAGTAAACCACACGCAGTATACAGGATAATACATGACATATATAGAGATGCAAGAGCCCTGTGAATCTCCTCCTAGCTGCTGAAATACTAGGCTTTTCCTTTCATATCTAGCCTGGTCAGATGTCATGTATGTGTCACATTGTAAACATTTTGTTGCGCCAGGCTGCAAATCAAAAGAGGAGATTGCTGGCAGATAGAAGAAAGTGCGCAGGGTCCCCATCTGGTGGCCACGGACTACCGACACATGGCTGCTGGATATGCTGCTGTATTGTTATACGATATGTGATGACTACGGAACATCAGATATTATAGTGGCCATATATTATCCTGTATATAACATTTGAAGGGGCATAATGATTGCAGTTGCAGAGGCTGCGAGCACTACCAGGCCCGTGGAATTAGGAGGCCTATCAACACCTTTCCTGTCTGCAATGGAATGTGTTATAGTTACCACTGGCCCATCAGTGGCCAGCAGCTGACGTCAGAATGCCCATTGCGTATGGCACATGATGTCACTGCCATGTACCGTTCACCTCCCCCTACACTGGATTAGGGAGAAGAAAGAAGTCGCTGCTTGCCCCAGGAGCGAGGAAAGGTGAGAGGATTTGATTTTTTTGTGTATAAATGTGTTTGAGGAAAACGCTAGGACATTATAGCATGCAGGGCTCAGGACAGTGACATTATTACCTACTTTGCCCAGGACAGGGACATTATTACATACAGAGCCCAGGACAGTGACATTATTACATACTGGGTCCAGAACAGGGACACTACTACAAAAAGGGCCCAGGACGGGGATATTATTATAGGACGGGGGCCATATTACAGAACAGGGACATTATTACATACAGGACCCCAGATGGAAAAATTACAAAATACGAGGACATTATTACATACAAGGCTCAAGACAGGGACATTATTACATACTGGGCCCAGGACACGGACATTATTACAGAGCCCAGGACAAGGATATTATTACATACTGGGCCCAGGACAGTGACATTATTACAGAGCCCAGAACAAGGACATTATTACATACACGGCTAAGGATGGGGACATTATTGCATACAGAGCCCAAGAATGGAGACATTGTTACAAGACAGAGATATTATTACAGACAGGGCTTGGAGTGAGGACATTATTACATACAGGGGCCAGGACAGGGATATTATAGGATGGGGGCATCATTTCAGAACAGGGACATTATTACATACAGGACCCAGGGATGGGAAATTATTACAAAGTGGGGCACAATATTACAGGACGATGACATTATTACATACAAGGCCCAAGACGGGGTCATTATTGCATACAGCCCAGGACAAGGATATTATTACATACTGGGCCCAGGACAGGGACATTTGTTGTGAACTCATTTTCTGGTCTGCCTCTGGTGAGGGAGCTGGTTGTTCTGACAGAGGAGTTGTGAGTTCTCTTTCTGGGCTCCCTCTGGTGGTGGCAGGAGGTAGTGAAGCTGATCTAATTAACAGAGACCTGCCACCTGATAATGAGGAAGAGGATTGGACATCTGGAGTCTTAGACTGGATTTAAGACAGCCGACTCCCTATTCCCATGCTGGTGATTTTTTCCTGCCTCCTGAGGTCTTAGTTTCCAGCTCAGTTCCTGCTTTCTCAAGCTAAGCGGTCTTTGCTAATGTTCACATTTGATTTGGTTTGGTCTATTCAGTTTTTTTGTGTGGTCAGCCAGCCCTCTTATGTCACTGTATGTGACAGTTTGCTTTTTGTCCCTTATTAGATTGGCCTCGTTTTGCTCTGTTCTCAGAATATGCCAGAGTGCTGATATAGTGGGTGAAGTCTAGTGACTTCAATGGTATTTTTTGCTATCAGAAGGGTTGGACATTTTTGCAGGTTTTTTTGGCGTGATTGCAGACAGTATCTTTCCTTTCCTGTCCTTTCTAGCTAGTTTGGGCCCCATCGTTTGCTCAGCCTATTTTCCTACCTGTGTTCGTGTTTTCATCTTGTCTCACAGTCAATACATGTGTGGGGGCTGTCTATTCCTTTGGGGTCTGCTCTGGTGCAGTTTTAGATTTCCCCTTTTCTTGCTTTAGGCTTATTTAGTCCTCCGGCTGTGACGAGGCGTCTAGAATCATCATAGGTACGCTCCACGGCTACTGTTAGTTGTGTGGTTAGGATCAGGGGTCTGCATCCGCGTAGTTACCAACCTCTCTGGTTTTCTGTGACTTGGCTTGGTCTTGTTTTCCTCCTCGGTGACCCATTCATAACAGAATCACCAGCCATACCGCAGAGTCTAGGGTACTTAAAAGCAGGAAAAAATTGTTAAAAAAATAAAAATGTCAGAATTTTTATATATATATATATATATATATATATATATATATATATATATATATATATATATATACAGTATGTATTTTTTCCTCTTTCTCTGGGGCCGTAGGAGGATTTTTTCTCTAATGGAGATTAAGCAATTGTCTGATCGTGTGGAGCAGCTCGCTGCTGAAGTGCAGGGAATTTTTCGCTCAGCCACATGCTGTTGAACCTACTCCTGATGTGTTTTCTGCGGATCGGTCTAAATTTTTGAGTTTTAAGAATAATTGTAAATTATTTCTTGCCTTGAAGCCTAACTCATCGGGGAGCTCTGTGCAGCAGGTTAAAATTGTCATCTCCTTGCTGCGCGGCGATCCTCAGGATTGGGCTTTTTCTCTGACACCTGAAAATCCTATTCTGACTAATGTGGATGCATTTTTTCAAGCCTTGGGGTTGTTGTATGATGAACCTAATGCTATTGATCAAGCTGAGAAAACCCAATTGGCATTGAACCAGGGTCAGGATTCTGCAGAGTTATACTGTCAAAAATTCCGAAAGTGGGCGGTCCTTACTACACGGAATGATGGTGCATTGGCAGCTCTCTTTCGGAAGGGTTTATCTGAGACCGTAAAAGATATGATGGTGGGATTTCCTGTTCCCTCTGGTCATTAAGATTCTAGGTCATTAGCCATTTCAAGTTGATCGGCGTTTACGTGAACGTAAAACTACATGAGAGGTGCTGCCACCTTTTGAACAAACGTCTGAACCTATGCAATGTGATAGGGTTTTGTCTGTTACTTTCCCTGACGAAGCCGTCTTGATACGGCGACACGCGTTGGGTTTCTCCCATCTGTTATCCTGCCGGCACTGGCACCTCGGTATGGGTCCCTCATGCTTTTTATCGTGTTCTGCTTCATACATGAGCTTTTACCTTCAGCTGTGAGAGGGCTGCTTTCATTCAGGCATATCTGCTCTTTCATCAGCATTTTCATGTCTGACATTCTGTAGCTTTTTATCTACACGGCTTTATTTTTTGCAGCTCCTCAGTTAGCGCGTTACTTTTCTCATTTTTATGGGATGGAATGTTTTCTTGCACATTGTGTGCGTTATTTTCACCTCCATCTCGAACACTGTGGTTGTTGCACATTTAGCATGGTTGTGTGGTATTTAGCTATTATGATTGATATGTTAGCCGGAAAGTTTTTCTACCTGAGGGTCATTTACATGTTTGAGTCTCTAATCAGGGCGATCTCATTAGGTTGCACACTATGAGGGGCATCTTGATGTAACTACATTGTCATACATTATGTGGATACGCCCATTTGTGTATGCCCGTTGCTACTTATCTTTTTGTTTATCCATGTTAATGGTATATATATGAGACTCTATTCTATTTTGTATGGACTAGGATACACAGTGGGATTGTTATTTATTTTTCTGCTTTTACGTGTTTTTAATGTAACGTTGTTAATAAAGCCTTCTCCTTGTATAATTATACATACTGGTGGTGTGCATTTTTCCATATGGTCCTTTTTTTCTTGTTGCTACAGTATATTACTATGTAACCATTTGCACCCCCTGGCAATTGTTACTTCTGTATATTAGCAGTGCGCCCTTACATTCCTTATTTCAGGGTTTTGTCTAGGGCGCAACGTCAGGAGTTTAGCAGGCGTAATAAGCTGTGTTTTTTCTGTGGAGACGCCTCTCATACTATTTCTGTTTGCCCTAAACGAGAGAAACGATTTGCACACACATTTGCTGTGGGCAGTGTACAACCTAAGTTTCTTTTGGCAATTACTCTGATCTGCTCTTTATCCACATTTTCCGCTAAGGCTTTTGTAGATTCAGGAGCAGCTTTGAATCTGATGGATTTGGACTTTGCTAAACGTTGTGGTTTTCCTATGATACCTCTGCGGACGCCTATTCCTTTGAGGGGTATTGATGCTACTCCTTTGGCGGAGAATAAACCTCAGTTTTGGACCCAGGTGATAATGCGAGTGGCCCCAGACCACCAAGAAAATTGTAAATTTTTGGTGCTGCACAATTTGCATGATACTATTGTTATGGATTTTCCCTGGTTGCAAACTCATAATCCAGTGTTCTTAGGGACACTCCTGTTTTCTCCACCTCTCCTCAGTCTCATGACATTCCTGATTATTTGGCTGATTTTCCTGATGTATTTAGTGAGAGTAAGTCTGCGTCTTTGCCTCCTCATAGGAGCTATGACTGTGCAATTGAGTTGATGCCTGGGGGTAAATTTCCCAAGGGTCGGCTTTTCAACTTATCAGTACCCGAACATGATGATATGCGATCCTATATTAAGGAGTCGTTGGAGAAGGGTCATATTAGACCATCCTCTTCACCCTTAGGTGTTTTTTTTTTTGTGGCCAAGAAAGATGGTTCATTAAGACCTTGTATTGACTATCGTTTCCTTAACAAGATGTCGGTTAAATATCAGTACCCGTTACCCCGATGTCTGATTTATTCTCCAGGGTTAAAAGTGCCTGCTGCTTTACTAAGCTTGACCTCAGGGGGGCGTATAATCTTATTCGCATCAAGCACGGGGATGAATGGAAGACGGTGTATAATGCTCCGGAAGGACATTTTGAGTACCTGGTGATGCCTTTTGGGCTCACTAATGCCCCTTCTGTCTTCCAATCCTTTATGAATGATATTTTTCGGAACATTGTGGATAAGTTTTTGATCATCTATCTGGATGATATTTTGATCTTTTCCAGTAATTGGGATTCTCATGTGGAACATGTCCGGACTGTGTTCCGGATTTTGAGGGAGAATTCCCTGTTTAAGGGATCGAAGTGCCTCTATGGTGTACTGAGGATTTCATTTTTGGGATTTATTTTGTCTCCGTCGACTATTGAAATGGACACGGCCAAGGTACAGTCCATTTATGATTGGGTTCAGCCCACTTCCTTGAAGGCTCTTCAGAAGTTTTTGGGGTTTGCTAATTTCTATCGTAAATTTCTAGGTAATTTTTCTGGTATTGTCAAACCACTGACTGATCTGACCAAGAAGGGCGCTGATGTGCTGAATTGGTCTCCAGAGGCTGTCTCGGCATTTCAGGAGCTTAAGCGGAGATTCACTTCTGCTCCGGTTTTACGGCAACCTGATGTCTCACTTTCATTTCAGGTGGAGGTAGATGCTTCTGAGATTGGTGCGGGAGTGGTTTTGTCCCAAAAAGATCCTGTGACTTCTAAAATGAATCCCTGTGCCTTCTTTTCTCGAAAGTTCTCCCCATCTGAACGGAACTATGACGTGGGGAATCGGGAATTGTTGGCCAAGAAATGGGCATTCGAAGAGTGGAGACATTGGTTGGAGGGAGCTAGACATCAAGTTGTGGTCCTCACCAACCACAAGAATTTGATTTATCTGGAGTCGGCCAAATGCTTGAATCCTAGACAGGCTAGGTGGGCCTTGTTTTTCACGCGTTTTAATTTCGTGGTCTCTTTTCTTCCTGGCACTAAGAATGTGAAGGCAGACGCCCTTTCTAGGAGTTTCTTTGCTAATTCTCTAATTGTGACCGAGCCTACTACCATCCTAGGTGAGGGGGTAGTTCTTTCTGCCATTTCGCCCGATTTGAGATGCGCCTTGGAGGAATTTCAGGAGGATAAACCTGAGCGTTGTCCTATGGGAAAATTGTATGTTCCTGACCAATGGAGGAAGAGAGTGATGTCTGAAGTTCATTGCTCCGCATTAGCTGGTCATCCAGGTATTTTTGGTACCAGAGATTTGGTGAGTCGGTCTTTTTGGTGGCCTGCCTTATCTCGTGATGTCAGGAATTTTGTGCAGTCCTGGGGGACTTATTCTCGGTCTAAACCCTGTTCTCGTTCTAGTGGGTTGTTGATGCCCCTGCCGGTGCCCAAGAGGCCATGGACCCATATCTCAATGGATTTTATTTCTGATCTTCCTGTCTCTCAGAGAATGACTGTTATCTGGGTGATTTGTGATAGATTTTCTAAGATGGTCCATCTTGTACCACTCCCAAAGTTGCCATCTTCCTCAGAGTTGGTGCCCTTGTTTTTACAACAGGTGGTTCGGTTGCATGGGATTCCTGAGAACATTGTGTCGGACAGAGGAGTCCAGTTTGTTTCCAGATTCTGGAAAGCCTTTTGTTGCAATCTGTGAATTCAGTTATCTTTCTCCTCTGCGTTTCATCCTCAGACCAATGGGCAGACTGAGAGAACAAACCAGACTTTGGAGTCCTATTTGAGATGTTTTATATCTGCTGATCAGGATGACTGGGTCTCATTTTTGCCCTTGGCCGAATTCGCGCTAAACAATAGAGCTAGTTCTGCCACTTTGATGTCGCCCTTTTTCTGTAACTTTGGGTTTCATCATCGATTTTCTTCAGGGCAAGTGGAATCTTCAGCCTGCCCTGGTGTGTACACTGTGGTAGAGAGAATGCAGCAGATTTGGGACCAAGTGGTGGATAAGTTGTCACTCTCTCAGGAAAAGGCCCAGCGGTTTTCCAACCGGCATAGGACCATTGGTCACCGGTTTAAAGTGGGTGTTATGGTTTGGTTGTTGTCAAAGAATATCTCTATGAAGGTTGCGTCTCCAAAGTTCAAGCCAAGATTTATTGGACCTTATAAGATCTTGGAGATTCTTAATCCTGTTTCTTTTTGATTGGCTCTTCCAGTTACGTTTAAGATCCATAACGTATTTCACAAATCTCTGTTGAAGAGGTTTTTTGAGCCAGTAGTTCCTGTGGCGGCGCCTCCTGACCCTGTCTTGGTTGAAGGCAATGTGGAATATGAGGTAGAGAAAATATTGGATTCTCGTTTGGTAAGACGGAGACTCCAGTATTTGGTCAAATGGAAGGGTTATGGCCAGGAGGATAATTCTTGGGTCTCTGCCTCTGACATTCATGCCAATAGATTGGTTTGGTTTGTGCTTTTCACCAGGCCCATCCTGATCGGCCTGGTGGCGTGGATGAGGGTTCGGTGACCCCTCCTCAAGGGGGGGGTACAGTTGTGAACTCATTTTTTGGTCTGCCTCTGGTTTCTGGTGAGGGAGCTGGTTGTGCTGACAGAGGAGTTGTGAGTTCTCTTTCCAGGCTCCCTCTGGTGGTGGCAGTAGGTAGTGAAGCTGATCTAATTAACAGAGACCTGCCACCTGATAATGAGGAAGAGGATTGGACATCTGGAGTCTTAGACTGGATTTAAGACAGCCGACTCCCTATTCCCATGCTGGTGATTTTTTCCTGCTTCCTGAGGTCTTAGTTTCCAGCTCAGTTCCTGCCTTCTCAAGCTAAGCGGTCTTTGCTAATGTTCACATTTGATTTGGTTTGGTCAATTCAGTTTTTTGTGCGGTCAGCCAGCCCCGGCTGGGGCTGTGCTGAATTTCCACTCAAGTCACTGTATGTGCCAGTTTGCTTTTTATCCCTTATTCGATTGGCCTCTTTTTGCTCTGTTCTCAGAATATTCCAGAGTGCTGATACAGTGGGAGAAGTCTAGTGACTTCAGAGTATTTTTTGCTATCAGAAGGGTTGGACATTTTTGCAGGGTTTTTTGGCATGATTGCAGACCGTATCTTTCCTTTCCTGTCCTTTCTAGCTAGTTTGGGCCCCATCGATTGCTCAGCCTATTTTCCTACCTGTGTTCGTGTTTTCATCTTGTCTCACCGTCAATACATGTGTGGGGGCTGTCTTCCTTTGGGGTCTGCTCTGGGGCAGTTTTAGATTTCCCCTTTTCTTGCTTTAGGCTTATTTAGTCCTCCGGCTGTGACGAGGCGACTAGAATCATCGTAGGTATGCTCCACGGCTGCTGTTAGTTTTGTGGTTAGGATCAGGGGTCTGCATCCGCGTAGTTACCAACCTCTCTGGTTTTCTGTGACTTGGCTTGGTCTTGTTTTCCTCCTCGGTGACCCATTCATAACAGACATTATTACAGAGCCCAGGACAAGGATATTACATACTGGGCCCAGGACAGGGACATTAATACAGCGCCCAAGACAGGGACATTAATACAGAGCCCAGGACAAGGATATAATTACATACTGGGCCCAAGACAGGAACATTATTACACAGCCCAGGACAAAGATATATTATTACATACTGGGCATAGGACAGGGACATTGCTACAGAGTCCAGGACAAGGACATTATTACACACACGGCTAAGGATGGGAACATTACTGCATACACAGCCCAGGACTGAGACATTGTTGCAAGACAGACATATTATTATAGACAGGGCTCGGGGTGGGGATATTATTACATACAGGGCCCAGGACAGGGATATTATAGGATGGGGGCATTATTACAGAACAGGGACATTACATACAGGACACAGGGATGGGGAAATTATTAAAAAGCGGGGCACAATATTACAGGACGATGACATTATTACATAAAAGCCCCAAGACGGGGTCACTATTGCATGCAGAACCCAGGACAAGAATATTATTACATACAAGACCCAAGATGGGGTCATTATTGCATACAGAGCCCAGGACAAGGATATTATTACATACTGGGCCCAGGACAGGGACATTATTACAGAGCCCAGGACAACGATATTATTAAATACTGGGCCCAGGACAGGGACATTATTACATTCTTGTAGATTGTGAGCCCTCGCGGGCAGGGTCCTCTCTCCTCCTGTACCAGTTATGACTTGTATTGTTTAAGATTATTATACTTGTTTTTTATGTATACCCCTCCTTACATGTAAAGCTCCATGGAATAAATGGCGCTATAACAATAAATAATAATAATAATAATACTGGGCCCAAGACAGGGACATTATTACAGAGTCCAGGACAAGAACATTATTACATACACGGCTAAGGATGGTGACATTATTGCATACAGAGCCTAGAACGGAGTCATTGTTACAAGACAGATATTATTACAGACAGGGCTCAGGATGGGAACATTATTACAGAATGGGGACATTATTACTTATAGGGCCCAGGATGAGGACATTTTTATAGGTCGGGGGACGTTATTACATACAGAGCTCTGGGCGAGAATATTATTACATACAGAGCCCAGGACAGGGACATTAACACAGAATAGGGACATTGCTACATACAGGCCCAGGACGGGGATATTATTATAGGACAGGACATTACTACAGGATACGGACATTACATACAGGCCCCAGGATGGGGACATTATTACAGGATGGGGGCATTATTACATACAGGGCCCACTATGGGGATATTATTACAGGACAGGGGACATTACTACATACAGGGCTCAGGACGAGGACATTACATACGGGGCCCAGGAAGGGGACATTATTACAGGACAGAGGACATCAATACATGGGCCTATAGATCTGACGAACATGTCAAATTTTGTAACCGGGCCCATCGGGCTCTGGTTACACCACAGACCAAATAATGTCTGTGCACATAGTATAGCACAGCCAATATTGAGATTAGCGTATATTTAATGAGGCTACAGACATCAGATGGTATATAACAATGTGTACACTTGGTGTGTTATACTGTGCACAGATGAACAATGTTATATACAATGTTATATACACTGACTAATGCTGCACCTGGTTACAGGACATCATATATATGGTTATATATAGGCTATATGATGTCATGTATGCTCAGGTTCAGTCATTGCTGTATACTGGTTTCTGTAGTGACTATTTGACCCTATTTGATGCTGAAGCCGATGATTCCCACTGACAGCACGACCTGATCAGTGTGAAGGGTCAAATTGTTGCAATAAATACCGTGAGAATTCCAAATTCCATACTAGCATTTTGCAAGTGTAGTTAGCTTGCAGAATGCTAGCGTTTTCCAAGCGATCTGTAGCATCGCTTGGAGAACTGATTGATAGGTTGGTCACACTTGTCAAACATAGTGTTTGACGAGTGTGACCAACTTTTTACTATTGAGGCTGCCTATGCGGCATCAATAGTAAAAGATAGGATGTAAAAAATAATTAAAAGAATAAAAAATATTGTTATTCTTACCTTCCGGCGTCCCACGCAGCCTTCCCGCCTCTCTCCACACACTAGGTCCCAGTAATCCTTTGCGGGAATTATCGCGATGACGTCCGTTCTCGCGGGATCGCGACGTCTCGCGGTCATTCGCGATGACGTCGTGCGAATGACCGCGAGACTTCACGATCCCACGAGAACGGACGTCATCGCGGTAATTCTCGCAAAGGATTACTGGGACCGGGAGCGTGGAGAGGCGCGGGAAGGCTGCGCGGGACGTCGGAAGGTGAGAATAACAATATTTTTTATTTTAAATTCTATTTTTTACAGGGATATGGTACCCAGAGCCCGGAGGACAGTCTCCTCTCCTCCGGACCGTGGGTACCATCCGTAAATGTTATGCTTACTTTTCGCATAGTGTGTACAGCCACATGCGGAGAGAAAGCAGAACAATGAATTCCTATGGGTGCAGGATCGCCGCAATTCCGCTAAATTAATGAGCATGCTGCGTTTTTTACCACGAAGCGATTCTCCCGCGGTAAAAAAACGCAGCATTAGCACAGCATTGCGGAATCCCATAGGAATGCATGGGATGCTTATTTTTTGAGTTTTCACTGCAAAATCGCGCTGTTAAAACCGCCGCGAAAACGCGAAAAAAACGCCACGTGTGAACTCAGCCTATGAATTATACCATTATCAAAAATCATGTCACATTTCTGTATATGATGCATTTCTAGTTGTAAACAATTGAATGCTATTCAGTTGTCAGGCATGATTTCAAAGTGATTTTCTCAGCCGTCCATAGCGTCCACCAAAAAAGGAAAAAAAAAAAAAATCACAGGAAGTG
The DNA here is from genome assembly GCF_039654945.1 of Dendrobates tinctorius. Classification (NCBI taxonomy): domain Eukaryota; kingdom Metazoa; phylum Chordata; class Amphibia; order Anura; family Dendrobatidae; genus Dendrobates; species Dendrobates tinctorius. Next base: position 296,931 of record NW_027362053.1, on the reverse strand, counting down.
ATTTTTTTTTTTTTTTAAATGTTGTGGCAGTTTATACTGCACAAGTGTAAAAAATAAAAGATGTGCCGTAAAAACAGAAGAGTGACTTCAGAGTGCAGTGCACTGAGAGCGATTGTTGGGCACATCCCACATTCTTCTCGTTTGGGCACAGGCAGGATGACACGACTGTATGGTAAGTATGACTCCGGTCAGGGGATCCTGTCTCCTTCCTTTTTACTACCTCAATACAGTTGTGCTCAAAAGTTTACATACCCCAACAGAATTTTTGCTTACTTGGCCTTTTTTCAGAGAATATGAACGATAACACCAAAATTTTTCTCCACTCATGGTTAGTGGTTGGGAGAAGCCAATTCTCAAACTACTGTGTTTTCTCTAAATCACAATGACAACCCAAAACATTCAAATGACCCTGATCAAAAGTTTACATACCCCATTCCTTAATACCGTGTATTGTCCCCTCTAACATTAATGACAGATTGAAGTCTTTTGTGGTAGTTGTGGATGAGATACTTTATTTTCTCAGATGGTAAAGCTGCCCATTCTTCTTGGCAAAAAGCCTCCAGTTCCTGTAAATTCCTGGGCTGTCTAGCATGAACTGCGTGCTTGAAATCTCCCCAGAGTGGCTCAATGATATTGAGGTCAGGAGACTGAGATGGCAACTCCAGAACCTACACTTTGTTCTGCTGTAGCCAATGACAGGTCAACTTGGCCTTGTGTTTTGAATCGTTGTCATTTTGGAACATCCAAGTACTTCCCATGAGCAGCTTCTGGGCTGATGATTGCAAATTTGCCTCCAGTATTTGGTGATAATGTGTTGTATTCATCTTTTCTTCAACTTTGACCAAGTTTCCTGTACCTTTGTAGTTCACACATCCACAAAACATCAGCGATACACCTCCATGCTTTACAGTAGGAATGGTGTTCCTTTCATGATAGGCCTTGTTGACCTCTCTTCAAATGTAACATTTACGTTTGTGGCCAAAAAGTTCAATTTTGGTTTCATCACGCCAAATTACCTTGTTCCAGAAGTTTTGAGTCATGTCTCGAAGCTGTTTTGCGTATTGTAGGCTACTTTGGGGCATTTGATAAGTAATGGCTTTCTTCTGTTGACTCGACCATGCAGCCCATTTTTCTTCAAGTGCCTCTTTATTGTGCATCTTGAAACAGCCACACTGCTAGATTTCAGAGAGTCCAGTATTTCAGCAGATGTTATTTGTGGGTTTTTCTTTGCATCCTGAACAATTTTCCTGGCAGCTGTGGATGAAATTTTTATTGGTCTACCTGACTGTGGTTTTGTTCTTAGAAAACCCCTGATTTTCCATTTGTTAATCACAGTTTGAACGCTGCTGACTGGTATTATCAATTCCTTTGATATCTTTTTGTTTCCCTCTCCTGTTTTATACAGTTCAACTATCTTTTCCTGTAGATCCATTGACAATTCTTTTGCTTTCCCCATGACTCACAATCCAGAAATGTCAGTGGCTGGATGAAAGATGCAAGAGTCTGTCTGGATCCCAGAAACTCACTCAGCTTTTAGAAACACACAATGATTACAATGATTAAACCGGTCACAGGTGAGGATGTTACCTTTTGTAGCCATTCAAACCCATTTGTGTCAATTTCTGTGCATGTTATCAGGGCAAAATCTCCAGGGTATGTACATTTTTGATCAGGGTCATTTGGATGTTTTGGGTTGTCATTATGATTTAAAAAGAGAAAACACATTAGTTTGACAACAAATGGCCATGAGTGGATAAAAAGTTTTGGTGTTATCATTCATATTCTCTGAAAAAAGGCCAAGAAAGCAAAAAATTCTGCCGGGGTATGTAAACTTTTGAGCACAACTTTAGCTAGTTGTCACAGCCTCCAAGCAGTCAGTACACATTACACCTCTTCTTCCTTCTGAGATGTTCCGACAACTGCCTAACCAATATTGTGTTGAAGACACCTGGGATCAGAGTTCGGTTGAGACAAGCTTGAATCTGATTGACAGCATGTCCAGAAGGCTTCAGGCAGTGTTGAAAACCAAAAGGTTGATTTACAAAATAATGACAAAATATAAACAAAAAATTAGATTTTTAGGAGCAAAACAGTAACATTGTAGTGACATGACAAGAATCTGTATAAATAATCATATGCTAAATAGTTACAAGTCAATTTTATGTATAAGATAGCTAAGATGATTGCATATAAAATAATGGCAGTCTCATGTTTACAGCTGTAGTGGATGATGAGATATGGAGCCTGAAAGTCAAAAGCTCAAAACATTGTTACCCTTTTACTCGTCAGTGTATAGTTACACACAGTTGTGTGCAGTGGCAAATTATAATGAGGTCAATATGGGCGGTAGTCCAGGGTCCAGTGGTGTGGGGGGGCCCACCAGCCCAGGGTAAATTTCCCCATTATAATCTGCCACCGGCCACCGCAGCCCCTCACTGATAAATCCCTGCTCTGTGCGCACAGGACCTGTGGATGAGGTCACAGGAGGGGAGGAGTCAGGGGTCACATGATCTTGCATCTCAGTCGGAGGCCCCTGACCATGCAACTCCTGACTCCTCCCCTCCTGTGACCTCATCACAGGTCCTGTGTGCACAGCCCTTGATGTATGTATGCAGGACTCTGCTGTGCTGGTTGTCATCTGAGGTAAGTATGTGTGGGGTCAGGAAGGGTTTACTGGGTGGATGTACTGTAACTGCGTGTGTGTACGAGGTGTACGGAGTGGAGCCGCGTGTGTACGAGGTGTACGGAGTGGAGCTGCGTGTGTACGAGGTGTACGGAGCAGAGCCGCGTGTGTACGAGGTGTACGGAGCGGAGCCGCGTGTGTACGAGGTGTACGGAGCGGAGCCGCGTGTGTACGAGGTGTACGGAGCGGAGCCGCGTGTGTACGAGGTGTACGGAGCGGAGCCGCGTGTGTACGAGGTGTACGGAGCGGAGCCGCGTGTGTACGAGGTGTACGGAGCGGAGCCGCGTGTGTACGAGGTGTACGGAGCGGAGCCGCGTGTGTACGAGGTGCACGGAGCGGAGCCGCGTGTGTACGAGGTGCACGGAGCGGAGCCGCGTGTGTACGAGGTGTACGGAGCGCAGATGTATGTGTAAGGAGCAAAGTCGTATGTGTATGAGGTGTACGGAGCGGAGCCGTATGTGTACGAGGTGTACGGAGTGGAGCCGTGTGTGTACAAAGTGTACGGAGCTGAGCCGTGTGTTTACGGAGCGGAGCGAGGCCACATGTGTACGAGGTGTATGAAGCAAAGCCGCATGTGTACAAGATTTACAGAGCGTGGCCGCATGTGTACAAGGTGTATGGAGCAGAGTTGCATGTGTGCAAGGTTTACGGAGCAGAGCCATGTGTGTACTGAGTGGAGCCGTGTGTGCGAGGTGTATGGAGCGGAGCCACTCGTGTGCGAGGTTTACAGAGCAGAGCCATGTGTGTACTGAGTGAAGCCGTGTGTGTACGAGGCATACAAAGCGGAACCGTGTGTGTATGAGGTGTGCGGAGCCATGCATGTACAAGGTGTATGATGGGGAGCATTCATACCTCCCAACCGTTCCAGATTTTGAGAGTCTGCACCACTGCCCCGACCGGGAGCTGACTTTTCCCGTGGACACAGGAGTACACGGCGGAGCTCCGAGGAGCACTTGAAAACTCACACGTGACGTTCCATCAGACGTGATGTGCTGGAAGCTGACCGTAAATTAGGTAATTCCGGGAGGAGATTGTGACGGAACCATGGAGGCACTTCAGGGAATGCTTCAGATCCATCACCGTGTCCAACAACGACAGCGCGGACAGCGGGATCGCCTTGGACTCGGGGATGTCGGCCATGTGAGTGGATCATGATATGTTCTGCACCAGGAGGCTCAGGTGGGCACTACAATGTGAGCCAGACTGGTATGGTATCTTTATAGAATTTTTCTCTCTCTCTCTGTTCTTTCTTTCCCCTCTTTCTTTCTCTCTCTATTCTTCCTTTCTTTCGCTGTTCTTTCTTTCTCCTTTCTCTCTGTTCTTTCTCCTTTCTTTTTTTCCTTTCTCTATTCTTTTTTTTCCCCGTCTTCCTCTCTCCCTCTCTGTTCTTTCCCTTTTCTTTTTCTCTTTGTTCTTTTTTTCTGTCCCCTTTCTTTCCCCCTCTGTTCTTTCTTTCCCCTCTTTCTTTCTCTGTTCTTTTGTTCTCTTTCTTTCTTTTCCTCAGTACCAGCCACTGTGCCCACAAAGCCAGCCACTGTGCCCTCAGTACCAGTCAGTGTGATCAGCAGTGCTAAATGGGTGTGGTTGTGGAGTGGACATGGGTGTGACTAGTTGTGAAATGGGTGTGGTCGGGCGGCCGGAAACCAATCATCATAGTGGAAGTCATCTGTTTCCATCAACTTTGCTATATGTGGGCACCTCTAGTAAGGTGGGCACGAGATGGTGGGTCTTGTCACCTCTGCCTCACATATAAGTTACTATGAGGTGTACTTATTTCCTGCCACGTTTCTTTCTTGGCCTACTGAGAGAAATGTTTTCACCAGTTGAAAGTAATGCAACCTGAGGATTGTGCATGTGTGCGCTGCCCGCATGTAGTAATGTGTGTGTGTGTGTATATATATATATATATATATTTACTTACACCAACCCCTATATAAACCCTGCCACTCCGACCGCCGTCCACTTTCCAATGCTCCTGGTCCAATCCTGGGGTCTTTTTTGTCCCCCCCTTGGTCCTCCACATGCTGAACATCTGGGACATGACTAATATTGCGCAATGTGCGCTTGTTCGTCGCCAGATGCAGCATCGTATTCAGTGTGTGAGGAGACGGCAACTTGTCTGTGGCGTTAACCCCTCTGCTGCCATGTTGGGCACAGCCTGTGACGAGGAGCGTCTCTTCCTGTGTATCCGGACCCAGCTGCTGCTTCTATCTGGGGAACTTAATGAAGCAGAAGCCTCTGTGTGACTCATGTGAAGTAACTTGTCTGACAGGTCATGGGTCCAGGTCAGCAGGTGATTGCAGACTATTAGCTGGTTTCGATGTTAGGTACAGGTGAGTCAGGACTAGATGTTGGGTGGAAGCCTTCCAGTATTTGTAAGGCCTCGTGCACACGCTGAGTATTTGGTGAGTTTTTCACTTAGTATTTGTAAGATTTCATGGACACGCTGAGTATTTGTTTTTTACCTCAGGATTTGTGAGGCCTCGTGCACACGTGTATTTTCTGAGGTTTTTTACCTCAGTATTTAACCCCTTCCTGCTCCTTGATGCACAGTATGCGTCATGAAAACTAGTGATGTCACATGAGTCTGAACAGCCCGGGGCCCATGCTACCCTTAATCCACCCCTGGTTGTGTGTATATATATCCAAGTGTACAGTTATGTGTATGTACATATATATACTCACAGATGCTTCTCCCAAAATTAGAATATCATCAAATAGTTAAAATATTGTAGTTCTTCAAACAGTGAAACTCATATTATATGGAGTCATTACAACCATTTCAAGTGTGTTATTTCTGTTTGTGTTGATGCATATGGATTACAGCCAATGAAAACCCCAAAATCATTATCTCAGTAAATTAAAATAATATAACAAAAAACACCTGCAAAGGCTTACTAAGCGTTTAAAAAGGTCCCTTAGTTTCCATAGGCTCCAGAATCATGGGGAAGACTGCTGACTTGACACGTCTACAAGCGGAGTGGGACTCTGTGGGTGGAGGTAGATGCTGGAGGCTCCATTATTCTCTATGTGGAGTGGGGCTCTGCAGGTGGAGGTCGGTGCTGGAGGCTCCATTATTCTCTATGTGGAGTGGGGCTCTGCAAGTGGAGGTCGGTGCTGGAGGCTCCATTATTCTCTATGTGGAGTGGGGCTCTGCAGGTGGAGGCCGGTGCTGGAGGCTCCATTATTCTCTATGTTGAGTGGGGCTCTGCGGGTGGAGGTAGGTGCTGGAGGCTCCATTATTCTCTATGCGGAGTGGGGCTCTGCGGGTGGAGGTCGGTGCTGGAGGCTCCATTATTCTCTATGTGGAGTGCGGCTCTGCAGGTGGAGGTCGGTGGCTGGAGGCTCCATTATTCTCTATGTGGAGTGTGGCTCTGCGGGGGAGGTCAGTGCTGGAGGCTCCATTATTCTCTATGTGGAGTGGGGCTCTGTGGGTGGAGGTCGGTGCTGGAGGCTCCATTATTCTCTATGTGGAGTGTGGCTCTGCGGGAGGAGGTCGGTGCTGGAGGCTCCATTATTCTCTATGTGGAGTGTGGCTCTGCGGGTGGAGGTCGGTGCCAGAGGCCCCATTACTGGGCACAGGGGGAAGTAACCTTTTCAGAGCTGAGACTATCTTGGTGCTTTTTTGTTGTCACTTTCTAAGAATCATAGCATTTTGTTCCTTTTCCTCTGACGAAACACATATTGCAATGTCCCTTTCCTGTTCCCACACGCAGTATAATGTTCCCCACTACCGTCACCCCCCCACACAGTATAATATTCCCACAGTACTGCCATCCTCCACACAGTATAATGATCCTCCAGTACCGCCATCCCCCCATACAGTATAATGTTCCCCCAGTACCGCCATCCCCCACACGCAGTATAATGTTCCCCACTACCATCACCCCCCCCACACAGTATAATATTCCCACAGTACTGCCATCCTCCACACAGTATAATGTTCCCCCAGTACCGCCATCTCCCCCCATACACAGTATAATGTTCCCCCAGTACCCAGTATCAGCCCTTGGTTTATGCAGGACTCTGATGTCTGTGCTGGTTCTCATCGTCCTGGATGAGGTGAAGTTTATGTGTGGGGTCAGGGAGGGTTTACAGTGTGGATGTAGCAGAGCTGTGTGTGCGAGGTGTAAGGAACAGAGCCGCGAGTGTGTGAGTTGTACGGAGCGGAGCCGCACGTGTACGAGGTGTACGGAGCGGAGTCGCACGTGTGTGTGAGGTGTATGGAGCGGAACCGCATGTGCATAAGGTTTACGGAGTGGAGCCATTTGTGTACAAGGTTTACAGAGCGTGGCCACGTGCGTATAAGGTGTATGAGATTTATGGAGTGGAGCCATGTGTGTACCGAGTGGAGCCGTGTGTGTGCGAGGTGTACAGAACGGAGCCGTGTGTACGAGGCATAAAAAGCGGAACAGTGTGTGTAGGATGTATGCGGAGCCATACGTGTACAAGGTGTATGGTGGGGAGCATTCATACCTCCCAGCGGGACAGTCCAGATTTTGAGAGAGATACTGCCCCGGCTGGGAGCTTACTTTTCCCGCGGACACAGGAGTACACGGTGGAGCACTTTAAAATTCGCACTTGACGTTCCACCGGAAGTGACGTGCTAGAAGCTGACCGGAAATTAGGTAATTTCAGAAGGAGATTGTGACGGAACCATGGAGGCACTTCAGGGAATGCTTCAGATCCATCACAGTGTCCTCCTCCAACAGCAGGATCGCCTTGAACTCGAGGATGCCGGCCTTGTGAGCGGATCATGATATGTCCTGCATCGGGAGGCTCAGGTGGGCACTACAGTGGAAGCTGGGTGTCATGTCGGACGCTGTTCATACCACAGCGTCCGGCAGGCAGAGGTAGTTCCACCTCCAGCCACTATAGCCTCAGTGGCGCCGGCTTGATCTTCAGGCTCTCGGGGGTTAATCCTGCTGGAGACCAGGTTGGAAGGTTAGTCACGCCCACGGTCTTTAAATAGTCATACTGGCATATGGGTGTCGCCGATTATAGCTTGTGTTTCATACCAAGTGGTTCCGGTCTGGAGTGGAGGTGTTCAAGAGAGAGAGATTCATATCTGGTGTCGTATGATCCGTCGTTATCCTTTCTCCTTCCCATATTTGTGTTTAGTTGTGCCCTGTTCACATTACTGTTTATTCCTGTGTGTGTGCGGCGCAGTGCAGTTTAAGTTCTCCCTGTCTGTCATTATTTGTGTGGGAGCTTTGGTGGTGTGACTCCTCACTGGGTGGAGGGTGGAGGGTTAAGTGCAGGGCTGAGCAGGAGATAGGGAAAGGTCGGAGGCTCAGGCATTTGCACCTTCAGCAAAAACCCTGGGTTGAGGGTCAGACAGGGTTTCCCCTAGTAAAAGGGACACCACAGGGGCCCCGGGTATTTCAGCCTTAGTTGAACTAAGCCCCCGTGACATTATAATCGGCCCACATTTTTTCAGGAGTCCATGGATCCATTAGATTCCATAACCCGCCAGTTGGCGGCGCTGTCCTTACAGGTCTCCGAGTTGAAAGGGGCAGTTCAGCAGCAGGGCCTGGTAGTAGCAAAGGTGCAAACGGCATCTGCAGGTATCGGTGCAGAGCCGAAGTTTCCGCTGCCAGAACGATTTTCAGGCGATCGCAGCAAATTTGTCGTATTTCGGGAGGCCTGCAAATTATACTTCCGCATGCGGCCAATATCCTCAGGTAATGAGGCCCAGCGAGTAGGGCTGGTGTTGTCATTACTGAGTGGTGACCCCCAAGCATGGGCATTTTCCTTACCAGCTGACTCTGCTACATTTCATTCGGTCGATGTTTTTTCTGCCCTCGGGCTCATTTACGATGACCCTGACCGACTGGCTCTAGCGGAATCTAAAATCCGCGCCCTCCGCCAGGGGGAGCGCTTGGCAGAAGACTATTGTTCGGAATTTCGCCGCTGGGCTGTAGACACACAGTGGAATGACCCAGCACTGCGGAGCCAGTTTATTCATGGGGTATCAGGGAGGGTGAAACAAGCCCTCCTGATGTATGAGACTCCGGCATCATTGGAGTCTGCCATGAGTTTGGTGATACGTATTGATCGCCGTTTTCGTCAGGGGGCACAGGAGACGCTACCTCTGGGGGAAAACAGAGGTGCAGGTGTGGTTGAAGTAGATGAGTCCCCTGAACCTATGCAGATTGCTGGCGTGGCACAGGTTCAGCCTCGCGCTCCGGGATTCCGGAAGCCCGGAGCATGTTTCTACTGTGGTAAAGGAGGTCATTATGTTAACGTTTGCCCGGTACTACCTAAGAGGGTCACACCGGAGGAAAACTGTTACGCTCAGAGGGTATGGAGGAGACCCAACTGAGCGTATGCATATCCTCCATGATGGTATCTCAATGTATGCTCCCTGCCAAGGTTATTATCGCCGGCAGAGAGCTACCTATATCAGTGTTTGTGGATAGCGGTTCCGCCACCAATCTCATAGATGAGGAGTTTGCACACACCGCCGGGTTTAAGATCGGAAAACTTCCTCACCCCATACAGGTGGTGACCATTAATGCTGTTCCCCTCCCTCAAGGGGAGATTACTGAGTTTGTGGCAGAGGTGAAACTCCACATTGGGGTCCTACATTCTGAGTCGGTTACATGTAGGGTCCTCCGTAATCTCCCAGCTCAAATGGTCCTGGGTTTTCCATGGCTGTCCAGGCACAACCCAGTAATTGATTGGAAAACTCAGGACATAGTACAATGGAGTGGTTTCTGCCAAGACAATTGCTTGGCCACATGTGTGTCCGCCGTGACGCCCAGCCTGCCGGAGGCTTTGCAGGATTTCGCGGATGTTTTCTCTGAGAAGGGTTGCTCAGAACTGCCTCCACATAGAGCCTATGACTGTGCGATTAGGTTAAAACCCGGGGCCAAATTACCTAAGGCCAGGATGTTTAATATTTCTGGTCCTGAGAGACAAGCTCTGAAAGACTACATCGCGGAGAGTCTGAGCAAAGGTCACATCCGGCCTTCGTCCTCGTCTGTAGCCGCGGGGTTTTTCTTCATTAAGAAGAAAGATGGGGGGTTACGCCCGTGTCTGGATTTCCGAGAGTTAAACCAGATTACTATCCGTGATCCCTACCCAATGCCGTTGATCCCGGATTTGTTCAACCAGGTAGCGGGGGCGAAATGGTTTTCCAAGCTGGACCTCAGGGGGGCGTATAACCTCATAAGGGTCCGTCAGGGGGATGAGTGGAAGACGGCGTTTAACACTCCTGAGGGTCATTTTGAGAGTCTGGTTATGCCGTTTGGGTTGACCACCGCGCCTGCCGTTTTCCAACATTTTATTAATGATGTATTTGCTCATGTCCTGGGGAGATTTGTGATTGTATACCTGGATGATATCCTCATTTATTCTAGCGATCGGGACACTCATTTGGAGCATGTTAGGCAGGTGTTACAGTTGCTCCGGGAGAACCAGCTCTATGCTAAGCTGGAAAAATGTTTATTTTTTGTCCAGGAGTTGCCCTTTTTGGGATATATTGTGTCCGCAGCCGGTTTTAAAATGGACACCGCTAAGGTGCAAGCGGTGCTGCAATGGGAGAGGCCAGAGAGTCTGAAAGCACTCCAGCGGTTCCTTGGGTTTGCGAATTATTATAGGAAATTTATAAAACACTTTTCGACTGTCGCCAAACCGCTCACGGACATGACAAAAAAGGGTGCCGATCTGGCGAACTGGCCTGAGCTGGCTATACGTGCATTTGAGCATCTGAAGAATAGTTTTGCTTCAGCCCCCATTCTGGTGCAACCAGACGTGTCTAAACCTTTTGTGGTAGAGGTTGATGCGTCGGAGGTGGGAGTGGGGGCAGTCCTGTCTCAAGGCTCGTCCTTGAGCGAGATGCATCCATGCGCCTACTTCTCCAAGAAGCTGTCGCTGGCCGAACGGAATTATGATATCGGCAACAGGGAGTTGTTGGCCATCAAACTGGCTTTTGAGGAATGGCGACACTTCTTGGAGGGGGCGGCTCACCAGGTCACAGTTATCACCGACCATAAGAATCTGCTCTACCTGGAGTCGGCCAAACGTCTGTCTCCTAGGCAGGCTCGCTGGGCATTGTTTTTTACTCGTTTCAATTTTCTTGTGACGTACCGTCCCGGGGCTAAAAACACCAAGGCGGATGCTTTGTCTAGGTGTTTTCTGGGGGGAGAACCTCGGGAAGAGCCGGTACCCATCCTCCAGAAAGGGGTAGTGGTCTCGGCTCTCACGACTGAGGTAGAGGCGGAGATTGCCGAGGCCCAAGAGGAGGTACCACCAGGTCTTCCCGCCAACAAATCATTTGTACCCCTGCATCTTCGGCTTAAGGTGTTGAAGGAACACCACGATTCGGTACTGGCTGGTCACCCAGGGGTGAAGCGCACCTTAGAGCTGGTATCGCGTCGTTTCTGGTGGCCCAAAATCCGGCAGGACGTGGACTCGTACGTGGCAGCTTGCATCACGTGCGCTAGGGCTAAGTCACCCCGAACCCGTCCTGCTGGCACGCTACAGCCTCTGGGGGTACCCAATAGGCCATGGACCGAAATCTCCATGGATTTTATCACTGACTTGCCAGCCTCGGCAGGGAACACGGTCATCCTGGTGGTGGTTGACCGTTTTTCAAAGATGGCGCATTTTGTGGCGTTGTCTTCTTTGCCCAATGCTAAGACGTTGGCTCAAGTATTTGTGAAGGAGGTGGTCAGACTCCACGGAGTACCGTCTGACATAGTATCTGATAGGGGTACGCAATTTGTGGCGAGGTTTTGGAAAGCTTTTTGCTCAAGGTTGGGGATCAAGTTGTCACATTCATCGGCGTTTCATCCACAGTCTAATGGACAAACTGAGCGCATGAACCAAAATCTAGAACAGTATTTACGATGCTTTGTGTCCGACAACCAGGAGGATTGGTCTACTTTCCTTCCTCTGGCCGAATTCGCGTTAAATAATCACCGCCAAGAGTCATCAGGAGAGTCTCCATTCTTTTGTGTGTACGGTCAACATCCTCAGTTTTGTACCTTACATCAGGGTGACTCCGGGGGTGTCCCGGAGGAGGATCAGCTAGGAGCCCAATTGTCATCAGTCTGGAGGCGGGTGAAACAGCGTTTGTTGAGCATGAGTGCCAGGTACAAACGGGTGGCTGACAGTAGACGCGTGCCAGGTCCGGACCTGTGTGTGGGTGAATGGGTGTGGTTAGCTACGAAGAACATAAAACTCAAAATCCCATCTTTAAAACTGGGTCCAAGGTTTATTGGGCCTTTTAGGATTTCTGCCATCATTAACCCAGTGGCTTATCGGTTGGAACTTCCTGCGGTGTACAGAATACATAACGTTTTTCCACAGGGCTTTATTGAAAAAGGTGGTAGGCTTGGTGGACACGACGCCGATGCCACCTCCAGTCATGGTGGATGGCGATTTAGAGTTCGAGGTCGCCAAGGTAGTGGACTCTCGAGTAGTACGCCGTACTCTTCAGTATTTGGTGCACTGGCGGGGGTATGGTCCGGAGGAGAGGTCTTGGGTTCCAGCCTCAGACATACATGCGGATCGGCTGGTCAGTTCTTTTCACCGTCGTCATCTGGACAAGCCGGGTCCTATGAGTCTTGAGGGCCCTGGGGTCCCTCGTAGAAGACGGGGTACTGTCATGTCGGACGCTGTTCACACCACAGCGTCCGGCAGGCAGAGGTAGTTCCACCTCCAGCCACTATAGCCTCAGTGGCGCCAGCTTGATCTTCAGGCTCTCAGGGGTTAATCCTGCTGGAGACCAGGTTGGAAGGTTAGTCACGCCCACGGTCTTTAAATAGTCATACTGGCATATGGGCGTCGCCGATTATAGCTTGTGTTTCATACCAAGTGGTTCCGGTCTGGAGTGGAGGTGTTCAAGAGAGAGAGATTCATATCTGGTGTCGTATGATCCGTCGTTATCCTTTCTCCTTCCCATATTTGTGTTTAGTTGTGCCCTGTTCACATTACTGTTTATTCCTGTGTGTGTGCGGCGCAGTGCAGTTTAAGTTCTCCCTGTCTGTCATTATTTGTGTGGGAGCTTTGGTGGTGTGACTCCTCACTGGGTGGAGGGTTAAGTGCAGGGCTGAGCAGGAGATAGGGAAAGGTCGGAGGCTCAGGCATTTGCACCTTCAGCAAAAACCCTGGGTTGAGGGTCAGACAGGGTTTCCCCTAGTAAAAGGGACACCACAGGGGCCCCGGGTATTTCAGCCTTAGTTGAACTAAGCCCCCGTGACATTGGGCTGCTATACTATCTTTATAGAATCTTTCCTTCTCTCTCTGTTTCTTTATCTCTCTAATCTCTTTTTTTCTTTCTCTCACTCTGTTCTTTCTTCTTTCTTTCTTTGCCCGTTCTTTCTTTTTCTCTCTTTCTTTCTCGGTTTTCTTTTTTCTCTGTTCTTTCTTTTCCTCAGTACCAGTCAGCGTGCCCACAGTACCAGTAGAATAAGGGGGGCACTGGTCACTTTGAGTCTCTCATACTTTTTATTGGTGTATAATCATATGCCCTGAGCACCCCCATAAAGAGGGCCAGCCCCAGACAACAGGGTACAAACAAATCACTATTACTATCAGTCCAAGTGGACAATTATATACGTAAAGGTAATGATGTCCCTGTGCCAAGCAGTGCGGAGGATCAGCATACACTGAGGAGACCAGAGCAGCGGGGTTTGGGGAGAAGAATTATATGGGGCCCATTACATTGTATGAAGTAATATATGGGGCCCATTATGATGTATGAAGTAATATATGGGGACCATTATACTGTATGAAGTAATATATTGGGCCCATTATACTGTATGGAGCATTATATGGGGCCCATTATACTGTATGCAGTAATATATGGGGCCCATTACACTGTATGAAGTAGTATACGGTGCCCATTATACTGTCTGCAGCAATATATGGGGCCCATAATACTGTATGGAGCATTATGTGGGGATAGGGGATGACTTTGTTGTGGATCTGACCGCTGGGACCCCCATGATCGTAGGTAACATAGCTTTGAAGAGCACCATGTAAAAGGAGATGTGGTCAATCACACGCACTGTGGTGCCATTCACATGTGGCTCTTCAAATAACTCCTTAAAGAGAGTGATATGGGCATGACAAAGTATAGCAAAAATTCACTGATCGGGGTGATGAGTGCTATAGTTTGTGGGCTGGTGGGATTTGTGTGGCAGGGCTGCATTTTTGTCCCAGTCCGGCCCTTTGCCAGGCCTACCATTGCCATTAATGACCCTTGTTCTGGATACTTCTGTGTTGTTCTTGTATGTGCGTGTGATGGCGCTGACATCCTTGTGTTTGGACACCTTTTTTTTTCTATTTATCCAAGTCAAAATGTCCACTAATGTACTCAGTTTTACAGGATAAATATGAAAATTTACTTTGTGTGCGAGGGGGGGAGGGTGTCATTTTGCTGCTCACCTCAGGCAGCAGAGAGGCTAGGTTCACCCCTGTAGACAAATACAAGGTATTTACAGTGAGGTAGATGGAATATAGCAGCTAAAAAATAATGGCATAATAGAAAGATAAGTATAGTGCCAGACAGAAAAAGTGTCTCAGGGCTGAAGTCTGCACAGAACCAGGAAGATAATAAAAACTACTCTAAGGGTACAGTTACACTTAACGATGTACCAGCGATCCCGACAACGATATGGATCGCTGGTGCATCGCTAAGTGGTCACTAGTGAGCTGCCACACAGGCAGATCTCACCAGCGACACAGCAGGGGTCGGGGGTCGCTACTTACCTGTTAGACGCGGCGGTCCTGACGTCCTCCCGCCCGCGTCCAAGCGTCGCTAGTCGGCGCCACAGGAAGCAGACGACGAGAAATGGTCCAGGACGTTCTCGCGCGACCAGCGATGAGCAGCGGGGGAGACGGTCGGAGGTAAGTATCAGACATAGCGATATCGCTAGCAATATCGCTGCTACGTCACAAAATCGGTGACGTTACAGCGATATCGCTATGTGTAACGGGGGCCTTAGCCTAACTGTAAAATAGACCAAGCATCGGATAAAAAGATCCAAGAAAATATTAGGGCCAAAAAATTATTAGATGGTCAATCTTAGTAAACAGTGGTATCTAAGCATGCCCTGAACAGGACCTATGATTTGAGAGTAAAGTTATAAAATCAGATTGCACCTAGCTAATGGCTACATACATCAATGCAAGGCATAAAATAATGGCTTCAAAAAGAGTCTAATATATAAGGATATGTACCTTGTGACATGATCCTGGATATATGCAGGGACGCCTGTGAGACACGCTGAATCCCCGACGCGCATTTCACCGTCCTCGATTTCGTCAGGAGGCGTCACTAACACGTTTTATAAACATGCCAATAAGCCTAATAAGATGCTAGCTCGTAAGCTTAGAATGAAAGAGTCACTGAAAATAATATCCTCTATAAAAGACACCAAGGGTCAGATCACAGCCCACCATGATGTTATTTATAACACTTTTAATGAATACTACCAGTGTTTGTATTCGAATCCACAACCACCACCCACTCCCCTCACTACTGAAGTCATTCATTCACAAACTATATCTACCTAAATTGACTAAGTCCGCGGCACAACAACTCCATTTAGACATCTCTGAGGAGGAAATCGTTTCAACAATCAAAAAACTAAAAAAGGAAAGGTCCCTGGACAGGATGGTCTTATAGCAATATATTATAAAAAATGTAGCAATGTGCTGATGCCACATATAAAAAACCTCTGTAATTCGCTGCTAAATGGCTCACAGTTGCCTCCTGACTTCTACGTGGCACATGTAACCGTAATCCCTAAACCTAAGAAAGATCATCTCACTAAAAATTAGACCTATATCCCTCAAACATTGACTTAAAAATCTTTACATCCATTGTGACTAACAGGATCAATAAAATCCTCCCTCACCTCATCCATCGGAATCAGGTTGGTTTTATACCAACGCGACAGGCCCCAGATAATATTAGGAGAGAGTTAAATATTATTCATACAACTAACCTACAACGAAAGTGACTTCTACTGCTTGCTTGCATATTGAGAAGGCTTTCGATTCGGTGTCCGGGACATATCTTTTTATGGTTGTTTAGGAATTCGGATTCTCCCCTAAACTTATAAAGTGCCTCCAATTGTTATATGATAGCCTTATTGCTTATTTAAAACTCCCGTTAACACATCCCACTCCAATTAATATTTAGAGGGGTACCAGGCAGGGCTGTCCTCTATCTCCGTCTCTTTTTGCACTTGCAATGGAACCCATTGCGGAAGCAATAAGGAGAGATCAGAATATCCTGGGCCCTGAGAATCTGGGAGACCAATATAAAGTCAGCCTCTTGGCGGATGATCTCCTCCTAACATTAATAAGTCCCCACACTACACTCTCTCACTTGTTTTCCCTCCACAAATTTGAGATCTTGGGGTTAAAAATTAACATTGATAAATCCGAAGCATTATTTGTAAATTTTCCTAAGACAGAGCAAACTAATATAGCATCCCATTTTGGGTTTATACTCAAAGAACATTATCTAACATATCTGGGTATCAACTTAACAGCCAACAGGTCAACTCTGTTTAGGTGGAATTACACTCCACTGATCCAAAACTTCCAGAGGGAACTGGATAGATGGTCCCTCAAAGTTATCCTGGCTCGGCAGAATACATGCATTAAAAATGGTATCACTGCCTCGATTTTTTTATCTATTTAGGTCCCTCCCAATTATGGTACCAGCCAGAACGTTCACTCATTTACACTCTAAGATGTCTAAGTTTCTTTGGCTAGGAAAACAACCCAGAATTGCACAAAAACTTATGTTCAGTTACAGAAAAAAATGGGGTTTATCCCTCCCTAATTTTACACTTTATTACAAGTCGGCACAGATTGCTCAATTAATAAGTACTTGTTCATATCCCAATAGTCCGAGATGGGTTATTCTGGAATAATTTCTCTCTAAACCATTCTCCTTATCAGGCCTAATGTGGACCACAGACTTCCACGGGGGTTAATGAATGTGGCTCCTTTTACAGTCCCACCCGCAGCTTCTTTGGAGGAAAGTCCGGTTTAAATAGAACTTACAATCAAGCCCTTCTCCCCTGACAGCTATATTACAAAAACCCCTGTTCCCACCAGGCCTTGAGTCACAAATTTTTTCTTGGTGGAAGCTGAAAGGTATTCATATACTAAACATTTGTGTTCCCCATTTAATATCTTACTTGACAGACAGGAATTTGTTCAAATATTTGAACCTCCAGTTAGGGAGGTAATGCGATTAAACCAGATCTTCCACTTTGCAAAGCAGATCCTCCCGTGCGGTACTACTCTCAGGGCAACGAGTTTTGAAAATAAATGTCTAAATGACCCTTTTGGTAGGGGAACGATCTCATTGATCTACTATGCTATAAATTCTCCACAAGATGATAAAAAATTGAAGTATATGTTACAATGGGAGGAGGATCTGGGGTTTGAACAGTCAAGTGATGAATGGCATCGTAGCTGTGACACCCTATCGAAAGGTAGTCAACAGACTTCTCTTGTGGAGACTTCCTTTAAACTACTGCACAGAGTCTATTATGTACCGGAAAAAATTAATAGCATTTTTCCTAATGTCTCGGGAGACTGTTTTAGGGGCTGTGGATTATCTGGTGACATGAAACATTTGGTGGTCTTGTATGGTGGTTTCTGGGCTTTGAGAGAAGGTGAAGCATCTGATAGCACAGATGTATAATATGGTGGACCGGTTGTTCTGGAACCTTCTACTCTTTTACTGGGAACCAGGCCTTCCCGGCTTCCAAAAAGCTTTCAGAAGCTAGTAAACTACTTATATATGGCCACTAAAATACACATTGTGGCAAAGTGGAAGTCACCCTCACTGTCAAGATCTATGGTGAAAGAGAAGATGAACGACATTATGTTATATGAAAGAACAGAAGCAACTAGAACCAAACACGTGGGATTCCTTCTTCAGGGTTTGGCATTCCTAGATGGAGCTTCACTCAAATGCTTGACTGGATCAGGCACTAAGGCGCTCTCCGTAGCCAATTGAGAACTGGTCACGGGATTCATATATGATCCTACAATAGTGGGTGGTTGCATAACCGCTTTAAACGCCCTGGATTGGTTAATGATGATAACATTATAGATTATTGGATATCGTATAATTAAATCCTATGTGCCTTTCCCTACCCCTGTATGTCCTGTCTTCCCTTAATATAGTGCTTTGAAGAAAGCACTATCTTGTAATCTGAACGCTGCTAATTTATTCTTCTTCTTCTGCTTCTTCTTATTATAGTGGTTTGAAAAAAACCACTATATTGTAATCCGAACGCTGCTAACTTATTATAGTGCTTTGAAGAAAGCCCTATCTTGTAATCCGAACGCTGCTAACTTATTATAGTGCTTTGAAGAAAGCCCTATCTTGTAATCCGAACGCTGCTAACTTATTATAGTGCTTTTGAAAAAACCACTATATTGTAATCCGAACTTTTTCTTATTATTCAGTTGATTTCCTCAATTAATGCGGCACAAACCGCTACACACACACACAGACTCCGTTGAGGTGTCGTTTCGAAGCCAGCGTCCATGAGTGGTGTGCTAAGTATTTTTCGTGTCGATCGGATTTGTAGTTTTTACGCAATTTGCGTTCGAAAATTTTTTTTCCCCATCATTGGAATGCATTGTCTCAATGCATTTCAAAGGGAAAATGTTGCCACAGGGAAATCATGCCCTGAGGCGATTCAAATGGCAGTTAAGCTCATTGATATGCGCACCCAGTTACTATGCCAACGCCTATGTTATACATGACCTCTCCAGGACAGAGTTTCTGGCAGATAATATCAGCTCTTAAAGCGAAACCCACAGCACAAATGCAAATCTAGCTTCATCACATGATGCACGCCCGAGAGAATATGCGGCAAAGTGGATTTCGAAGCCCAGTGAGCCAAACTAGCTCTTAAACAGCCGACGCGCCTAAGTGATCCTTAAAGGACCGGCGAGCCAAATCGGAGGCTGAGCCACCCTGGCCTCCAAATCGGACCCAGAGTGGCCCCGCCCACCAAATCGGACCCTGAGGGGCCCCGCCCACCAAATCGGACCCTGAGGGGCCCCGCCCACCAAATCGGACCCTGAGGGGCCCCGCCCACCAATTCAAGCCCTGAGGAGCCCAGGCCGCCGAATCTGATCCTGAGGGGCCCAACCCACCAAATCAGACCAGGGGGGGACCCCACAGGCCAAAGTGACCCCTGAGAGGCAACCACAGTTAAAACGGATCCTGAGTTGAAAGTCTTGCAG
The DNA here is from genome assembly GCF_039654945.1 of Dendrobates tinctorius. NCBI lineage: Eukaryota > Metazoa > Chordata > Amphibia > Anura > Dendrobatidae > Dendrobates > Dendrobates tinctorius. Next base: position 278,000 of record NW_027362053.1, on the reverse strand, counting down.
GGGCAGCAGTCAAGTCTCAAAGGGGCAGTCCGGGCACCATTTCAAAGCACTATCTGTACTTCATTCAGGAAATACACATCTAATTATTCAGTTGATTTCCGCAATTAATGCGGCCCGAACCGCTACACGCACAGACTCTGTTGAGGTGTCATTTCCAAGCCAGCGTCCACGAGTGGTGTGCTAAGTATTTTTCGTGTCGATCGGATTTGTAGTTTTTCCGCAATTTGCGTTTGAAAAAACATTTTCCCGTCATTGGAATGAATTGTCTCAATGCTTTTCAATGAGGAAATTTTGCCACAGACGAAACATGCCCTGAGGCGATTGAAATGGCAGTTAAGCTCATTGATATGCGCAGGCACACCCAGTTACTATGCCAACGCCTACGAACTTCACATGACGCCCCCAGGACACAGATTCTGGCAGATAATATCAGCTCTTAAAGTGAAACCCACAGCACAAATGCAAATCTAGCTTCATCACGACGCATGCCCTTGAGAGAGAATGTGCGCCAAATCCGACCCCGGCCTCCAAAATCGGACGCCGAGCGACCCCGGCCTCCAAAATCGGACGCCGAGCGACCCCGGCCTCCAAAATCGGACGCCGAGCGACCCCGGCCTCCAAAATCGGACGCCGAGCGACCCCGGCCTCCAAAATCGGACGCCGAGCGACCCCGGCCTCCAAAATCGGACGCCGAGCGACCCCGGCCTCCAAATCGGACCCAGAGGGGCTCCGCCCACAAAATCGGACCCCGAGGGGCCCCGCTCACAAAATCTGACCGAGAGGCCCTGGCCACAAAATCTGACCCTGAGGGATCCTGTCCACCATTTCAAGCCCTGAGGAGCCCAGGCCGCCGAATCTGATCCTGAGGGGCCCCACCCACCAAATCAGACCGGGGGGGCCCCACAGGCCAAAGTGACCCCTGAGAGGCAACCAGTTAAAACGGATCCTGAGTTGAAAGTCTTGCAGGGGCAGCAGTCAAGTCTCTCTTAAAGGGGGCAGTCCGGACACAATTTCAAAGCACTATCTGTACTTCCTTCAGGAAATACACATCTAATTATTATTCAGTTGATTTCCGCAATTAATGCGGCCCGAACCGCTACACGCACAGACTCCGTTGAGGTGTCGTTTCGAAGCCAGCGTCGAGTGGTGTGCTAAGTAATTTTCGTGTCAATCGGATTTGTAGTTTTTGCGCAATTTGCGTTTGAAAAAACATTTTCCTCAATGCATTTCAATGGGAAAATGTTGCCACAGAGAAAACATGCCCTGAGGCGATTCAAATGGCAGTTAAGCTCATTGATATGCGCAGGCACACCCAGTTACTATGCCAACGCCTACGAACTATACATGACCTCTCCAGGACAGAGTTTCTGGCAGATATCAGCTCTTAAAGCGAAACCCACAGCACAAATGCAAATCTAGCTTCATCACAAGACGCATGCCCGAGAGAGAGAATGTGCGCCAAAGTGGATTTAGAAGCCCAGTGAGCCAAACTGGCTCTTTAAGGGCCGACACGCCAAAGTGATTCTTAAAGGGCTGGCGCACCGAAAGGAGTCTTAAATGCCGGCGCGCCAAATCGAAAGCTGAGTGACCCCAGGCTCCAAATCGGAGGCTGATCGACCCTGGCCTCCAAATCGGAGGCTGAGCCACCCTGGCCTCCAAATCGGACCCAGAGTGGCCCCGCTCACCAAATCGTACCCTGAGGGGCCCCGCCCACCAAAACGGACCCCAGGAGCTCCGGCCACAAGATCGGACCCTGAGGGGCCCCGGCCACAAAAGCGGACCCTGAGGGGCCCCGGCCACAAAATCGGACCCTGAGGGGCCCCACCCACCAAATCGGACCCTGAGGGGCCCCGGCAACCAAATCGGACCCTGAGGCGCCCCGCCCACCAAATCGGATCCTGAGGGGCCCCGGCCACAAAATCGGACCTTGACGGGCCCCGCCCACCAAATCGGACCCTGAGGGGCCCCGCCCACCAATTCAGACCCTGAGGGCCCCCATAGGCCAAAGTGACCCCTGAGAGGCACCCACAGTTAAAACGGATCCTGAGTTGAAAGTCTTGCAGGGGCAGCAGGCGAGTCTCTCTTAAAGGGGCAGCCCGGGCACCATTTCAAAGCACTATCTTTACTTCCTTCAGGAAATACACATCTAGTTTCTAGAAGAAATAAGTACAAACCACACAGAACACATTCTTGATTCTTTTTTTTTTTTTTATTGCAAAAGAAACAAAAAGGGAAAGCGAGACCGCTCCCGCAGAGAAAAATATTATCCAGGCTCTTTTTATACAATCTAGTCCCGGGCTGGGGAAAGGAGCAGCCGGCGCACACATTACTCCATGTGTGTGCGCACACCAGCTTCTGTATATATTTATATATATTTCTGTATATATGCACAAACGGCTGCCCAGTGTGTGTGGAATTAATGCATTGCAGATTGCAATTCTGCACACATGTTCTCAAGAGAGAGGGAGTGGGCACAAAATAAAAGCAACAAACCAAAATCTTAAGTTAAAAAATAAAAAAAATATATAACATTAACTCAATTACAATTTAGCAAAAAGCAGCCGTCCCTCTCTCGTACTCACACACTCTACCCCAAGCGCCCAGAGAAATAAACCTTATTGACAAATTTAATGCTCAACAGGGGAAGGCATTAAATAGTAAAAAAAAAAAAAAAAAAAAAAAAAAAAAAATTATCGGCAAAACATGAAGGGGAAAAACAAATCTGAGCTGCCCGCTCACTCATCAGGTGTCTTTTCCATTAAACTGTCTGGCGAAGAGCTATTCTGTACTAAGGAGGCAAAACCTAAAGAAAAATAACAAAAAACAAATAAAAAAAAAATACAAAGTCTTCCTTTTCTCTATGACAATGGAGAATTCAGTCCTAAAGGTCTTGATTTCAGCCCTAAAAGTGACTGACCCCATCAAGGCTGCAACAGCTGTTTAAATACCCGTTTCAGATATAGCCCACGTCTTTGCATCATATGATTGCCCCACCATAGGCATAAGAGGGCGGGATGATAAATCGCCAATTATTGCTCCTTGTTTCAGTCGGAATGAGAGGGAGGCCAGAGATCTGGAGACCGATGAGGAGGTGGTGATTGACATTGTGCATCCTCCAACACAATAGCATCCCCCTGCATCAAACCTCCACCATGCATTCCATCCTAGCTGATCCTCTGGATAAGCTTGTCATCTGACATACAGTACAAGGTGCTCACAGACAGGTCTGAGATGAAGCCCTCACAGGCTCCCCGTGTCACTTGTTTGCAGCCTCGAAGATCAATAAGTGCCAGATTGGGTGCTCTCCGCAAGTACAACAAGGACTCATCAGTTACTCCTTTACAACCTGGGAAGAAAAATAAAAAATGTATATACAGGTACACAGGTTGAAATAGACCCAGGATCATCAAATTAACCCTTTCTCCACCTATTTTAGTTTTTTGTCATTAATTTAACTATATCTCACAATGTTATGTGTAGTGAGGAAAGCATCCAGCTCCTTTTTTAACCCCTTTCTGACATCTGACATACTACCCCGTCCACAGGCCCGTATGAACGGTATAGTACGTCACCGCGATCAGCGGCGCACATGGGGGGGGGGGGGGAGGGTTGCTGCTGATCGAGGCCAGGTGTAAGCTGATTGTCATAGATCAAACATGATCGCAGTGTACCGGGGGCACAGGGAAGAATCACTCAGGGAGAGGGCTCACTGCGTACTTCCCTGAGCCCCTCAGAACAGCACGATGTGATCGCGCTGGTTCGAGGGTCTCCTCCCTGCAGGCCCCCGGAACAAAGACAGCCACGGGGGCTTTCAGGGTCCTGCAGGGAGGCGTCTTTCTGCAGTGCCTGTCAGATCGCTGATCTGACACTTTACAGTGATGTCCCAATAAAATGAAGTTAAAAAAAAAAAAAAAAAATCAAGTGTAAAAATAAATTTTAAAACAATTCCTAAATAAATAAAAAATATTCCCCAATAATTTTTTTTTTTTTAAAACACATTAAGGCTATGTGCCCACGTATGCAGAAATTTCCTGAGAAAAACCGGACTTCCCAGGAAATCCGCAATTTTTTATTTGGGTTTTTAGCTGATATTTTGCGTTTTTTTCTGGAGCATCCTAATACAATGAAATCCGCAAGTTTTCTGCAAAATTAATGAACATGTGTTTTTTTTGCAGAAAAAAAACGCATCATGGGCACAAAAATTGCGGATTTCATTCTAATAGGATGCTTAACCCCTTAGCGACAGAGCCAGTTTGCAGCTTAATGACCAGGCCAATTTTTACAATTCTGACCACTGTCCCTTTATGAGGTTATAACTCTGGAACGCTTTAATGGATCCCGCTGATTCTAAGATTGTTTTTTCGTGACATATTGTACTTCATGTTAGTGGTAAAATTTCTTCGATAAGTCTTGTGTTTATTTATGAAAAAAACGGAAATATGGCGAAAATTTTGAAAATTTTGCAATTTTAAAAATTTAAATTTTTATGCCCTCAAATCAGAGAGATGTGTCACACAAATTTCTTAATAAATAACATTTCCCACATGTCTACTTTACATCAGCACAATTTTGGAAGCAAAATTTTTTTTTGTTAGGAAGTTATAAGGGTTAAAAGTTGACCAGCGATTTCTCATTTTTACAACAAAATTTACAAAACCATTTTTTTTAGGGACCACATCATATTTAAAGTCATTTTGAGGGGTGTACATGACAGAAAATACCCAAAAGTGGCACCATTCTAAACACTAGACCCCTCAAGGTGCTCAAAACCACATTCAAGAAGTTTATTAACCCTTTAAGTGCTTCACAGGAACTAAAGCAATGTGGAAGGAAAAAATTAACATTTAACTTTTTTTTGCAAAAAATTTACTTCAGAACCAATTTTTTTTATTTCCACAAGTGTTAAAAGAGAAAATCAACCACAAAATTTGTTGTACAATTTCTCCTGAATCCGCTGATACCCTATATGTGGGGGTAAACCACTTTTTCAGCACACGGCAGAGCTCGCAAGGGATGGAGCGCCGTTTGACTTTTTCAACGCAGAATTGGCTGGAATTGAGATCGGATGCCATGTTGCGTTCGGAGAGCCCTTAATGTGCCTAAACAGTTGAAACCTCCAACAAGTGACCCCATTTTGGAAACTAGACCCATTAAGGAACTTATCTAGATGTGTGGTGAGCACTTTGAACCCCCAAGGGCTTCACAGAAGTTTATAACGTAGAGCCGTGAAAATAAGAAATCTATTTTTTTCCACAAAAATGATCTTTTCACCCCCAAATTTTTTTTTTTTTTACAAGGGTAACAGGAGAAATCATACCCGCACAGTTGTTATGCGATTTGTCCTGAGTACGCTGATACCCCATATGTGGGGGGGAACCACTGTTTGGGCGCATGGGAGAGCTCGGAAGGGAAGGAGTGCCATTTTGGAATGCAGACTTTGATGGAATGGTCTGCGGGCATCATGTTGCGCTTGCAGAGCCCCTGATGGGCCTAAACAGTGGAAACTCCCCACAAGTGACCCCATTTTGGAAACTAGACCCATTAAGGAACTTATCTAGATGTGTGGTGAGCACTTTGAACCTTCAAGTGCTTCACAGAAGTTTATAACGTAGAGCCGTGAAAATAAAAAATCCATTTTTTTTCCACAAAAATGATCTTTTCGTCCCCAAATTTATATTTTTACAAGGGTAACAGGAGAAATCATACCCGCAACAGTTGTTATGCGATTTGTCCTGAGTACGCCGATACCCCATATGTGGGGGGGAACCACTGTTTGGGCGCATGGGAGAGCTCGGAAGGGAAGGAGTGCCATTTTGGAATGCAGACTTTGATGGAATGGTCTGCGGGCATCATGTTGCGCTTGCAGAGCCCCTGATGGGCCTAAACAGTGGAAACCCCCCACAAGTGACCCCATTTTGGAAATTAGACCCCCTAAGGAACTTGTCTAGATGTGTGGTGAGCACTTTGAACCCCCAAGCGCTTCACAAAAGTTTATAAACACAGAGCCGTGAAAATAAAAAGTCTTTTTTATTTCCACAAGATTTTTTAGACCCCCAAAGTTGGCAAATAGTGGAAACCCCTCAATTCTTGCTCCAACCCTAACCCCAACACACCCCTAACCCTAATCCCAACCCTAATCCCTAATCCTAACCCTAATTCTAGTTCGCCCTAACCCTAATTCTAACCCTAGTCGTGACCCGAGCCCTAACACAACCCTAACCCTAGCCCAACCCTAACCCTAGCCCTACCCTAACCCAAAACTGAAAAAAAAAAATATTTTCTTTATTTCATTATATTGGCCTATATAAGGGAGTGATAAACGGGGGGGTTATGTACTATTTTTTTTATTTTGATTACTATGATCGTTTATCATAGTGATCAAAATAATGAGTGGAATCTGCCAGCCGGAGCCGGCAGATTCCCGGCGGGCGCACTGCGCATGCGCCCGCCATTTTCAAGATGGCGGCACCCATCGGAGGATGCCGGCGGGACGTGGGACCACCGGGAGGGGACGGAGGGCCACGGAGAGGTACCGGGGGGGATCGGGGACCCTATTTCTCTCTCCTCTGATGTGCGATCACATCAGGAGAGAGAAATTAAATGTAAAATCGCGGCTTTTTTTTTTTGCGGTCGCCGTTATAGGGTTAATAACGGCGATCGCAAAAGCGGGGGTCGGTAAAAACCGACCGATTCATGTTCTCTGGGGTCTCGGCTACCCCTGGCAGCCGAGACCCCGGAGAAAATCCGACACTGGGGGGCGCTATTCAAATAAATAACAGCGCCGTGAATTAACGGCGCTGTGGTTTTAGTACCCTTAATTACCGCCGTTAAAAGGCGTATCGGCGGTCGTTAAGGGGTTAATGTATGCGTTTAAGCGTTTTTGACGTGGAAAAACGCAACAAAAACGTTTAAAAAACGAGAAAAATCCTGAACGTGTGCACACAGCCTAAAAGTACACGTTTAGTATCACCGCATTAGTAACGACCCGCCCTATAAAACTGTCCCTCTAGTTAACCCCTTTAGTGAACCCCTTAAAAAATAAAAAACAAAAGTTTTACCATCATACCGCTGAACAAAAAGTGCAATAACGCGCGATCAAAAAGATGTCTATAAATAACCATGGTACCGCTGAAAATGTCATCTTGTCTCGTAAAAAAACGAGCCGCCATACAGCGTCATCAGCAAAAAAATAAAAAAAAGTTATAGCTCGCAGAATAAAGCGATGCAAAATTTATTAATTTTTTTTTAATAAATTCTTTATTTAAGAATGCTGTTACAAAGATATTATCAAAATACAAGTCAGTATAATCAACATTCAGGTTTTCTTTAATGAAGGAATTCAGGGAAGGATTAGGAGAAGTGAGAAGGGAAAACACATGGATTCAGGTAAAGTTGGGGAAGAATGGGAGGGGTGGGGGTGGTAGTCCCATTGGGTGAGAGCCTCTCTTTTCACACAATTATTGAAAACGAAGTATATATAATCATATAAAGCATAAATAGAATGCTGCATTAGAATTCTTTTCGTTAGAGCTTAATATTGTTTTGATATATAAACCATTGGTACCATCTTCCACTTAAATTGTCTTGTTTGCGGTGAGCTAGTTGAGTTTTTTCAAGAGAATATATATTGTTAGCTTCGTTTACCCATTCTGATAAGGAAAGTGGATCAGTATCCTTCCAATGTCTAGCGATGAGAATTTTAGCTGCGTTAAGTAAATGAGAGCTTACAATATAATCACTCACACATTTGAGCCCAGGACGGACATTCAAAAGGATTTGTTTGGGTGTCAGAGGGGGTATTGTTCGAAAGACCTTCTTTATGTGACTATATATCATTTTCCAGAAGGGTATAATTTTGGTACATTCATACCATATACGGGCAGGCGTACTTGGCAGTAAGTTGCATCTAAAACAATAAGAAGAGCGAGATTTGTCAATCCTAGAGACAGTATCTAGGGTTTTATACCAGCGAGAAATAATCTTGTAGTTTAGTTCTTTGTATCTCTTTGAAGTAGAAATGGAGTGAATCTCTTTCCAAAGTCTATAAATTTCCTCTGGTGATAATGATATATTTAATTCTCCCATTTGCTAATCAAATTAGGAGGTTCTCCCGTATCACAAAGTAATTTGTAGATTTTAGATATAATTTTTTTTTAAAGTCAAAAAAGATATCTTGAGTATGTTTATCGGTGAAATTATTGAAGATATTGGGTATCTGAAATCTGAATTTCTTTAATAATTTCAAACTCTGTCTCTGACATTATAACACCTCTAAGTATGGTCTTGAGCTCACTTGTAGAAATAGATGGATTTTTGGTTCTTACCGTAAAATCTCTTTCTTGGAGCCTTTATTGGGGGACACAGATTACCATGGGTGTATGCTGCTGCTGCTAGGAGGCTGACACTATGCAAAACAAAAATTAGCTCCTCCCCGGCAGTATACACCCACCGACAGGCACCAAGCACCTCAGTTGGTGAAAAAGCAGTAGGAGAAGCAAAGAGAAAACTCTAAACATATGTACCAACCCATCAAGGGACTCTAAGACCCAACACGGTACAACTTAAACAGGGAGGGTGCTGTGTCCACCAATGAAGGCTCCAAGAAAGAGATTTTACGGTAAGAACCAAAAATCCATCTTTCTTTATCGCCTTATTGAGGGACACAGATTACCATGGGACGTTCCAAAGCAGTCCCAAGGGTGGGAACAGCAATAAGGAACGAAAGTAACGGAAAGGCTTAGGTCGGCCGGTGAGCCACCGCCGCCTGCAGAACCTTCCTACCAACAACAGCATCAGACGAGGCCTGGGTATGAACCCTGTAGAACCTCGTAAAGGTGTGCAAAGGCGACCAGGCTGCGGCCTTGCAAATTTGCATGGCCGAAGCCTGGTGACGAACAACCCACGAAGCCGCCACAGCCCGGGTGGAATGAGCTCTTACTCCCGGAGGGGGTCGTTTTTCCCTGAAGACTATACGCTTCCAGAATGGTAGAACGAATCCAGCGAGTGATCATGGATTTGGAAGCCGGAAGGCCCTTCTAGCGACCTTCAGAGATGACCAGCAAGGAATCGGACCGACGAAAGGAAGATGTCCTGGCGAGATAGACACGCAGGGCTCTAACTACGTCCAGTTTGTGGAGAGACTTCTCAAGCGGATGAGAGGGAGCCGGACAAAAAGAAGGAAGAACGATATCCTCATTGATATGGAAAGAGGAAACCACCTTTGGAAGAAAAGAAGGAACGGGCCTGAGGACGGCTTTGTCCTGATAGAGAATCAGGTAAGGGGAACGACATGACAAGGCCGCCAATTCAGAAACTCTTCTGATGGATGTAATGGCGATCAAAAAGGTGACCTTCCACGAGAGAAGGGACAAAGGAATGTCCTGGAGAGGCTCGAACGGCGCCTTCTGGAGAGCGCTAAGAACGAGGTTGAGATCCCACGGGTCTATTGGCGAATGTTGAGGAGGAGCCACATGGGAGAGCCCTTGGAGAAAGGTTTTGACCTGTGGTAGAGAAGCTAGCTCTCTTTGGAAGAGGATAGAGAGAGCGGAAACCTGGCCCTTGAGCGTACTGAGGGACAGACCCACTTCTAAACCAGACTGAAGAAACCCAAGGATAGATGGGATAGAAAAGGACATTGGGAAGACTTATCATCGCACCAACGGAAAAAAGCCTTCCAGTACCTATGGTAAATGCGGGAAGAGGCTGGTTTCCTGGCTGGACAGACCTGATTCCTTCAGGATTGCGGTCTCAACGGCCATGCCGTCAAACTCAGAGACTGAGAATTCTCGTGGTAAAGGGGGCCTTGCGAGAGAAGGTCTGGACGGTCTGGAAGCCTCCAGGGGACGTCTGCGAGCATGTTGACCAGTTCCGCGTACCAAGGCCGTCTTGGCCAATCTGGAGCGACTAGAATCACTGGTACGCCTTCTGATTTTATCTTTTTGACCACTCGTGGGATCAAGGCCAGAGGCGGGAACAGATAAGGAAGTTGAAACTGGGACCACGGAGTCACCAGCGCGTCGCATATGACGGCTAGAGGGTCCCTGGACCTGGCTACGAACTGCGGCACCTTGTGGTTCATCCGAGATGCCATGAGGTCGACATCCAGGGTGCCCCAACGGTGGCATATCTGATTGAAGACTGTGGGGTGCAGGGACCATTCGCCGGACGCTAGGCCCTGGCGACTCAGAAAGTCGGCTGCCCAATTTTCCACCCCTGGAATATGAACGGCGGAGATTGCCGGAACGTAACGTTCTGCCCAGCGGAATATCTTGGCCACTTCTGACATTACTTGCTTGCGGCGCGTGCCCCCCTAATGGTTTATGTACGCCACGGCCGTGGCGTTGTCCGACTGAATACGGACCGGCTTGCCGGAGAGGAGAGGCTGCCAGTGAAGAAGGGCCAGGAAGATTGCTCTGATCTCCAGAAGATTGATTGGGAGGAGAGACTCCTGTGGATTCCAGCGTCCTTGGGCCGCTTTCTGATGGAACACGGCTCCCCATCCTAGAAGGCTCGCATCGGTGGTGATGACTTGCCACTGAGGCGGAAGGAAGGACCTCCCTTGGAGAACTGACGCTGGCCGTAGCCACCAAGTGAGAGATTGCCTCACTCTGAGAGGGAGCAGAATAGGACGGTCCAAGGACATCGTGGTCTTGTCCCAGGCTGAAAGCAGAGACAGCTGGAGGGGGCGAAGATGAAACTGCGCAAAGGGTACTGCCACCATCTTCCCCAGGACCTTCATGCAGGACCGAATGGGAATGGGAGTAGGCCTCTTGAGAGTTCTGATGCCCTTGGAAAGAGTCGCAAATTTTTCCCCTGGAAGAAAAACACGGGCTAGATTCGTGTCGAATTCCATGCCCAGAAAGGTCAGACGCTGGGTGGGGGTCAGAATGGACTTCTCCTTGTTGACTAGCCAACCGAGGCGGCCGAGAGTGTCCAGGGTTATCTGAAGACTCTGGAGACAGTCCTGGCGAGACGAACCCTTGATCAAAAGATCGTCCAGATAAGGGATGATGAGGATCCCTCTGGAGCGAAGGATGGCCATGACGGTCGCCATCACCTTCGTGAAAACACGGGACGCTGAAGCTAGGCCGAAAGGAAGAGCCGTGAACTGAAAGTGGTCTCCCTGAATCGCAAATCAAAGATACTTCTGATGTTGCACACAAACCGGAATGTGCAGATAGGCATCCCGAATGTCCACCGAGAAGAGGAATTCCCCGGGTTCCATGGAAGCAATCACCGACCGAAGAGACTCCATTTTGAAATGAAGAATCTTCACGTGGCGATTGAGCAATTTGAGGTCCAGAATTGGACGAAGGGAGCAGTCTTTCTTCAGGACTACAAAGAGATTGGAGTAGAACCCGGAAAACCGTTCGTTTGAGGGAACGGGAACAATGACTCCGGCGGAAAGAAGGGAGGAAATGCCCTGCAGAAAACCCGGAGTCTGGGACCGCTGTCACGGAGGCAGAGACCGGAAAAAATGTCTGTTCGGGGGGGAAGCAAATTCGATCTTGTATCCGGATGCGACGATTTCTCTGACCCAAGCGTCGTCGACAACAGACAGCCAAGCATCCACGAAAAAGGAAAGTCTGCCTCCCACCCTGGAAGAAATTCCAGGTGGGGGTGACCTGTCACTTAGAAGAAAATCTGCCGGAATTGGCGCCTGAAGACCTGGAGTATTGTCCTCTAGATCTCCAGCGAGGAGCGGGTTTGTAGGAAGGTTTCCTCTGATCCCGCTCCCTGGTGGAGGGCGGCCGATCTTGTTGAGCAGATCTCTCCGTGGCAGAGAAGGGACGAAAGGGCCTGAATGGTCGAAAACCCTTTCTGTTGAAAAAACGTTTCGGTCGAGACTGGGGAAGCGAAGTGCTTTTACCACCAGTGGCATCGGAAATTATCTGATCCAGCTTGGCTCCAAAGAGTCTAGAGCCATGGAATGGCAGATTGGTAAGAGACTTTTTTGAAGTAGTGTCCGCATTCCATGACTTTAGCCAGAGGACTCGGCGTACAGCTACTATGTTGCTGTTAGCCCTTGCTACGCAGCCGGCCGCGTCCAAGGAGGCGGCCAAAAGGTATTTTCCCGCATGGTTAACCTGATCTGCAAGATCCGCCAACTAGTCTTGAGGAGCTGACGCTAAGATGCCCCTGCGAAGAATTTTTGCCCAAGCGGAAATGACTTTCGCCACCCAGGCGGATGCGAAAATAGGGCAGAGAGAGGCGCCGGATGCCTCAAAGATAGACTTAGCTAGAGATTCAATCTGCCTGTCAGTAGGATCTTTAAGCAATGCCCCATCTGGCAGAGAAAGCACCGTTTTTGAGGCTATCCGGGAAACTGGAGGATCCACCTCGGGAGCCTTGGACCACTTTGTGAGCAGGCCTGCGTCAAAAGGGTACAGTACGTCTAAGTACTTGCGGCCTGAGAAACGTTGCTCAGGGCGCTCCCAGTGTTTGGATAAGGTAGTATCGAAATCTTTGTGATTGGGAAAGGTTCGAGATGGAGGTCTTGCTCGTTTAAGGAGAACAGAGCATTCCTGAGGGGGAGTCTTATCCTGCTTAATTTTTAGTGTTTGGAAGATAGCTGAAATAAGACTATCAACCATGTCCCGTGTTTTAGAAACGCTGTTCCCTTCTGAACTAGGTTCCGTTTGAGAGTCATCGCCTGACTGAAGGTTGTCATCCGAGGAAGGAGAAGGAAACCTGGGAGAAGCAGAAGGGCCCTGCGAGCTAGAGGACGAAGTAGACAGAGCCCGCTTCCTAGAACTCCTGTCCTGTCTCTCTGAAGGTCGTGGTCAGGTGCAGACGACTCACCCTGAGAGGCGGTCGGGGAACAGGTGGCTGTAGATAGCTGAGGTAATCGTTCTAAGACCTGGACCAGCTACTGTGATACTTTTGTCAAGTCAGATACTGACTGAGACATTACAACGGCCCACTCCGGGGGGAGGGGGGAAGGGAGAGTGTCCTCAGCCCGGGACTCTGTGCGCTCCTGAGATGCTGACATATTTGAAGGACTACAGGGGGGGCAGAATGGGGACGACCGACCCGATGCCCACTTCTTTTTACAGCGCGCACAGGCGTAATAGGTAGCGGTGGGCCTGAAGCAGAGATCCCCTGAAGGGTTGGGCATAAGTAAATGCACTGAATGGCCGCAGGAATTAGGGAAGAACTGCCGAGGAGAGCTAATCTTTGCCGCAGAGCCTATTGAGATTCTGGCGAGCAGCAGAAAACGCCGAGGTGTCCCCCAAGCAGCGCAGGAAGGAGTGAAAATCCAGGAAATCCTTGTGCTGGAGGCTGGGGGCGGAGCTTAGCGGCTGCGCCGTGACTGGCTAACAGCGACGGAGAGGGCATGGCCGAAGGGGGAGGCTGGCATATCAAAAGAAAAGGAGCCCTGTGATGGGCTAGTAAAGGCGCGCTGAAAAGAACGCGCTCAGGAAGGGAGGAGGGAGCACGCTGAAGGAAAGTGAAAGGAAGACGCCGCAGCCCCATGCCTAGCAATTGTGAAGGAAACGCCGACATAACGGTGCCGAACTGACAGTGGCCCTGCTGCTTGTGACGCTGCTGTGGGGGAATCCCCAGTGTCTCCCTGACTAGTGCAGGGGGAGGGTGAGACGCAAGCGGCTGTGTGAGCGGGCGGCAGGCAGAGAGGGCGGGAGATTCAAATAACTGTGGACCTGAGCTCACCAAGGTCCAACTTCTCCCATTCACGGAAGCTTATGCGGGGCCGGAGGGAACGTACAGGCACTTACCTGACGTCCCTGAAGAGGATGACCACAGGGGCCCACGGAGAACAGGCAGGCCGCTGGGGTCCTCTGTACCCGCATCCTGCAGAAGACGGCTTGAACCTCCTGCGATCGCCGTCTTCCTCTCAGCCCTGTCCCGAGAAAGGGGTGAGGAGGGGGATTCGGCAAGGACCAGCCACCTGTCCACAACCCTTATCACCGGAAGGTGATAGGGAAAAAGTCCTGCCTGCGGTACTGAGAGTTGCGATGTGGGTGACACCACACTGCTCCCTCAGCCACATGATATAGGAAATCAGGGTGATAACTATACCCTGTTTCCCGACGGAAAAACCTGAAAAATAAAAGAGAAAAGATTAAAAAGTTCGATGTAAACCCTAAAAGAAAAAATGGATTATTAACTGCGGATCTGGGGAGATCCCGGTCCGCCTCCTACAGACACTAAGCACAAAACTGAGGTGCTTGGTGCCTGTCGGTGGGTGTATACTGCCGGGGAGGAGCTAATTTTTATTGTTTTGCATAGTGTCAGCCTCCTAGCAGCAGCAGCATACACCCATGGTAATCTGTGTCCCCCAATAAGGCGATAAAGAAAATATTTTTCTGAATAAAATGGCCAATGTCTATATAAGGAAAAATCCCTAGATTTTTTATTTTATTTTTAATGGCTCTATATCTATTCGTGATGAAGTGTAATAATGGCGTATGTGTGCAAATACTAGGAACAAAGTTATACCTTTTATTAGTTCTGTTCCAATTAGATATTGTAAGTTTAGTTAAAGGGTTCTCAATCTCACAATATTTAAATTTATTATATGGTGTTGACCAAAGATAATGGTTAATATTCTTATTTAAAAGATTAAGTTCGATGTCGACCCACAATTTCCTAGGGGGAGAAATTATTGCTTCCCTTATTCTGACCATATGTGAGGCGTGTCTATATTTTTCAAAGTCAGATAAACCCAGTCCTCCTTTGCATTTGCTTTTTGTTAGCGTTGGGTGTTTGATCCTACTACTTTTGTTCTGCCAAATAAATTTGGAGATCAGGGTTTTAATTTTTTGAAAAAAGGATTGTGGGATGTCAATAGGTAACACCTGAAGGTAGTAAAGTATTTGGGGTAGAGTAATCATTTTCACGATATTAATTCTGCCAAACTAGGAAATAGACAACTCCCTCCATGTGGAAACGTCTCGCTCCAGGTTACGGATTAGAGGTATAAAATTAAGATTATATGAGGAGATGGAGTTGTTTATCCTGGTCCCTAAATATGTGATATGAGAGCAGTTATTTCTGAATGGAGATTTCTTAGATAAGAGAGACCAATCTTCCTGGTTGACATTAATGTTTAACATTTCTGACTTAGAAAGATTTATCTTGACGTTTGATACTAGGTCAAATTCACGTATTTCTTCAGTTAGTGGTTTGATAGATTGCCAGGGGTCTTTTAAGTAAAAAAGAACATCGTCTGCAAATGTGGCTATTTTATGTTCTTTGTCACCACACCTTACACACCTTGGATTTTGGGGTTTTAGCTAATTTTTTGTAGAAAAGTTTCCATAACCAATATACACTCACTGGCCACTTTATTAGGTACACCATGCTAGTAACGGGTTGGACCCCCTTTTGCCTTCAGAACTGCCTCAATTCTTCGTGGCAGAGATTCAACAAGGTGCTGGAAGCATTCCTCAGAGATTTTGGACCATATTGACATGATGGCATCACACAGTTGGCGCAGATTTGTCGGCTGCACATCCCTGATGCGAATCTCCCGTTCCACCACATCCCAAAGATGCTCTATTGGATTGAGATCTGGTGACTGAGGAGGCCATTTGAGTACAGTGAACTCATTGTCATGTTCAAGAAACCAATCTGAGATGATTCGAGCTTTATGACATGGCGCATTATCCTGCTGAAAGTAGCCATCAGATGTTGGGTACATTGTGGTCATAAAGGGATGGACATGGTCAGCAACAATACTCAGGTAGGCTGTGGCGTTGCAACGATGCTCAATTGGTACCAAGGGGCCCAAAGAGTGCCAAGAAAAAATTCCCCACACCATGACACCACCAGCCTGAACCGTTGATACAAGGCAGGATGGATCCATGCTTTCATGTTGTTTACGCCAAATTCTGACCCTACCATCCGAATGTCGCAGCAGAAATCGAGACTCATCAGACCAGGCAACGTTTTTCCAATCTTCTACTGTCCAATTTCGATGAGCTTGTGCAAATTGTAGCCTCAGTTTCCTGTTCTTAGCTGAGAGGAGTGGTACCCGGTGTGGTCTTCTGCTGCTGTAGCCCATCTGCCTCAAAGTTTGACGCACTGTGCGTTCAGAGATGCTCTTCTGCCTACCTTGGTTGTAACGGGTGGCAATTTGAGTCACTGTTGCCTTTCTATCAGCTCGAACCAGTCTGCCCATTCTCCTCTGACCTCTGGCATCAACAAGGCATTTCCGGCCACAGAACTGCCGCTCACTGGATTTTTTTTCTTTTTCGGACCATTCTCTGTAAACCCTAGAGATGGTTGTGCGTGAAAATCCCAGTAGATCAGCAGTTTCTGAAATACTCAGACCAGCCCTTCTGGCACCAACAATCATGCCACGTTCAAAGGCACTCAAATCACCTTTCTTCCCCATACTGATGCTCGGTTTGAACTGCAGGAGATTGTCTTGACCATGTCTACATGCCTAAATGCACTGAGTTGCCGCCATGTGATTGGCTGATTAGAAATTAAGTCTTAACACACAGTTGGACAGGTGTACCTAATAAAGTGGCCAGTGAGTGTAAATAGGAGTGGGGATAGAGGGCACCCTTGTCTTGTCCCGTTTTTTATCCCAAAGCTAGGAGAAAGATCATTACTGATTTTCAGTCGAGCTGTTGGATGAGAGTACAGAGCAAGGATTTTCCCTATGAAGGAGTCCGGAAAGCCAAACTTCGTTAATGTTTTTTCCATATACTCCAAATCAATTCGATCAAAAGCCTTTTCGGCATCAGTTGATAGAAGAGCGGTTTGAATATTTTTGCATTTTGTAAAATGAATTATGGTTTTTATAATATCTTTGGCTTCTCTACCCCCCACAAAGCCCACATGGTCGAGGTTGATCAAATCCGACAAGAGGTTCTGTACCCTTTTGGCCGAAATCCTTGCATAGAACTTGATATCTTTGTTAATCAACGAGATTGGCCTATAGCTGCCACAAAGGGTTGGGTCCTTACCCTCTTTCGGGATAAGAGCAATATGGGCTGAGAGTGCTTCCGTTTTAAATGTATTTGTTCTAGTTATATTGTTAAAATATTTCAGTAGGTATGGGGCGAGTTCTTCTCTGAAAATTTTATAGTACTTCATAGAGTATCCATCTGGGCCTGGAGTTTTCCCTTTGGGGCTTGTTTTAATGGCAGATTCAAGTTCATCCATTGTGATTGGGTTATCTAGAGAGTGTATTTGCTGGGGTGTTAGTTTAGGTAGTTCTATTGTTTGTAGGTAATTATTCATGAGTTCAGATTTCCTTTTCTGATCTGTGGAGTATTTTGTTTTTAAGTTATAAAGATTTGAATAAAATAAACTAAAAATATCCATTTCCTCCGTTTTGTGGTGCAATTGATCTCGAGAGTCTTTAATTTTTTGTATATAAGCTGAATTAATTTTTTTTTTTTTTTAACTACCGTATTTTTCGCTTTATAAGACGCACTTTTGTTCCCCCAAATTTTGGGGGAAAGTAGGGGGTGCGTCTTATAATCCGAATATACGGGGGAGGGGGTGTATATATATATATGTACTGCAGGGTCCAGGGGAGGTGGGGGCAGCTTTGGAGCGGTGCTGTGAGCTGGTAAAAGCTGCCGAAGGGAGCCTTTGATCTCCTGCTCCCGCTCATATAATATGCACTGCCGCTGTCCATCACCATGGTGCTGAAACCGCACCACGGTGACTGGCAGGGGGAGCGGTGCATATTATAGCTGCCTGCGCCCTCCTTTGATCGCACATGATCCCCTGTGTTAGATATCGCCCCCATGCTGCTGCCCATAGTAAAATAAAAAACTCTTTCCTTACCTCCTCCAGCGCTGATCTCCCGGTGTCTCTGCTGCTGCTGTCATCAGCACTCTGCTGTGCTGATCACATGACCGGCTCTGAGAACCAGGAAGTGGAGGAGGAGCTCAACCACACTGAGGGAGACACGAGGAGGGACAGCGCTGAGAAGGTAAGGAAAGAGTTTATTTTACTAAAAGCAGCAGCATGGAGGCGATATCTAACACAGGGTGATGTGTGCCAGCCACAGGGGGGCCAGTGTGCCAGCCACAGGGGGGCCAGTGTGCCAGCCACAGGGTGATGTGTGCCAGCCACAGGGGGCCAGTGTGCCAGCCACAGGGTGATGTGTGCCAGCCACAGGGGCCAGTGTGCCAGCCACAGGGTGATGTGTGCCAGCCACAGGGGCCAGTGTGCCAGCCACAGGGGCCAGTGTGCCAGCCACAGGGGGGCCAGTGTGCCAGCCACAGGGGGGCCAGTGTGCCAGCCACAGGGGGGCCAGTGTGCCAGCCACAGGGGGGCCAGTGTGCCAGCCACAGGGGGGCCTGTGTGCCAGCCACAGGGTGATGTGTGCCAGCCACAGGGGGGCCAGTGTGCCAGCCACAGGGTGATGTGTGCCAGCCACAGGGGGGCCAGTGTGCCAGCCACAGGGGGGCCAGTGTGCCAGCCACAGGGGGGCCAGTGTGCCAGCCACAGGGGGGCCAGTGTGCCAGCCACAGGGGGGCCAGTGTGCCAGCCACAGGGGGGCCAGTGTGCCAGCCACAGGGGGGCCAGTGTGCCAGCCACAGGGTGATGTGTGCCAGCCACAGGGTGATGTGTGCCAGCCACAGGGGGGCCAGTGTGCCAGCCACAGGGTGATGTGTGCCAGCCACTGGGGGCCGTGTGCCAGCCACAGGGTGATGTGTGCCAGCCACTGGGGGCCGTGTGCCAGCCACAGGGGGGCCAGTGTGCCAGCCACAGGGGGGCCAGTGTGCCAGCCACAGGGGGGCCAGTGTGCCAGCCACAGGGTGATGTGTGCCAGCCACAGGGGGGCCAGTGTGCCAGCCACAGGGGGGCCAGTGTGCCAGCCACAGGGGGGCCAGTGTGCCAGCCACAGGGGGGCCAGTGTGCCAGCCACAGGGTAATGTGTGCCAGCCACAGGGGGGCCAGTGTGCCAGCCACAGGGGGGCCAGTGTGCCAGCCACAGGGGGGCCAGTGTGCCAGCCACAGGGGGGCCAGTGTGCCAGCCACAGGGGGGCCAGTGTGCCAGCCACAGGGGGCCAGTGTGCCAGCCACAGGGTGATGTGTGCCAGCCACAGGGGCCAGTGTGCCAGCCACAGGGGCCAGTGTGCCAGCCACAGGGGCCAGTGTGCCAGCCACAGGGGCCAGTGTGCCAGCCACAGGGTGATGTGTGCCAGCCACAGGGGCCAGTGTGCCAGCCACAGGGTGATGTGTGCCAGCCACAGGGGCCAGTGTGCCAGCCACAGGGTGATGTGTGCCAGCCACAGGGTGATGTGTGCCAGCCACAGGGGGGCCAGTGTGCCAGCCACAGGGTGATGTGTGCCAGCCACAGGGGGGCCAGTGTGCCAGCCACAGGGGCCAGTGTGCCAGCCACAGGGGCCAGTGTGCCAGCCACAGGGGCCAGTGTGCCAGCCACAGGGGCCAGTGTGCCAGCCACAGGGGCCAGTGTGCCAGCCACAGGGTGATGTGTGCCAGCCACAGGGGGGCCAGTGTGCCAGCCACAGGGTGATGTGTGCCAGCCACAGGGGGGCCAGTGTGCCAGCCACAGGGTGATGTGTGCCAGCCACAGGGGGGCCAGTGTGCCAGCCACAGGGGGGCCAGTGTGCCAGCCACAGGGTGATGTGTGCCAGCCACAGGGGGGCCAGTGTGCCAGCCACAGGGTGATGTGTGCCAGCCACAGGGGGGCCAGTGTGCCAGCCACAGGGGGGCCAGTGTGCCAGCCACAGGGTGATGTGTGCCAGCCACAGGGGGGCCAGTGTGCCAGCCACAGGGTGATGTGTGCCAGCCACTGGGGGCCGTGTGCCAGCCACAGGGTGATGTGTGCCAGCCACAGGGGGGCCAGTGTGCCAGCCACAGGGGGGCCAGTGTGCCAGCCACAGGGGGGCCAGTGTGCCAGCCACAGGGGGGCCAGTGTGCCAGCCACAGGGGGGCCAGTGTGCCAGCCACAGGGGGGCCAGTGTGCCAGCCACAGGGGGGCCAGTGTGCCAGCCACAGGGGGGCCAGTGTGCCAGCCACAGGGGGGCCAGTGTGCCAGCCACAGGGGGGCCAGTGTGCCAGCCACAGGGTGATGTGTGCCAGCCACAGGGGGCCAGTGTGCCAGCCACAGGGGGCCAGTGTGCCAGCCACAGGGGCCAGTGTGCCAGCCACAGGGGCCAGTGTGCCAGCCACAGGGGGCCCGTGTGCCAGCACAAGGGGGCTATATTCAATATAAGGTGGCCATATCCAGATTAAGGGGGCTAATTTTAGGGTGGGGGGGCTATGAGGGACATATACCCTATATGATTTGTTAGACGGACACTGGCATTATAAGACGGACCCCATTTATTAAAAAATTCTCTATTCCTTCACCACATTTGGGGGTGCGTCTTATAATCAGGTGCGTCTTATAAAGCGAAAAATACGGTAAGTTCGCCAGATTTTTACCGCACTTATTTGCCTGGGTATATATTTTTAATCTTGAAAATTGCAAATATTTTTCAGATTCTTGTCTCAACAATTCTCTGAGTTCTGCTCTAAGTCTAAAAAGATCTTTTTCTAAAGAGGCTTCTTGAGAGAGTTTATGCTTCTCCTCTAGTACCTTTATTTGGGATAGTAGTGAGGTTGTGAGTTTCTCCTTTTCTTTCTTTTTCCTAGAGCCCAATTCTAAGACAGAGCCCCTGAGCACCGCTTTGTGTGCCTCCCAGACATTACAGTCAGAGATGTCGTTACTACTGTTCTCCAGAAAAAATTGTTTAATATTCTTCCTTATGGATTCTCGAGATTCAGTAACGTATATTAAATTATTATTAAGTTTCCAATTAAAGGCTCTTTTTTTGTGTTACTTAGTATGATGTTGGCGAACAATGGGGCATGGTCCGAGTACATTATATTATCGTAAGAGGTCTTTTTAACCGAGATTATTAGGTGATGTGGTATGAATAGATAAGCCGATTCTTGAGTATTTTTTATGTACTGATGAGAAGAACGAATAATCCCTCGTTGAAGGGTGTATTATTCTCCATGTATCCAACAGGAGAAGATCCATCAGTGATTTTTTAAAATATCTAGTTGTTTTATGTGGTATGGATGATTGCCCATTAGAAGTGTCAAGAGGGTGATGTAGGGAGATGTTGAAATTGCCTCCAAGAATTGATACGCCTTCAACAAAATGATTGAAAAGCCTAAATATTTTTTTGATAAAGGGAAGGTGGTTCGCATTCGGGGCATATATATTAAAGTGTATGTCTTGTTATAGATCATACATTTCAGAAAAAGATATCTTCCGTCTCCATCAAGTAAGGCATCTTTAAATACAAAGGGGAGATTCTTGCTAACAACAATGGAGACCCCTTTATTTCTTTTATTTGGAGAGGTAGAGTTGTACCATTTGGTGAATGTTTTATTTTTGGTTATGGGGGTATACGTTCTCTTGAAATGGGTTTCTTGAAAAAAGATTACATCCACTTTATTCTTCTCTAAATGTCTCAATATTTGTGTTCTTTTCTGTGGAACATTTATGCCTTTAACATTGAAGGTTGCTATATTTAAATTGGCCATTCTGCGCTGAAAAAGCCAAACGGTGCTCCTTCCCTTCCAAGCTCTGCCATGAGCCCAAACTGTGGTTTACCCACACATATGGGGTATCAGCCTACTCAGGACAAATTGCACAACTTTTGGGGTCCAATTTCCTGTTACCCTTGGGAAAATAAAAAAAAAAAATTGGGGGCAAAAATATCATTTTTGTGTAAAAAAAATGATTTTTTTTATTTTTATGGCTCTACGTTATAAACTTCTGTGAAGCACTTGGGGGTTCAAAGCACTTTGAGCCCCCAAGTGCTTCACAGAAGTTTATAACGGGAGAACATCTAGATAAGTTCCTTGGGGGAAGGGGGGGGGGGGGTCTAGTTTCCAAAATGGGGTCAATTGTGGGGGGTTTCCACAGTTTAGGCACATCAGGGGTTCTCCAAACGTGACATGACACCCGCAGACCATTCCATCAAAGTCTGCATTCCAAAACATCACTACTTCCCTTCCGAGCCCCGACGTGTCCATACAGTAGTTTTCTCCCATATATGGGGTAACAGCGTACTCAGGACAAATTGGACAACAACTTTTGGGATCCAATTTCTCCTGTTACCCTTGGGAAAATAAAAAAAAATTGGGGACTAAAAGATCATGCTTGTGGAAAAAATATGATTTTTTTGATTTTCACGCCCGGGCGTTATAAACTTTTGTGAAGCACTTGGGGGTTCAAAGTGCTCACCACACTCTAGATAAGTTCCTTGGGGGGTATAGTTTCCAAAATGGGGTCACTTGTGGGGGGGGGGTTCCATTGTTCAGGCACATCAGAGGCTCTCCAAACGCGACATAACGCCCGATCTCAATTCCAGCCAATTTTGCGTTAAACCGTGCTTCTTCACTTCCGAGCTCTGCCATGCACCCAAATAGTGGTTTACCCCCACATGTGGGGTATCAGCGTACTCAGGACAAATTGCACAATAACTTTTATGGTCCTGTTTCCCTTGGGAAAACAATTGGGGGTGAAAAGACCATTTTTGTGGAAAAAATCTGACGTTTTAATTTTACAGCTGTACGTTATAAACTTATGTGAAGCCCATGGGTGTTCAAAGTTCTCACCAGACATCTAGGTAAGTTCCTTGCGGGGGGGGGTCTAGTTTCCAAAATGGTGTCAATTGTGGGGGGTTTCCACTGTTTAGGCACATCAGGGGCTCTCCACACGTGACATGGCGTCCGATCTCAATTCCACCCATTTTTGCGTTGAAAAAGTCAAACAACGATCCTTCCCTTTCGAGCTCTGCCATGCGCCGAAACAGTGGTTCCCCCCACATATCAGGTATCAGCGTACTCAGGACAAATTGCACAATAACTTTTGCAGTCCAATTTCTCCTGTTACCCTTGGTAAAATTAAAAAAAAATTGGACCTGAATTTTTTTGTGAAAAAAAGTTAAATGTTCATTATTTTTTAAACATTCAAAATATTTCTGTGACGCACCTGAAAGGTTAATGAACTTTTTCAATGTGGTTTTGAGTACCGTCAGGGGTGCAGTTTTTAGAATGGTATCACTTTCGGGTATTTTCTATCATACAGACCCCTCAAAGTGACTTCAAATGTAATGTGGTCCCTAAAAAAATGGTGTTGTAAAAATGAGAAATCACTGGTCAACTTTTAACCCTTACAACTTCCTAACCAAATAAAATTTTGGTTCCAAAATTGTGCTGATGTAAAGTAAAGTAAACATATGTGAAATGTTACTTAAGTTTGTTGTGTGCCATATCTCTGTGATTTAAGGGCATAAAAATTCAAATTTGGAAACTGCAAAATTTTCAATAATTTGACAAATTTCTGTTTTTTTTTCACAAAAATGCAAGTTATATGAATGAAATTTTACCACTAACATAAAGCACAATATGTCACGAGAAAATGTCAGAATCACCAGGATCCATGGAAGCATTCCAGAGTTATTACCTCAAAGGGACAGTGGTCAGAATTGTAAAAATTGGCACGGACACTAATGTGCAAACCATCCTTGGCGGTAAAGGGGTTAAAAGCTGTTATAGTGTCTGCCATTACTACCCTCTTGAGATAGGGAATTCCACAGTCTGCCTGCTCTAACTGTAAAGAATCCTTTCCTATTTAACTGCCAGAATCCTCTTTCTTCCACCCTTAATGAGTGCATCCTAGTCCGCAGTATGGTCTTTGGAAGGATTAGGTGAATTTTACATGCTAAAAAGCAGTTTATGCTAGGTTAGTCTGGTCGATAAGGACTACACTCTAAGAGGACTGGCAATCCATATGAGAGCAAATGAACGGCACCAAGGTACTCCTACTCACTCAAGAAGAAAACAGGATTTTTGGGTTGCTTACCGTAAAATCTGTTTCTCGGAGCCTTCATTGGGGGACACAGAGACCATGGGTGTATGCTGCTGCCACTAGGAGGCTGACATTATGCACAAAAAAAGGTTAGCTCCTCCTCCGCAGTGTACACCCCACCGACCGGCAGGGAATTCCTCAGTTAGTGAGAAAGCAGTAGGAGAAGTAACAGACTAGATTGAGAACAGAACAAACAACTCAACTGTAACCAATCAACCAAAGTAAGAACAGGAGTTGTAAAACATGGGAGGGTGCTGTGTCCCCCAATGAAGGCTCCGAGAAACAGATTTTACGGTAAGCAACCCAAAAATCCTGTTTTCTCGTTTGCCTTATTGGGGGACACAGAGACCATGGGACGTCCCAAAGCAGTCCCTGGGATGGGAAACAAACTTCCATCAGGCCAGTGGACTCACCACCGCTGCCTGCAGGATCCTTCTACCTAGGCTGGCGTCCGCCGACGCGTAGGTGTGGACCTTGTAGAATTTCACAAACGTGTGAACCGAAGACCAGGTTGCAGCTTTGCAAAGCTGCAGTGCGGAGGCTCTGTGGCGTACCGCCCAGGAAGCACCCACTGCCCGGGTAGAGTGCGCTCTGATCCCCGGAGGGGCCACTCAATGCTTAACCCGGTAGGCCTCCAAAATTGCCGATCTGATCCAGCGAGCAATAGTAGCTTGGGAAGCCGGGTGACCTTTCCGCGCCCCATCTGGAATGACGAAAAGAGAGTCCGTCTTTCGCAAGGAAGATGTCCTAGACAGATAGACTCATCGCCCTGACCAGATCCAGCTTGTTCAGGGACCGCTCCCGAGGGTGAGATGGACTCGGACAGAAGGACGGCAGAACAATATCCTCATTGAGGTGAAAGGAGGACACCACCCTTCGGAAGAAAAGAGGGTGGAGGCCGCAGAACTACCTTGTCCTGGTGAAGTACCAGGAAAGGAGAGCGGCAGGAAAGAGCCGCCAATTCCGACACGCGCCGGATGGAGGTGATGGCCACCAGAAAGGCTACCTTCCAGGAGAGAAGGGAAAGGGAGACTTCTCTGAGAGGTTCAAAGGGAGAACCTTGCAGAACCTCAATAACCAGATTAAGATCCCATGGATCCACGGGCGCTCGATACGGAGGAGCCGTGTGAGCCACGCCCTGAAGAAAGGTTTTGACCTGAGGGCGGGAGGCCAAAGTCTTCTGAAATAAAATGGACAGCGCCGAAACTTGACCCTTCAAGGAACTGAGAGCAAGCCCCGCATCCAGCCCTGCCTGAAGAAACGCCAGAACTGAAGGGAGCGAAAAGCACATAGGCACGATGTTATTGGCCTCACACCAAGTGAAATAGGCCTTCCAAGTACGGTAGTAAATTTTGGAAGATGATGGCTTCCTGGCTCGGATCATGGTATGAATTACTCGACCGGAGAATCCTGCTCGTTTCAAAACCTCGGTCTCAACAGCCACGCCGTTAAATTGAGCAGCCGAGAATTGGGGTGGCAAATCGGACCTTGAGACAGCAGATCTGCCCTGTCTGGAAGCTTCCAGGGGACGTCCGCGAGAAGGTTGACAATGTCCGCGAACCAAGACCTTCTGGGCCAATTCGGGGCGATGAGAATGACTGGAATTCCTTCTGCTTTGATCTTCTTCAGCAGCTTGGGAAGAAGAGGTAGGGGAGGAAACAGGTAGGGGAGCTCGAACTGTGACCAAGGAATGGCCAGAGCGTCGGCGCCCACTGCGAGAGGATCTCGAGCTCTGGATACAAACTGTGGGACCTTCCTGTTGAGGCGAGAAGCTAGCAGATCTACGTCCGGGGTTCCCCAACGACTGCAGAGCTGAAGAAATACCTTCGGATGTAGGGACCACTCTCCTGCCGCGAGACCCTCGCGGCTGAGAAAGTCGGCGGCCCAGTTGTCTACGCCGGGAATGTGTACCGCGGAGATTGTCGGTACCGAAATCTCTGCCCACTGAAGGATCTTGGACACTTCTGCCAGGGCTGAGACACTCCGTGTCCCTCCTTGGCGGTTGACATATGCCACCGCTGTGGCATTGTCTGTCTGAATCCGGACAGGCAGGCCCCTGAGGAGCCTTTCCCAGTGGACGAGAGCCAGATGGATCGCTCGTATCTCTAGTACGTTGATCGGCAGAGCAGATTCTTGAGTCGACCAACGACCCTGAACAGTGTGATTGCGGAACACTGCACCCCAGCCGAGGAGGCTGGCGTCCGTTGTTACAATCTGCCAGTGAACAGGAAGAAAAGACCGCCCCAAGAGGATGAGAGGAGACGTCAACCACCAGTTGAGTGACCGCTTGATCCGGCATGAAAGACGAACAGGGCGATCCAAGGACAGAGCCGACCAGTTCCACCTCAACAGAATGGCGTGTTGGAGAGGTCTGGCGTGAAATTGGGCAAAGGGAACTGCCTCTATTGCCGCCACCATCTTTCCCAGGACCCTCATAGCTGTTCGGAGGGACAGAAATCGTGTGGTCTGCAGCAATCGTACAGCCTGCTGCAGGGAGAGAATCTTCTCTTGTGGGAGAAAGACCCTTGACCGACGAGTGTCGAACAGTAGGCCCAGAAACACAAGACGTTGAGTAGGGACCAGACAGGACTTTTTCCTGTTGACGATCCACCCGAAATCGGAAAGAGCGTCCAGGACGATCGTCAAACTTAGGCGTGCCTGTTGGAAAGAGGGAGCTTTGATCAGAATATCGTCGAGGTACGGAAAAAGAACGAGACCTCTGATCCTCAACAAGGCCATCAACGCAGCCATGATCTTCGTGAAGACTCTGGGAGCGGTGGCGAGACCTAAGGGCAGCGCGACGAACTGGTAATGTTCCTGGCAAACCGCAAAACGCAGGAACTTCTGATGTCCGGAGAATATGGGAACATGTAGATAGGCATCTTGGATGTCTATTGAACACATGAATTCCTGCTCCTCCATGGAAGCGATTACCGAGCGAACCGACTCCATCCGGAAGTGGCGAAGACGGACTCTCTTGTTGAGCAGCTTGAGATCCAAGACGGGTCGGACCGCCCCGTCTTTTTTCGGCACGACAAACAGGTTTGAATAAAACCCTGTAAACCGCTCCGATTCTGGAACTGGCACAATCACCCCGGAACGGAGGAGAGAGTCGATGGCCGTAAAGAACCCCGGGATCAAAGCTGGATCTTTTGGAGGACGGGATTCGAAGAAACGATCCCGTCGAAGAGAGACGAACTCTATCTTGTATCCTGACGATACAACCTCCCTGACCCAAGCCTCCTCTACTGAGGCCAGCCAGACGTCCTTGAAGAACAGGAGTCGACCTCCCAATTGGAAGGGACCCTGGGGAGTCCGAGGATAGTCATGCTGATGTGGGCCGTCCAGATCCGGATCTGGATGGTCTGCCCTGCGAAGAGTGGGAGTGCCAGGAGGGAGTGGGTCTGAAGGAAACTTTCTTCCTATCTTGGCGTGCCTGCGGTCTTTGTTGGTTGGAGGAGGTCTCCGCCGTATTGAAACGGCGGTAAGCCCGAAAGGGTCGAAACTGACGCCTCAGTGGGGGACTGCGAGGCTTGGACTGAGGCAGGAGAGAACTCGTGCCTCCGGTGGCGTCCTTAATAATTTGGTCCAATTGGGATCCAAAGAGGCGCCCTCCCTGAAAAGGCAGATTAGTAAGCGACTTTTTAGAAGACAGGTCCGCCTGCCAGGCCTTGAGCCAAATTGTACGTCGGATTGCCACGTTACTTGACGCCTGAACTACGCAGGAAGCGGCATCCAAAGAAGCAGAAAGCAGATAATCTCCCACATGGGAAATCTGAGTGGCAAGATCGGCCAATCGATCTGGTTGTGCTTTCTCTAGGATGCCCTGACGAAGATCCTCTGCCCAAGTGGCTATGGCTTTTGCTGCCCAAGATGAAGCAAAAATTGGGCATACCGCCGTCGAAGCCGCTTCGAATGCAGACTTCGCTAGGGATTCTATGATCCTATCATTAGAATCCTTTAGAGACGCCACGCCTGAAAGCGGGAGAACCGTGTTATTAGAAAGCCTGGACACGGGCGGATCGACCGAGGGAGAGGCGGACCAGTTGTCCGTGAGCTCTTTAGCAAACGGGTACAGAATGCCGAGACGCTTCCCTCGTTGAAAGCGTCTGGTCGGATCCCCTCTTTCCCTGGTAAAAATCTTTCCAAACTTGGAATGTAAAGGGAATACCCTGGAGGGTGTTTCCTCCCGTCTGAACGAAACCTCCTGATCTGAGGATTTCGCAGGGGGGTCAGCAATGTCAAAGGTCTGATGGATCGCTGCAATGAGGTTCTGCACAGTAACCCTCATGTTCGCATCCTGGTCCGAATCCAGCTCTAAGATCCCCTCAGATGACGTGTCCGAGGAGCGCTCCACCTGACTCGGGAGAGGAGGCCCGGGAGGGAGGCTGCCGAGAAGGACTATGTGGTGACATGGGGCGAGGAGAGGATTCCGGCTGGAGATCCTGCCTGGGTCTTTTGCGACTAACGCTGGCCGACTCAGATGGAACCTCTTGAGACCTGCTGGACCCTGTAGAAGTGTCCAGGGGCAACTTATCCAGGACGGCTACTAGGGACTGAGACACCCTGGTGAAGTCTCCCACTGACTGTGATAGAGACGAGGCCCAGCCAGGCATGGGGGGGTTCACTCTCGCCTGGGGCCCTAGATGGCTCGTGGGCGGCGTCATGTTGAGTAGGATTGCTACAATCCAGGCAGAGGGAAGTGGACTGACCTGAGGGAAGTTTGTGATTGCAAGAAGAGCATGCAAAGAACTTGACAAGAGTGCAGGGGGGAGCCGCAGGGCGGTTACGGTCAGATTTAGAGTTAGACATAGTGAAACCTGAGGTAGTGCCGGAAGGTTTGGGGACAGGGTGCAGAGAAGGGTGTCAGCCTGCAGATGCAGAGCTACTCACGGTCCGGTGACCCCAGAGACCAAGGTATCCACCTCTCTGCAGCTGCAGGTCAGAGCGATATCCGGCTGACAGGCCCAGGGAGCGATATCCGGCAAAAACGCGCTCCCAGGGGAAGGAGGGCGGGCTAACCGCCTGCTGAAAACGGCACCGCCCCTGGCCAGGAACAGGCTGAGAAGAGCGGTGGGAGGGCCTGTAACGGGCAGGAGAGAAGCCCGCTTAGTAGAAAGGGGCGGGGGGCGTGGCCGCGATACAGGAGTAGGCCCAAACTGAAGCCGGGGCCTAAATTAATCGCGGCGGCCGCCTGTCAGCACAGGGGCGGCACGGAGGAACCGCAACATGAGCGCTGCCGGGGAAAAGACCCCTGTCCGGGATAGGGACAGCGGCTGACCTCAAAAAAGGGCTGCCTGGAGGCGCGGGACGGCCCCGGAGACCCGCAGTGCTACCGCATCCTAGCTCCATGGGAATCTCTCCTGACCAAGTCCAGAGACGAGTGGGGATCTAATACTCACCCTGTCCCGGGCCCGAACCCTGAAAATAAAGGTACCTTCTGATTGAAGCTTGTCTGCGTCTCATCCGACCGACAGGCGAGTGGGTGGGAGACGGACGACCAGGACTCTCAGAAAAGCCGACACGTATACATGTTGGCGTCCACCCGGAAGGCTGCTGGTCCTGGTGCAGAGAGCTGCGAGGATACGGGGTGGCAGTACACGCCGTACTCGCAGCCTCTTCGTGGGACTACAGAGGTGACTATTCACCCTGTATCCCTCCGGAGAAACCTGAAAAGGAACGACGCACATCGAGGTAGATATGGGTCTACTGAAAGACCCGTGTCCACCTCCTACTGACACTAAGCTAAACTGAGGAATTCCCTGCCGGTCGGTGGGGTGTACACTGCGGAGGAGGAGCTAACCTTTTTTTGTGCATAGTGTCAGCCTCCTAGTGGCAGCAGCATACACCCATGGTCTCTGTGTCCCCCAATAAGGCGAGCGAGAAAGATCCTTTTTAACTCAAACACGTCGGTGTTCAAAAGTTGATTTATGGTGCTTGCAAGAAAAACACGTGCAAATTCCAAACAATAGGAGCAAAGATGCAGCACTCACCGGATAAGTTAAAAAAACCACAGTCCTTTATTTAGCCATCAACAATGTGGACAAGGTTCAAATCGGGCTGGCAGGTGCAGCCATGCAGGGAACACAGAAGGACGACGGCCGTTTTGTGTTAAAAACGCTTCTATGGGTCCAGATTGGGTGCCAGGCATCACGTCATTCCACCGCATCATAGCCCTGGGACCGCGAGTGCCTACATCGTGGGAACTGTGTCGGCATGGGAGGTGAGTATATACTTTATTATTTTAATCGGGGCCAAACATCTAGCTTAAGAAGAGACTGTTCTAGTAGTGGACAAGCCCTTTAAAGGAACAGCGTACAGCTTGCATTTAATGATTGGTGGTGGCCTGACCTCTACTGGTTCTGAGAAGACCACCATGTTCCTGTGTCACGCACAGTGTAGGACAGAAGAAGTGCAACACAAAGGGATAAGGGGAAGGAGGACCCAACACTAGGGAAGTGGGGAGTGAAGACCCCTAGACAGATCTAACATCATGCTGTCTATCCTATCATCCCTATATAGGTTCCGCACCAATCGCCGAGCAGGATACCTAATCTATGCCTCACCTTGGCGATAAGACCTGCACCTGGGAGGACAGGATGAGCGCTAGGCAATCTTCACTACTACTAAAGACAACTGGGATAGACAAACAAAACAAGGGAACACTTAGCTTGAGAAGACTCAAAGAAACACAGACATCCTCCAGAGAGAATGCTAGCAGACTGCTACAGTTCCAAGCCTCAACAGGGAAATTCCAATAGAAAACAACACCAGGTGTCACCATTAAGGCCAGAGGAGGTGGCCACTAGTCTGCAAGGCCAACCGCGCTGAGACTTTCTGCAGCCAGATATGGTGTGACTGTCTGCAGCCTTTAACACACCGGTGACATCTTGACCACTTAAATTGTACAGAAAAGAAATCTACAGCTGACTATCCACCAGAACCTGAGAATGAGGAGGTCATAGCTAGTTTATATATCACAAAAAAATGTTTTTTTGAAGCGTTTGCAATCATCAAGTGACAAAAATTCAAATCTGAATATACCAGTAAGCTGTATGCTGGCAGGATTATCAAACAACAGCTCGAATTTTTTATGTTATGAACATTTCACCTAGAAGGACAGCACATCTAGAATGAACTCCTTAGTGACAAAACTAATTTTTGTCCTTAATGAGCAGGCCAATTTTTTTTTTTTTTTAATCTGACTAGTGTCACTTTATGTGGTTATAACTCTGGAACACTTCAACGGATCCCACTTATTCGGAGACCGTTTTTGTGACATGTTTTACGTCATGATGGTGGTAAATTTTGATCCATCTGAACTGCGCATATTTGTGAAAATATAAAAAAATTTGACTCAAAATTTGAAAATTTCACAATTTTCAAAATTTACACTCCCTAAATCTGAGAGCTATGCCACACAAAATTATTAGTGAACAACATTTCCCACGTTTTCTTTACATCAGCACAATTTTTTTTTGTTAGAAGAGTTAAAAGTTGACCAGGGATTTCTCCTTTTTTTTCCAGCAAAATTTACAAAACAGTTTTTTTTTTTTTTTTTTTAGGAACCACATCAGGAGAAAATGGACCACAAAATTTGTTGGGCAATTTCTCCAATACCCCATATGTAGGGGAAATCTACTGTTTGGGCACACAGCAGACCTAGGAAGAAAAACATCACAGTTTGAACTTTTGAACGCAAAATATCTGTAATCGAGAGCAGGTGCCATGTCGTGTTTGGAGAGCCCCTGATGTGTACAACAGTAGAAACCCCCCACAAGTGACCCCATTTTGGAAACCATACCCCCTCAAGGATTTTATCCACGGGTATGGTGAGGATTTTTAACCCAGAAGGTAAGACACAGAATTTGATAACATTAGGTCGTCATATTGAATAGGTCATCATTAGAGTTGAGGCAAGTGGTTGCTACTCGAGTTTGCATTGGGTGCTCCAGTATACACCAAGTATCAAAAGGTGCTCATGTGACCCAATGCTAGCTCAAATAGCGAACACTTGCGCTCAACACTAGTCATATCAAATTTTTTTTTTTTTAACTTTGGAAAAAAATCCTAAATAAAATTATAAAAAAGAAATGTAATCTGACTAAGGGGATGACACAGGGAGGATGACATACTAGTTAATGGCTTTTAATTACTGTGATAGACCCCATCACAGTGATTTAAATGAACCAACAGGAAAAATCCCAGCAGATCTTGGTGGGTGCACTGCGCATGCCATTTTTTTTTTTTTTCAGGAAAAGGAGGCAGAGGGTCAAGGGACAGAGATGGAGGGACTGGGGGATGATACATACCGTATTTTCCGCTTTGTAAGACGCACTTTTTTTCCCCAAAATTTGGGGGGAAAACAGGGGTGCGTCTTACAAAGCGGACATGCCTTACCTAGGCTGTGATCGGGGGCGTCCGGCGGTTGCTGGCCGCTGCTGCGGGTGTGTCCGGTGCCGCGTTGTGTGCCCGTCGATGCCCGGGGCTCTGCCAACATTGTGCGACAGGCCAGAGCCCCGGCATTTCCTCGGTTCCCTGTGTGCCGGTAAAAAGATGGCCGCCGGCGCGTGCGCAGATGAGATCTCGGGACCCAGTTCTCGAGAGATGAGATTTGAAATCTCATCTCTCGAGAGCTGGGTCCCGAGATCCCATCTGCGCACGCGCCGGCGGCCATTTTCCCTGGGTTCCCTGTGTGCGCGCGGTGGTGCCTGCAAAAAAATGGCCGCCGCGCGTGCGCAGATGGGATCTCGGGACCCAGCTCTCGAGAGATGAGATTTCAGATCTCATCTCTCGAGAACTGGGTCCCGAGATCCCATCTGCGCACGCGCCGGCGGCCATTTTTTTTTTTTTTACCGGCACTTCAGCGCACGTATACAGGGAACTGAGGAAATGCTGGGGCTCTGGTCTGTCGAACAATGTCGGCAGAGCCCCGGGCATCGTTGGGCACACAACGCCGCACCGGAGGCACCCGCAGCACCGGCCTCCAACCGCCGGACAAGTGGAGAAACCTGACACCAGCACAAGACTCTGCAGCAGCAACGGCACACATCGGAGCCCCCCCTCATCCCTGAATGCGGCCTGCAGCATCACGCCTGCCTCCTCCAGCAGCGAGCCTGGGACCCCGCTACACCGCAGCCACCAACCCTGGTAAGCAATAAGATGCAAGGATTATAAGAGGCACCACCATTTTATTAAAAAATATTTTTTTCTTATTTTTCTCCTCAAAAATTGTGGTGCGTCTTATAATCCGGAGCGTCTTATAAAGCGAAAAATACGGTAATTCTCTCTCCACTGACATGTGTATCATGTCAATAGATGTATATCATATGAAAAAGAGAATGTTTTTAATAGTAGGCACACTTTTTTTTACGTGATCACAGTTATTCATTGAATAACTAAATAACTGGTCCGCCCAGCAAACACTGGAGCAATCCGGCAGGTCACAACCCACAGAAGACCAACTGGAGCTGCACTGATAAAAGATGAAGACAGTGGCTTGTAAGTATGAAAGGGCAGAGAATTTATTTTAGCACTACTCCAGCAATGGAAAACATAAAAAAAAAAAAAAAAAAAAAAAAAAAAGCTGTGGTGATGCTTTAAGTAGCAAAAGGGAAACACAAGTAAAAGGAATGAAAGCGTATGTAAAATGATACTTTTTTTTTATACAAATGTTACATATTACAACTATGACTGACAAAAGCGGAAAAAGAAGACCCAGGATCACAACTTACCAGCCAAGTGGATGTGTGTGAGAGAACCCCGTGTAGATGAGCCTACAGCTGTGAGAAGGTTGACAGACTGATCAATCAACAAAGGGCAGTGGCTGAGGTCAAGCTTAGATAGGTGAGGGCAATATCGTATGATAAGCCGAAGCGTGACATCAGAGATGTCCAAACCAGAAAGACGAAGATCCGTTAAGAAACGCAGCTTGCTTCGAGAGTCATGTCCTACAGGCACCAATAAATCAGAATTTTGGTAAACCATATGAACAGGAGGGCAAGTAATAGGGCTAATGTGAAAAGGGCTGTAAGGCCCACAGTTACCTGGCTTCTCAGTTGGTGGAGCGAGCAGATCTCTTATCTGTGAGTCTTTAATTCCCACACCCCAGCGTAAATCCAGAGTTCTCAGTAGCGGACAGCTGGAGCTACTGAGAGCAGAGACTGCAGACCAGGAGCACCCGGCCAGGATAAGTTCTTTCAATGCTGGGAGAAGACAGTTCATGAAGACAGATCAGTGTCAAAGACATTCCAAAGAAAAGTTTTGAAGAAAAGACTTTCATCAGAGGCAGATCCCACTTTCTCCTCAGACTACGTTGCCACAATGAGTATTTGATGTTGCGGAAACTCTGCAGCATTGCTGCGCTTTTTGCCAGGTTTTAAAAAAAATTGCTGTGTTTTTCATATGATGTGGTATTTGACTTTGATAAAACTTTATTGCTAGAGTCATGTGCGTATTACATGTATTTTAGTACATTATCACTGTGGAAATCCACTAAAAACACATGCATTTAATATCTGCAGATTTTCCTCATCTCATTCAAGTCTATGAAGAAAATCCACATACAAAATATTTACCACAAAAGAAATTGGCATGTGGCAGATTACAAGCACGCACTGCAGGTCAGTTTCTGCAACGTAGGAAAAGCACAGTGGGCATGAGGCTTCTACCCACCCACTTGTCTGCAACTCCAAGATGCAGCGTCTTTTACACTATGAAAATATGCGCCAAATACTCATGGTAGGAACTTTGCCTTATCTCCTTTTAAACTTTGAAGCAAGTGCAAATGATAAAAATCCCAAACCAATCCCCACCATGAAAGTAAGTACAGGGCAGCAACTGTAATAAAATGTATGCAGGTTCATTGGCTTAGTCATTTATGGAATATCCACAGGATGCAGAGAACAGAGGTCTGCTGCTCACCTGTTTATCTCCCACAGAAGTGACTGTCATGCATCAGGCCTCTAAATTTATGCCCTGCTTGTAAATCCAGAGGTGAGACTTCCATCTTCCAGAAATGTAGGATATACAGTGCCTACAAGTAGTATTCAACCCCCTGCAGATTTAGCAGGTTTGATAAGATGCAAATAAGTTAGAGCCTTCAAACTTCACACAAGAGCAGGATTTATTAACAGGTGCATAAATCTTACAAACCAAAAAGTTATGTTGCTCAGTTAAATTTTAATAAATTTTAAACATACAAGTGTGGGTCAATTATTATTCAACCCCTAGGTTT
The DNA here is from genome assembly GCF_039654945.1 of Dendrobates tinctorius. Lineage (NCBI taxonomy): Eukaryota > Metazoa > Chordata > Amphibia > Anura > Dendrobatidae > Dendrobates > Dendrobates tinctorius. Next base: position 242,928 of record NW_027362053.1, on the reverse strand, counting down.
AATATTTTGTGGAATAACCCTTGTTTGCAATTACAGCTAATAATCGTCTTTTATAAGACCTGATCAGGCCGGCACAGGTCTCTGGAGTTATCTTGACCCACTCCTCCATGCAGATCTTCTCCAAGTTATCTAGGTTCTTTGGGTGTCTCATGTGGACTTTAATCTTGAGCTCCTTCCACAAGTTTTCAATTGGGTTAAGGTCAGGAGACTGACTAGGCCACTCCAACACCTTGATTTTTTGCCTCTTGAACCAGGCCTTGGTTTTCTTGGCTGTGTGCTTTGGGTCGTTGTCTTGTTGGAAGATGAAATGACAACCCATCTTAAGATCCTTGATGGAGGAGCGGAGGTTCTTGGCCAAAATCTCCAGGTAGGCCGCGCTATTCATCTTCCCATGGATGGGGACCAGATGGCCAGGCCCCTTGGCTGAGAAACAGCCCCACAGCATGATGCTGCCACCACCATGCTTGACTGTAGGGATGGTATTCTTGGGGTCATATGCAGTGCCATCCAGTCTCCAAACGTCACGTGTGTGGTTGGCACCAAAGATCTCGATCTTGGTCTCATCAGACCAGAGAACCTTGAACCAGTCTGTCTCAGAGTCCTCCAAGTGATCATGAGCAAACTGTAGACGAGCCTTGACATGACGCTTTGAAAGTAAAGGTACCTTACGGGCTCGTCTGGAACGGAGACCATTGCGGTGGAGTACGTTACTTATGGTATTGACTGAAACCAATGTCCCCACTGCCATGAGATCTTCCCGGAGCTCCTTACTTGTTGTCCTTGGGTTAGCCTTGACTCTTCGGACAAGCCTGGCCTCGGCACGGGAGGAAACTTTCAAAGGCTGTCCAGGCCGTGGAAGGCTAACAGTAGTTCCATAAGCCTTCCACTTCCGGATGATGCTCCCAACAGTGGAGACAGGTAGGCCCAACTCCTTGGAAAGGGTTTTGTACCCCTTGCCAGCCTTGTGACCCTCCACGATCTTGTCTCTGATGGCCTTGGAATGCTCCTTTGTCTTTCCCATGTTGACCATGTATGAGTGCTGTTCACAAGTTTGGGGAGGGTCTTAAATAGTCAGAAAATGCTGGAAAAAGAGATAATTAATCCAAACATGTGAAGCTCATTGTTCTTTGTGCCTGAAATACTTCTTAATACTTTAGGGGAACCAAACAGAATTCTGGTGGTTTTAGGGGTTGAATAATAAATGACCCTCTGAATAAACTTTTCACAATTTAAAAAAAAATTAAACAAAGAAATAACATTTTTTTTTGCTGCAGTGCATTTCACACTTCCAGGCTGATCTACAGTCCAAATGTCACAATGCCAAGTTAATTCCGAATGTGTAAACCTGCTAAATCTGCAGGGGGTTGAATACTACTTGTAGGCACTGTATACCATGAATATGAAATACATGTCTCAGCTAAGAGTACCACTTAAAAGCAAAATTAACAAAACCACTATTTGATGATAAACTAGAACTCACCTGGTAGCCTGTTCACTAGCCACGTCAGCTGCTTCTTTGATACATTTGTCCAACTAAGGTCAAGCTGTACAGGCTGCCTTTTTATGATACCACTAAGTGCCTGCGGCATGAGCGACTTGCAGCGGCTCATATCAATCCTGGACCAAAGGCGTTTATCACAACCCCTACAAAAAGCAAAAAAGCTTTCATCAGTAAATGTTATATGTAAAAATAAGATGCCAGCATTTGCCCACGTCCTGAACCTTTGCTAAAGAAAGATGTCTGTGAAACACTATTTCAGACGGTCAATACGGAAACATAAAACACCAATAAGACAGTGCCATTATTACAATGCAAAAGCAATAGAATACGAGTCATTAATTAGCAATATCTTTTCCGTTTCCGGCTACAGACAGGTCACATTATTCCATTTTCTAAAGTTACGATTTGAAATAATGAAGCCAGCTTTATTTATCAAACCAATGTTTGTGTCATGGTGATAGCTAGATGGGTACAGCTTTGAGATAGGGGGGTGAAAGATGTTGGTCAACTGGAAAAGTGTTGCACACAACTTACCTCCCCTAGTTTTCTCATTGAGTTTTTTCTGAAAGCCATCTTTTTCCAGAGGCATAGATTAATTTTTCATTATCACCATTTTAATGTACATATAATTTATTTAGAGTTTTGTTGGCGATACTAGAATTTATTTTTTTTTTATCCAACACTGTTTAATATTTATTATAATGTGTACGACTAATCTACCAGTCAATATTATAAATGACAATTTAAAAAAATTATTTTTAGGAGAAAAAAAAAAATCCCTTTTTTGGTGGTCATCTTCACTGGTGTTTTTTTTTTTGGGTGAACACAAGTGATCACTTTTCATTTTATTTTTTCTTCATCCTTTTACAGAAAAGCAGCAACTTTTATAAAAAAAATATTAAGTATCATTCACATTACACTTTTTCTGTAAATTGATCCTACTTTTGAACAATAAAATGTTTGTTTTCAATTCATGCTTTGTGTTAAAATGTGTAGCTATTAGCACCATTTTGTAATACCCAGAACTTTTGATAATTTTTTTGTGAGGTGTGGCGAACAAAAACAGCAAGTCTCGTTATCGGAGGCCCAGAGATTATCGCAGGTGTATCTAATACATAGGAAATATAAAACGCCTGCGTTCTTGCACAAAATCACGATAAGGAGTGACTCGTGCTGCCCCCGATGTAGCCTACCTGATACACACCTTATGCATATGTTCTGGGAGTGTCCTTGGCTTGGCCGGTTCTGGAATAATGTTCTGAATACGTTGGCAAAGAGTTTATGGTACAAGATTGTTCCCTGATCCAAAGGTCTGTGTGCTAGGTATTATACCGGATATTCCTGTGGAAGACCCGCTGGCGCTCGGTATGGCTAGAATTCTATATATAGCACGGAAAACTATTGCCTTGCACTGGAAGCAATCTGCACCCCCGACGGTGGAGGAGTTTATTAATAGAGTCAATAGTTCTATAAGGCTGGAAAAAGGAGTGTATAAAAGCTATCGGAATTTTGATAAAATCTGGAGCCCCTGGCTTAACACCCCGGGTTTGCCACCCCAAATTTTGCTGCTGGAGAATCTGTTCCCTATGCTTCGTTAATTATGGTACCCCTTATTCCCTCTTGGTTCCATATGGTCTCTTGCTTTATGAATAGGTTTCATGAATATGTCTATTGCTCATTTTGTACTATGTGCCTGACTGTTCATAGTTCTATGCTGTACAAGTCTTATCTTGTTTCATCTTGTCCCCCTTAAGAATTGTTTTTGTTTTAAGAGGTATGTCTCAAATCTGTATGTGAAAACTCTGTGTGCCTTGACTCAACTTTTTAAGTTAAAACTGTTTAATAAAGATTATCTGATTTAAAAAAAACAGCAAGTCTGACTTTTCTTTCCATATTTTTCTTTTACAGCATATAAATGTGCAAAATGGTGAAATAGGGTTCTAGAACATGGTGTTACCAAATAGTCCAAGATCATACTTCTAATTCACATCAATATTTGTAAGCCAAAAATGGGAGTGGAACAAAGAGGGAAAATGTATAGTGAAAAATACATGCTAAACGTTTGCATTTTTGACCCTCTTTTGGCTATGACTTACAAATACTGTTGTAAATTACTGATAAATGAACTGTATGTTCATTCATGGCGTTTGAGCGGAAAAGAATCTGCTCTTTACACTACCATCAAAAGCCAAGATTTCAGAAATCTCATGCGTGGAGCTTTTTTGCAGCTTTCTTAGCATGCTTTTACTGCATTTTTTTTGCTGCAGATTACATGATTTGTCTACAGTACATGTTTAGTGAAGTTAGCTTTATTCACCAGAAAACAGAGGAAAACCTGTTTGTAGTACTTTTGCACTTTCTCGCTGCGGTTTATGGGTGAAAAAAAAAAAACAATGATGTCCCCCACTGAGCACATCTGGGACAAGAGCATTCAGCAAAGCAGAGCAATAATTTTTTTTTAGTTGAAGTGGCTGTATGAGTTTTTTTTTTTTATATATTTTTAGGGATGCATTGTATCGGTCAGTGGCACCATTTTGGAATATATATATAATTTACTACCTAACTTTTATTAACTCTTTATGGGGAGAGAAAGAAAACCCCCAGCAATTATGCTGTAGTTTTTCTTTACATTTTAAATTTGAATGCAATTCACGTGCTGCATAGTGCTTCCTTCTGCGGGTCAGTCTGATATGGACAGTAAAGGTATGTAATAATTTATCTTTGGTTAGATTTGATCATAGCCAGGTATGTTGATCTCTGAAATGCTGTGGTATTTCAGAGAAAAACATACTTTTATTCACCCTCCTTTTTTATTTTTTTGTGTTGCCATATTCTGAGAGCCTTATGTTCTATAACTTCCCATCAATGAAGCTTGTGTGACTTTTTTTTTTTGAGTGACCTGATGTACTTTTTAATGATGAACGATGGTGATGCATGCTCGTGTCCTAATCGAGTATTTTCGGCGTGCTGGAAAAATATGCTCATGATGGCACGTCTGCATGTCTCGCGGCTGTTCGACAGCTGCAATATGTGCATGGATTGCCTAACAGTCAAGCAGACGTGCCATCATGAGCATATTTTTCCAGCACGCCGAAAATACTCGATTAGGACACGAGCGTGCTCGGATAACACCTTAGCGGACTGAGTGCGCTCGCTCATCACTAGTTGTTTTCTATTATACTATTTTCTGATACATACGACTTTTTGATCACAGTTTTATACCTGCACCCATTTACAGCATTTACCTTGTGAGATAAATAATAATGTGCAATAGTATTAGTTGTTACGGATGCCACAATACCACGTGTGTAGTTTAAGTGAGGAAGCGTAATTGAGATTAAAATTCACAGCATTTTGCAGTACTAGCATACTGAATGAAAATTCTGAAAATCTCATGCACATGTCATTTATTTTTTTCCCCCAAAACTTATTTTGAGCCCTGTTGAGTTTTTCCCAAGATGCAGCATGCATCGTTCAGCATTTTTGCTGCGCTTTTCACATATTCAAATCAAAGAGTAAAAAGGTAGGGGGCACAGCTGAAGAACATATAACGTCAGAGATTAAATAAACAGGGGTGCTGCATAATGCACGGAAAGAAACATGGAATAATTAGAGAAAAAGATCCATGCACAAAAGAGTGCACACCCATGAACAAAAGATGGATTTTTGGTTCTTACCGTAAAATCTCTTTCTTGGAGCCTTCATTGGGGGACACAGAATACCATGGGTGTATGCTGCTGCTGCTAGGAGGCTGACACTATGCAAAACAAGAAAATTAGCTCCTCCCCGGCAGTATACACCCACCGACAGGCACTAGGCACCTCAGTTGGTGAAAAAGCAGTAGGAGAAGCAACGGAACACTCTAAACATATGTACCAACCCAACAGGGGACTCAAAGACCCAACACGTTACAATTTAAAACAGGGAGGGTGCTGTGTCCCTCAATGAAGGCTCCAAGAAAGAGATTTTACGGTAAGAACCAAAAATCCATCTTTCTTTATCGCCTTATTGGGGGACACAGAATACCATGGGACGTTCCAAAGCAGTCCCGAGGGTGGGAAGAGCAATAAGGAACGAAAGAACAGGAAGGGCTTAGGTCGGCCGATGCACCACCGCCGCCTGCAGAACCTTCCTACCAACAACTGCATCAGACGAGGCCTGGGTATGAACCCTGTAGAACCTCGCAAAAGTGTGTAAAGACGACCAGGTCGCGGCCCTGCAAAGTTGCAGAGCCGAAGCCTGGTGTCGAACGGCCCACGAAGCTGCCACAGCCCGGGTGGAGTGAGCTCTCACTCCCGGAGGAGGCAGTTTGTCCTGAAGTTGGTATGCTTCCTGAATGGTAGAACGAATCCAGCGAGCGATCGTGGATTTGGATGCCGGAAGCCCTTTCCTCCGACCTTCAGAAATGACAAGCAATGAATCGGATTGACGAAGAGAAGCGGTCCTAGCGAGGTAGACACGCAAGGCTCTAACAACATCCAGCTTGTGGAGTGACTTCTCAAGAGGGTGAGAAGGAGCCTGACAAAAAGATGGAAGAACGATATCCTCGTTGATGTGAAAGGAGGAAACCACCTTTGGCAGAAAAGAAGGAACGGGCCTGAGGACGACTTTATCCTGATGGAGCACCAGATAAGGAGAACGGCATGACAAGGCCGCTAACTCAGAAACTCTTCTGATGGATGTAATAGCGATCAAAAAGGTTACCTTCCATGAAAGAAGTGACAAAGGAATGTCCTGGATGGGCTCAAACGGCGCCTTTTGGAGAGCGCCAAGAACGAGATTGAGATCCCACGGTTCTATTGGTGAATGATGAGGAGGAGCCACATGAGCGACTCCTTGGAGGAACGTCTTAACCTGCGGTAAGGAAGCGAGCTCTCTTTGAAAGAGGATAGACAAGGCAGAAACCTGGCCCTTCAGGGTACTGAGAGACAGACCCGAATCTAAGCCAGACTGGAGAAAACCCAGTATGGACGGAATGGAAAAGGCCATTGGAAAAACTTCTTTATCGTCGCACCAACGGAAAAAAAGCCTTCCAACACCTGTGGTAAATGCGGGAAGAAGCTGGCATCCTGGCTTTGATCATCGTCTGAATCACTTGGCTGGACAAACCTGATTCTCTTAGACTACGAAGAGATTTGAGTAGAACCCTGAAAACCGTTCGTCTGAGGGAACGGGAACAATCACTCCGGCGGAAAGAAGGGAAGAGACGGCCTGAAAGAATCCTGGAATGTGGGACCGTTGTCTTGGAGATCGCGACAGGAAAAAACGCCTGCCTGGCGGGGACGAAAATTCGATCTTGTAACCGGATGCGATGATTTCCCTGACCCAAGCGTCGTCGACAACCGACAGCCAAGCGTCCACGAAAAAGGAAAGTCTGCCTCCCACCCTGGAAACACTTCCAGGTGAGGGTGCCCCGTCACTTGGAAGCAAACCTACCGGAACGGGCACCTGACGACCTGGAGTATTGTCCTCTAGATCTCCATCGGGGAGCGGGCTTGTAAGAAGGTTTCTTCTGCTCACGCTCCCTGGAAGTGGACGGACGCTCTTGCTGGGCCGATCTCTCTGTGGACGAGAACGGACGAAAGGGCCTAAAGGGCCGAAAACCCTTTCTATTAAAAAAACGTCGTGGTCGAGACTGGGGGAGTGAAGTACTTTTTCCCCCGTGGCATCCGAAATTATTTGATCCAGCTTGGCCCCAAAGAGTCGAGAACCATGAAAGGGCAGATTGGTGAGCGACTTCTTAGAGGTGGTATCCGTATTCCAAGATTTTAACCAAAGAACTCGGCGTACAGCCACTATATTGCTGTTAGCCCTTGCTACGCACCCGGCCGCATCTAAGGAGGCGGCTAAGAGGTATTTACCTGCATGATTAATCTGATCTGCTAGGTCTGCCAGCTCATCCTTGGGAGCTGCTGCTAAGATGCCCCTGCGAAGAATTTTTGCCCAAGCCGAAATGACTGTAGCCACCCAGGAGGAGGCGAAAATAGGGCAGAGGGAAGCGCCGGAGGCCTCAAAAATAGACTTTGCCAAAGATTCTAGCTGCCTGTCTGTTGGGTCCTTAAGCGATGCCCCGTGAGGAAGGGACAGAACCGTCTTAGAGGCTATGCGAGAAACGGGAGGGTCCACCTCAGGGGCTTTGGTCCATTTTGAAAGCAAATCAGCCTCAAATAGGTACAGGACATCCAGATACCTGCGGCCCGAAAAGCGTTGCTCGGGGTGCTCCCAATGTTTGGCTAGAGTCGTATCAAACTCCTGGTGGTTTGGGAAAGTCTTGGGTGGCGGCCTAGATCGTTTAAATGGTATAGAACATTCCTGAGTAATGGGCCTGTCCTGCTTAATCTCCAGGGTTTGGAAGATAGCTGAAAGAAGACTATCGACCATATTTCGAGTCTTAGACATGTCGTCTGCTTCTGAGCTAGACCCTGATTGTCGATCGTCGTCTGACCTAAGGTCATCCTCAGAAAGAGAAGAACACCTGGGTGAAGCAGCTGGGCCTAACGAACTGGAGGACGAGCCCGATAGGAGACGCTTCCTAGAAATCCTACTCGGCCTGTCACTCTGAAGGTCGCGGTCAGGAGCAGACGACTCACCTTGAGAGGTGGTCGGCGCAGCGGTGGCTGTAGAAAGCTGAGGCAAACGTTCTAGGACCTGGACCAGGGACTGAGAGACTTTGGTCAGATCGGAAACCGACTGGGACATAGCCACGGCCCAGTCTGGGAGAGAGGACGTACCCTCATAACGGGGATCTGTGTGCTCCTGAGAGGCCGACATAGCCGAAGGACTGCAGGACGGGCAGAAAGGAGATGGCTGACCCGAAGCCCACTTCTTTTTACAGCGCGCACAGGCGTAATGAATAGCGGTGGGCCTGAACAAGAGTACCCCTGCAGGGTTGGGCATAAGGAAAAGACTGCGCTGAATGGCCTGCGAAAATTGGGGAATAACTGTTGGAGGAGGGCTAATATTTTTGCACGGAGCAGAGCCTACCTAGTTCCGGCGAGCAGCAGAAATGCTGAAGTGTCCCCCAAGCTGCGCAGAAAGCCAGGACCGAACAACCAGGAAATGTCCGATGAGGTAGGCGGGGGGCGGAGCTTAGCGGCTGAGCCGCAATTGGATTTGACCCCAGCAGAAGTGACGAGGAGCCCTGTGATGGGCTAAAAACGGCGCGAGAACAGCGCGCTCAGAGAGAGAGGAGGCGCTCTGAAAGCGGGGCCGAAAGCTAAAGTGAAAGTACAAAAAGCCGGCACTGCAGCCCCGTGAAGAATAGACCTGAATGTAGATACTGTGCGCAGACGCTGTGGAACAAAAAACCTGCCCAGCTGTGAGGACAGGGATAGAAAACCCTGTACTAAGCACTTGGGATCTAAGGAGAGCCGTGTGGCTGATGAGAGCGGCGCCCGTCAGGCAGGGGGGGAGGGCGGGAAATTTAAAAATGAGCTGTGTTGTTCCTCCATCGATGAGCCTCAGGAGATGCTGCGGGCTGAAGGGGTCATACAGGGACTTACCTGCTGTCCCTGAAGAGAGTGATCACAGGGGCCCCACAAGGGAAGTGGCAAGCCGCTTTCCTCTGTACCCGCATCCTGCAGAAGACGGCGTGAACCTCTTGATGACGAGGAGAATCCTGCGACCGCAGTCTTCCTCTCAGCCCTGTCCCGAGAGAGGGGTGAGGAGGAGGATTTTTGGCAAGGACCAGCCACCTGTCCACATCCCATAGCACCAAGAGGTGATATGGAAACAGTCCTGCCAGCGTACTGAGAGGTGCGATGTGGGATCAGCCACACTGTTCACTCAGCCGCCTGATATGGGAAAGCAGGGTGAACTTCCACCCTGTTTCCCGACTTGAATCTGCAAAAGAAAAGACAAAAAAATTAAAAAGTTCCACTAGAACACCTAAAAGAAAGAAAGGTTAATTGCAGATCTGGGAAGATCCCGGTCCGCCTCCTACAGACACTAAGCACAAACTGAGGTGCCTAGTGCCTGTCGGTGGGTGTATACTGCCGGGGAGGAGCTAATTTTCTTGTTTTGCATAGTGTCAGCCTCCTAGCAGCAGCAGCATACACCCATGGTATTCTGTGTCCCCCAATAAGGCGATAAAGAAAATATGTATAGACCATGATACGCAAGAAAGTGTATAAACAATTTTTATTAGTAGACAAAACAAACCACAATATAATCAATTAAAAAGACAAAACACATCACATAGGTCCCATAAAGCAGCAATATAGCACACCACAATATAATATAATATGGGTGAAACAAGAATTCCCAAGAAAAAGTAGTATATATATGAATCCCGAATGCTTGCAGAAATGGTGCCAATCTGGGCGTCCCAGAAGGCAAAAAAAGAGAGACAGAGCCCTGTATGAGATCAGAGTATTTGCATGAGATACCTGGAAAGATGATGCCCCTATGAAAAGGGAGTACCCTCTAAAATGAAAATAACCTGCATAGAAGACAGCACCAAGGTAAGGCTTAGGGCTAAAATAGCCAGCAAGTCACCAACTAGGAGAGCACATGTCAGCAGCGATACGCGTGGGGCTCACCACATCACCTTTGGTCCCGGGACCACTGTCCCATTTGCCTTGCTATCCCCGACACCCTGACATGTGGTCTCCTGGTTGGTGACTTGCTGGCTATTTTAGCCCTAAGCCTTACCTTGGTGCTTTCTTCTATGCAGGTTATTTTCACTTTAGGGGGTACTCCCATTTCATAGGGGCACCATCTTTACAGGTATCTCATGCAAATACTCTGATCTCATACAGGGCTCTGGTCTCTCTTTTTTTGCCTTCTGGGACGCCCAGATTGGCACCATTTCTGCAAGTATTCATATATATACTACTTTGTCTTGGGGATTCTTGTTTCACCCATATTATATTAGATTGTGGTGTGCTATATTGCTGCTTTATGGGACCTACGTGACGTGTTTCTTCTTTTTAATTGATTTTATTGTGGTTTGTTTTGTAGCTTTAGATCCCGCCTCATGGCATGGTCAGGCCTTCAGCTGCCAACAGCACCACAAACTCCCATGGATCATTTTGCAGGGGTGCCAATGGGCTGAGAGAGGGAATGATGCACTCTTTTACAGCTGAGTATATTAGTCCATCTCCTGCAGCTGATCGCCCAGGTACAAAAGCTGTACCGTGTAATCAGCTTGATGTATATAGTCATCATGGAGCTAAAAGTGACATGCCCATGCCTGACATAGCCATTGTATAGTGTATTTGGGGTTAATGACAGGTCATACATTGTAACACACTCACCATTTGTACCAGGCCTTGCAAACTCTCATACAGATACATAGCTCTTTCCGTGTTAGGTACTGGAAGACTGACAGCCACACATCTTTCTGCATGGACAGGTCATCTTTACGCTGCCCTGGTATCAGTCCATTCTCAGCTTCATCATCCTCTTCCTCATCCTCATCTTCTTCATCCTCTTCGGGTGGCTGAGGAAGAGGTGGGCGAATGTGATGCCTGGGATTTGGTGTAATGGCTTGCAGTTTTGGGACAATAGAAGAGGAACTGAGTTCTTTTGGGGGTCGCTGGAGGGTGACAGTGAGGTAGGAGCTCCGGTGCCAGGCACGGTCAGCCTCTGAGTGTTCTCGGCCGGTGGGGTGGTTTTCTTTTTCACGGGTTAGCTGTCGTCTTTTGGCCCTATCTTCCCTGCTTGCGTGGGATGCCTGTGGGGTGGTTGCTGGCGGTGTTGGAGGACCAGAAGATGGGGAAGGAGGCAGGAGGAGAAGGGGTGGTGATGGGGGACTCTGACCCAAAGGAGGCCTTAAAACTTTGGCTGATAAGTGGGAGTCCTGATCACAGTTGTCCACAGCCTTTCGTTTCTAAGTAAAAGAAGGGAGAATAAAAGGATAATTACCAAAGTACACCAGCAGTATATAACTTATATGGTATCAAAGAGGCAGAGAGACTTTACTCATGAGAATTAGACCAATACACAGTTCAAAAATTGGATTACAATTTAACAGGTTGTCCACTACTTTAGCACTGATAACCTTAGAATATGTAATCAATATCTGATTAGTCAGGGTCTGACCACCGGCATTCCCACTGATCAGCTGTTATCGGTGTCAGCCAGAGGTCCTCACTTGCAGAGCTGGCAGTTTTCTGATGGTTGCCGCCACAGGGTACTGCACATCCACCTCCTTTTGATTTGAATAGGAGGTGGATGTGCAGTACGTGACCTCAGATACTATCAGAAGACGGCCAGCTCCGCAAGTAAGTACTTCTGGGGGACGGCTGATTGGCGGAGGTGCTGGGTGTCAGACTCCGATTAGACATGATGACCTATCCTAAGGATAGATTACCAATGCTAAAGTAGTGGACAACCTCTTTAAAATGTTAGTATCTTACAGGTTTACAAGAAATTTTTATAAAAATATGGATAACTAAAAAACATGAAATTCCTGTAAATAGGGGAAGAGGTCATCTTGGCCACAAAGTACAAGTGACTGCATTCAATGCCTCAATAGTTATGCCTAGATGTGTCAGTCTGCAAGTTCTTCTACAAGGAGAAAGACTTGTAGGAACTTTACAAGGAAACCAAAATCCACGATTGTAATGAGGAAATAAAAGCAGAGCTTAAACAAGAAAAATATAAACGTTTTTAATGCAAGATAGGAGAAAATTTTTTTTTAGGATATATGGAAATGGGTTTAGTACATTTTCCATTTCTTAGATTTTTAACCCCTTACTGCTGCAGCTGGGGCAATGCATGTGTGATATCAGGTGATAGCGAGGTTACAGGAATGGGTTTGAAGGCTCAGATGAGAGCCTTCAAAAGCAAAAGCACGCCACATATCATGAGATTAAAGTGACCTATCATTTTGTCAAACTTCCGACACATCAGAAACTTTGATTGGTGGGAGACCCAGTACGGAGACCCTCACTGACTGCTAAAATAAAGGGGCAGATGCGCTTGTCTGAGTGGTGGGACCATTAGTTTCTGTGCAACTCTGCTCAGAAAGAAGCTTGTGTGGATTGTTAACCTTCTATGGATATACACACATCTCAAAAAACCACTGAGGTACACAGGTGGGCACTACGCAGTTGTAACAGTGCACAATACACAGTATAAAGACCAACATGTAGCAAACAAAAAAAAAAGCTAAAGTACGATAATCAAATATATGTAAAAATATATATTAGTTTTCATATACTGGATAGTTTAAAACACGATAGTAGAAAAGTGAGGGCCTGTAGTTAAAATAACATTAGTAGTATATGGCAAATTACTGAAAAATCAAAGGAAAACTTGAAATCTCAAAAGGAAGAAACAGTTTTTTGCGTGTTGAAATTTGCAAAAGAATGGGGTATGGTGTGACAGCGCAGCGACACTTCTGCATAGAAAATGCATTTTGCATTGGGTGAAGCAAATCAAAATCACTGGGTGTTTATGTCATGGGGAATGTCTGGGCAGCCCAAAGGCTTTAGAAAATGCTGAACAGCATTTGAGTTGAACTGGCTGACTATTATGGAACTAGAGGTGCCGCTGACCGTGGTATGATGAATGAAATTCTTCCAAAACTCCGGATAGGCAGAGGCAATAATTCACTAATGTTGTGCTGGTGTGCACAATCACCAGCTCTATTGCCCTGCAACTATAATATGTGGGGCTTCATCAAGGACTTCGTGCATCTGAACGACCCAAGACAATGCATCACAAACAGTGGAGTCCACATCCATCGACATTCTAGCAAGCGTCTGGACAGAGCTAGACTACCGCCTAGACATCTGCCATGTCATCAATGGACATCACGTTGAACATCTGTATAGACAGAACGTGTATAGTATGTCTATTCAGGTTAACACAAAATTTATTAAGTTCTATTGTTATGATTACAGAGGTGATCATTTTGCCCCATCCTTTTTGTATCTTTGACTACTGAAATTGGGCATGCCTTTGCTTTAAAGTGCACATATGCTGATCTCTCAGCAAATATATCCCAGCTGAGCGGTTCGGCACCTTCATTTTAGCAAAAATGCCAGTATAAAACTTGTGAAAAATTGAACGTGTGGATATGACAATGTGTGTGTTTGTGTGTGTCATTTAGAACAAATGAACCGAATATAAAAAATAAAGTTCTAACTCTACACTTCATAGATATCCCACCTTAGAACTTACATTGTGCAGCAAGACTTTTTCCTGATCTGTGCTCACCTACAAAAACAAAATAGAAAATGTATGCATAAACAAGGAATTCCTGGCCAAAACACAAATCAGTGAAACGGTTCAGGTTCATTATAGCACAAAAGTTAAAAACAGAAAAGGTCTTCGTAAAAGCAACAAGATCAAGTTGAGAGATGAGAAAATTGCAGTAATGACATGATATGATTTGATTTGCAAGCTGGAGGTAGCAATATTGCACACAAATGTACATGTACAAAGAAATCAGTCACACAGCAATCATTTAAACCAAAGTACTGCTCTCTGTTATCAGCCGTTCTAAATCAGACAATTTTCAATGGGATTATAGAACAAGAAGCCTAATGTGAATGGGGGGGTATACTTGTCTATACACATCTTTACAGCTTGTGAGGATATAAGTCATTGCATACACCATTACTAGGTCATCTAGTTAATTGGGGTTAGTGTTTTTTAAGCTGAAACACTCAGGATTGGATCACTTTTTAACGGAGCAGCAACCAGGTAATAGATAAAGGGTTGATCAATCAAGACTGATGCTTTGCATGCCAGTCTTTATGACCGCTGGATAAAGAAGCGTGCAGCTGCCATTCTCCACCACAAGAAGCATACTCAGTCGGCACTTCTGTAAATTATGATGAATTTCTCAGGAGTGGCCTGTGTTACACCACGGAATTTACCGGAGAAGCAACACCTACTTTCAAAAAGTAAGCGGAGCTGTCCAGGACTGGGTTTAAAACATGAATTGTCACAAAGTTTTTGCGTAATCAAAAGTTGTGCAAAAGATTTGTGACATCTCAAACAATTTTATGACAGAATTCTGGCATAAACTGTTTGATGAATCGGCCCCAAAGTATTTTAGGAAGTAGAGGTCAGTCCGCTCACCGTGTGCTTCCTCTGTTCGTTACATTTGGGGCATTCCCAGTAGTTGGGAAGCTCGTCACTCAGCAAGCCTTCACCGTCCATCTACGATACAGGACACAAAAGGTTAAAGCACAGGATTCTTAGCCTGTTACTTCTAAATGATTAAAAATATGTTTAATTCCTTAGCAATTTTGGATTTTAAACACTACTTAGAATTTAAGTGTTATTTTATTTAAACTGATATACCCAACTTATAATTTTATAATTTGGACTTGCAAGGAATTGTCTATTCTGCTTCTATTTCACCGGGTGAACCTACAGGAGGATGCAGCCACGGCAGCCTATAGTGTCATGGACAGAGCGGTCAACAGATCAGGCCACTGGCTCTCTCCATTGAAATAACACCGGTGCCAACTCTGTGGTCTGTAATAAGACACCTGCTCTTCTCATTACCAAATAGGTCCCAATTCTACATTGTGTCCCCAAGGCCTATCAGATGAAAGGGCACAAAAAAGGTGACGTTTAGCTAATAGAACAATGTACACAGTATTCACGAGGAGGCGCTTCAAGCTGTCCCTCACTACAGCGGCTGACAGCAATACACATATATACAGCAGTTGGTCAGTCATTATTAACCAACTACATTTTTTTCTACATAAAATCCTCTGTTGATAGATGTGTAAGTGTTTCTTTTTAATATACTTCCCCCAACAAATGGCGATGCAAATGATGGAGGTGGACTTTTAGCCTGAAAATAAGTTAATTTGATGACGAAGTGTCGGCCACTGCACCGGGCAGCAAACACACATATGGCAGTTGTCTTTTCCAATGTACCACACAGCATTGAAGCAAAAAAGAAATATATCTTCTGCCAAGTCAAAGGGAACTCTAAAGGAGGCACCTGGCCCAACACAAGCACCAACTGCTTAAATCTACCTCCACTCACATATCAGTGACAACCCTTTCCCACCTTCATGTAACTATAGAATGATTTGTTTTGCTTTTCTTAAATGGGCTGTTCCACCTTGGCACAGAAGTCTACAGTTACTGTCTCCAGACTGCTGAATAGCGACAGCATGCAATATGTATGCTGTCATTTCCCGATTTGAGCAGGCAGTCATGTGACCAAATGTCGAGATTTGCATACGCAAGGTCACGTGCCAACTCACCAGCTTCTCTTTATCCATTTCTATGGTGAGAAGGTGAACGCATATAGTTATCAGTCACAGAGATGCAGAAGACTTTTGCATCAAGCCTGGGCAATGGCTTTTATAGACTGCCCCATCAGTGAAGAATTATGACTACTCACCTCTAGACAACTAGGATGGACAATCTCATTGCACATCGAGCATTCCATGAGTTTCTTCTCAAAGTCCCGGGAATCATTGGTCTGATCCACTTCTTCACATATGGCACAGGTAACAGAATGGGGCAGTCTGGGCTGGAGGACAGAGGAGGCCTCATCAGTGACCTCATCATTACAAACCAATGGGGGCTCAAATAATTTCACCCTACCATAATACTATCAAGTGGCTGAAGTGTGAAGAACAGATTACATAAGGAAAGAGGAGGCCAAAATGCAGAAAGCAACGTTTATAAATGCCAGACCCTTATAATACTTACCGCAAGGCACTGCCTTTGCATGCATGATTGCTTCATCCTGCCTGGTCCTCCAAACTTCTTCATGTCCTTACAATAGTGGCAAGTCCCACACTCTCTCTGGAGACATGCTTGGCATTTCCGGCACCTTACTCGTCGCCTCCTTGCACCAGAGGACGCAGAATGACCAGAGATGGCGGCCATTGGGCGAGGGGCAGAAGTGGCGTGTCGGGCTGCAGGCCGCATGATGTGAGGTTTGGTAAACTGGATCTTGGGCCGGAGGTGAACTTTATACTAAATGTAGGAGTTTAAAAGAAAAATAAAATGAATAAATAAAAATAAATGCGGGAACTTGCAAAGAATTAAGAATTATGTCATGTCAATTTTATTTTTAATTTTTTTTTAGAATGTAGTGGAGCAGATTTCTTTCTATGACTAAACGAAGATACTCTATTGCATTACCTGCAGTCCTAAAAAAGCTGCAGATAATACTTCATGTCACCATGGCTTCTGTCAAGTGGTGAAATCAGCTCAGCTACAATAGTATACAAGGGGAATAGGTCTCCAGCCAGGCCTTTATATTTACATGACAACATTGTTCTGGACTCCATTGGTTGGAATAACTTCAAATACAGGATATGCAAATGTGGTGGGCGAGTGGGGACCATGGTACTATAACCATGCACGTCTCATAGGTGTCAGAATCCAAAAGACACCAGTCTGAAGGGTGGGGGTGGTGAAAAATTATTCCTCAGAGCAATGGATTAAGGAGCAACTCTGGTTTTCATTTTTATTTCATAAATCAATAATACAAGAGAAAATAAGAAACTTTGCAAAATATCTTATCAGAAAAATCTGCTTCTTTCTCAGCCAGAACAGGCAGTCATTATCAAATATCTAAATTCACAGGTGAAATCTGTACTCCGTGAAGACTGAATGTTACATTACTGAGACAGGAATCTTATAAGCACCAACTGCCATCTCCTACGTACAGGGGAAGGGTTAGGCCTCTTTCACACTTCCGTTTTGTACAATCAGTCACAATCCGCCAGGTTTTGAAAAAAAACGGATCCTCAATTTTTTTTGAGGATCCGTTTTTTTCCCCATTGACTTGCATTAATGGCGGACTGTGACGGATTGCTGTCCGTTGCATCCGTTTTTTTTGGGGATCCGCCAAAAGTTGCTGTCCGTCACCATCCTCAAAGATTTCAAAACGGAGCTCTCTCGCTCTCTCTCTCTCTCCGGAGAGCATTTCCTTTAAATTTCCTCGTTTGCATGATCCGTCTGAAAACGGATCCTGTGCCATCCGTTGACATCAGTTAAGAACGGATCCGCTTGTCTGACTTTTTGGCGGATTTGAACTGATGCAAAAAAAACTGAAGTGTGAAAGAGGCCTTAGGAGAAGCTCCCCCCATCCGATCTACATAGAATCTCGTCAGTGGCAGCTGCCATCACCTCTCTCAGTAACGGGAAAGTCTGTAGTTACAGATTTTACCTGTAAAATGAGAGTTTTGTAAATGAAAGATCAGTCCTGGCGAAGAAAGGCACAGGTTCATTAATTATATATGGACACACTTTTAGATTTCTCTGATGAGATATATTACAAAAGTAGCATATATATTTAGATGTGCTATAGAATTACGAAATTAAAATGACGATTACTCTTTAAGCATATTTTACAGCTAATTGTTACATTTAAGCATCTATTAGATATTATCCTTGAAACAAGTTGAAGGATTCCATCTCTGAAACAGTGCCTAAGGCTATGTTCACACACAGAATTTTTGCTGCTTATTTCTTGCAGCCAAGACCTGCTCTCGTGGCAGTTAAACTGTGTGCTCAAAATACCTGTGGTTTTTTTTTTTTTTTAAGAGTTTAACACGATTTTTTGCTGCATTTTTGGTTGCGGATTACAGGTATGCTTTGTCTCGTTAACATGTTTAATATAGTTTTCTTAACCAAAAATGCTTAAAAATTTTTTTGAGAAAATGTAGCAAGAAATGCTACCGTGATTTTTTTTTAATTTAATTTTTCGGTGCCTGGAAATCCCCTTTAAGCTGCCTACTCTTTTCTCACAAGAGCAACAAGTGCAGTGTTTTCTTAATCTTGCATGACATTGACCCATGGCAGCAGTGCAGGAGATCTCACTGTAAAATGTCTTTGTACTGGGGGGGGAGGTTTTCTACAGTCATCTGTTATGTGGCAGAAAACCATAATGTCCAAGGGGCAGGACTGCAGCGTTGATTCATTATTGCTGCTGAAATCTAATTAGACAGTGAATTTAAAATGTGACCTTTCTACAGGATGAGTGTGAATCGGACTCTAAGGCTATGTGCACACGTTTGGAATTGTCGCGGAAGCTTCCGCGGCAATTCCGAAACTCCCTGCAGCGGGAAATTTGCATGCGGAATTGGCATGCGTATTCCCACTAAACACTAGCGTTTTGCAAGCGTTTTTAGCTTGCAGAATGCTAGCGTTTTCCAAGCGATCTGGCTTTAAGAAACACTAAAAGAAATCAAGAACAAATAATATGGTGTCAGTAATGGTTACTTTTTTAAACCAAGCATAGGGAAAAAATTATGGAGTCACTCAATTCTGAGGAAAAAAAATTACGGAATCATGAAAAACAAACCAACAAAAAAAAACAACACTCCAACACATCACTAGTATTTTGCTGCACCACCTCTGGCTTTTATAACAGCTTGCAGTCTCTGAGGCATGGACTTAATGAGTGTCAAACAGTACTCTTCATCAAGCTGGCTCCAACTTTCTCTGATTGCTGTTGCCAGATCAGCTTTACAGGTTGTCATAGACCATTTTCATCAACTTCCACTAAAGATTTTCAATTGGATTGAGATCCGGACTATTTGCAGGCCATGACATTGACCTTATGTGTCTTTTTTTCAAGGAATGTTTTCACAGTTTTTGCTCTATGGCAGGATGCATTATCATCTTGAAAAATGATTTCATCATCCCCAAACATCCTTTCAATTGATGGGATAAGCGAAGTGTCCAAAATATCAACATAAACTTGTGCATTTATCGAAGATGTAATGACAGCCGTCTCCCCAGTCCCTTTACCTGACATGCAGCCCCATATCATCAATGACTGTGGAAATTTACATGTTCTCTTCAGGCAGTCATCTTTATAAATCTCATTGGAACGGAACCAAACAAAAGTTCCAGCATCATCACCTTGCCCAATGCAGATTCGCAATTCATCACTGAATATGACTTTCATCCAGTCAGCCACAGTCCACGATTGCTTTTCCTTAGCCCATTGTAACCTTGTTTTTTTTTCTGTTTAGGTGTTAATGATGGCTTTCCTTTAGCTTTTCTGTATGTAAATCCCATTTCCTTTAGGCGGTTTCTTACAGGTCGGTCACAGACATTGACTCCAGTTTGTTCCCATTCGTTCCTCATTTGTTTTGTTGTACATTTCCTGTTTTGGAGACATATTGCTTTAAGTTTCCGGTCTTGACGCTTCCTTGGTCTACCAGTATTTTGCCTTTAACATCCTTCCCATGTTGTTTGTATTTTGTCCAGACTTTAGACACAGCTGACTGTGAACAACCAACATCTTTTGCTACATTGCGTTATGATTCACCCTCTTAAGAGTTTGATAATCCTCTCCTGTTTCAATTGACGTCTCTCGTGTTGGAGCCATGGTTCATGTCAGTCCACTTGCTGAAACAGTTCTCCAGGGTGTGCTCACTCCATTTTAGATCCAGACTAACAAGCAGATCTAATTTGATGCAGGTGATAGTTTTGGGAATGAAAATTTACAGGGTGATTCCATAATTTTTCCCTCAGAATTGAGTGATTCCATAATTTTTTCCTTATGCTTGGTTTAAGAAAGTAATTATTACTGACTACCACATTTTTTGTTCTTGATTTCTTTTAGTGTTTCTTAAAGCCAGAAAGTTGCCATTTGAATGGACTTTAGTTTTGTGCCATGTCTATGATCTGCTTTTTTTCTACAAAATTAAACAACTGAATGAACATCCTCCAAGGCGGGTGATTCCATAATTTTTGCCAGGGGTTGTATAACTGCACACTTCTGCTTTACTTCCTAAGGGCTCATACCCATCACTGTGAAAAAAAAATTCCAATTTTGGTCCACAAAAGTAAGGCTAGTGTCATGCGATTTTCATGCAAGTACAAAGCGATTTTTCACACCTAGCATCGGATTTACATCTTAATGCAGTACGAATGCTATCTGATGAGCTTTAAAGGGAATCTGTCACCTCAATTTGGTGGGCTATTTAAATGCCTTGTGTCCGGTCCGATGGGCGGTGTTTCGTCTCCTTTCCTCCACCCCGTCCGCAATATTTTTGGGAATTTGAGTAGTTGTCCTCCATAGTCGGTGCGTGTTTTTCTCTGAGTTCCGGGACATAGTTTACCGGCACATGCGCAGTAATGCTTTTCGGCTTTGCCCGCAGGTGGGTAAAGCATACTGCGCGTGCGCGAGGCTAGATTGCATTGCGCATGCGCCGACTATGGAGGACAATTACTCAAATTCCCAAAAATATTGCGGACGGCGGACAAGGATGGGTTGGAGGGTGGAGGAAAGGAAACAAAACACCGCCCATCGGACTGTACACAAGGCATTTAAATAGCCCGCCAGATTCCTTTTAACATAGCAAAATTCTCTGTCATTTACACAGTTTTCAAAGGAAATATTCTTCAATAGAATATATATATTTAGATAGATGAAAAGCCGGCAATTCTGCAGCTGCGTACAGTAAAATCGCAGCAGGACCCGACAACAGAAATGATAGATTAGATTACATACAATATTTACACATAAATTTAATCTAAAGAGGTCAGTCACATATGATTAGTTCAATGTGTGTGTAACTTACTGTACATGTATTTAACCCCTTTTCGACATTGGGCGTAATAGTATGCCAGTGTCGGACTCCCTCTGTTTGGTGTGGGCTCCGGCGCTGAGCCCGCACCTTTTCCCACAACAGCTGCGTGTGGAAACGCGATCCACCTGCGGCTGTTAACCCGTTAAATGCCGCTGTCAATCTCTGACAGCGGCATTTAACTTGTGCTTCCGGCCATCCTGTGGGAAATGCGCACACCGGTGACCTCGTCACGTGATCGCAGATCACCGACGTGTTGGCATGACAACCAGGGGTCTCCAGCAGACCTCTATAGTTGTCATACCCATATTGCTATGAGCGCCAGCTGGTGGTCAGTGCTCTCTGTTACATACAAGTGATCTGATCATCGCCTGTATGTAGCAAAGCCGATCAAAGTACTGCAGCTTCTAAATCTCCCATTGAGACTATTGAAGCATGCAAAAGGGGGGGGGGGATTAACCCCTTCATGACCGGAGCTGTTCTCGGTTTTGCATTTTTGTTTTTCACTCCTCTTCTTCCCAGAGCCATACATTTTTTATTTTTCTGTCAATATGGCCATGTGAGGGCTTATTTTTTGCTGGATGTGTTGTACTTTCGAACGGCACCATTGGTTTTACCATATCGTGTAACAGAACAAACGGGAAAAAAATTCCAAGTGCGGTGAAATTGCAAAAAAAAAAAAAAAAAAAGTGCAAGCCCACACTTGTTTTTTGCTTGGCTTTTTTGCTAGGTTCACTAAATGCTAAAATTGACCTGCTATTATGATTCTCCAGGTCATTACGAGTTCATAGACACCAAACATGTCTAGGTTCTTTTTTAAGTGGTGAAAAAAAAAATTCCAATATTTGCTAAAAAAAAAAAAAAAACACAAAAAAAGAAAAACATTGCAGCATTTTCTGATACCCGTATCGTCTTCATTTTTCGTGATTTCAGGTTGGGTGAGGGCTTATTTTTGGTGCGGCGGGCTATGACGTTTTTAAAGATACCATTGTGGCGTAGATTTGCTCTTTTGAAGCCCGTTATTGCATTTTAATGCAATGTAGCAGCGACCAAAAAAAACGTAATTCTGGCGCTTTTTTTTTTTCTCTTACTACGCTGTTTACTGATCGGGTTAATTCTTTTTTTAATTGCTAGATCGGGCGATTCTGAATGCAGCAATATCAAATATGTGTATGTTTGATTTTTTGTTTTTCACGATGTCAGCCCTGGGCTCCAGCAGTGAGCCCATCTCAAAGCCGGGACATGCCAGCTGTTTTGAACAGCTGACATGTGCCCGCAATAGCCGCGGGCGGAATAGCATTTCGCCCGTGGCTATTAACTAGTTAAATGCCGCTGTCAAACTACGGCATTTAACAAGCACTTACGGCCCTCCTGCTGGAAATGCACACACCGGTGACCTGCGTCATGTAATCATAGGTCACCGGTGTCGGCATGACAACCAGAGTTCTCCTTGAGACCTCTATGGTTGTTGATGCCGCATTGCTGTGAGCGCCACCCTGTGGTCAGGCGCTCATAGCAAGTCTGCAATTCAGCTACATAGAGGCGAACTGAGCATAGCCTACATGTAGCAGAGCCGATCAAGTTGTGGCAGCTTCTAGCCTCTTTAAAAAAAAAAAATGCTGCATTTCTTTAACAATTTTTTTTCACAAAAGAAAAAAATACATGTTTGGTTTCTATGAACTCATAATGACCTGGAGAATCACAACAGCAGGTCAGTTTTAGCATGTAGTGAACATGGTAAAAAAAAAACCAAACAATTGTGGCATTGCACTTTTTTGCAATTTCACCACACTTGGAATATTTTTCCCGTTTTCCAGTACACAATATGTTAAAACCAATGGTGTCATTCAAAAGTACAACTCGTCTCGCAAAAAACAAGCCCTGACAAGGCCATTTTGACCAAAAAAAAAAAAAGTTATGGGTCTGGGAAGAAGGAGAGCAAAAAATGAAAAACCAAAAATACGTCTGGTCACTGACCCCTTCCCGACCTTTGATGCCACGTAGGCGTCATGAAAAGTCGTGCCAATACGACCCATGACGCCTACGTGGCGTCATGAATTGATTGCTCCCCTGCGGGTCGGGTGACCAGGGTCACTGAAAGGTCCCGCACACAAAGGACCCTTCATAGATAACCCCAGGGGGCGTGGCTTAGCCCCCACGACCGCTCTGATTGGCTGTTAAAAGTGAAACTGCCTATCAGAGCGATTGTAATATTTCACCAATGAAATTTGGTGAAATATTACAATCCAGCCATGGCCGATGCCGAAATAGCATCAGACATGGCTGAACACAGAGACCCGACCCCCCCCCCCCACACACACACACACACACACACACACACACACCGACTGACGGCACCGATCGGCTGCCGCTGTCATAATCTGCCCCTCCGCTCCCCCCCGCCCTCCGATCACCCCCTCTCACCCTCCATGGTGCCTTCGAACTCCCTCTAGCTGTCCTGGTGTCCCACCGTCCAGCATCATGGGTGCCGCCATCTGCAACGCAGCAGATTCATTCATTTATTTTGATCACGATGATAAACTTTCACAGTGATCAAAATAAAAAAAATAAAAAATAAAAAAAGTAAATCACCTTATTACCCTCATAGGTAGGGTCAAATAATAAAATAAAGAAAATCTATATTTTTTTATTTTTCCATTAGGGTAAGGGTTAGAAATGGGGTTAGGGTTGGAATTAGTGTTGGGATTAGGGTTAGAATTAGGATTACGGTTAGGCTTGTGGTTAGAGTTGGGATTAGGGTTGTGATTCGGGTTAGGGGTGTGTTGGGGTTAGGGTTGGAGTTAGAATTGAGGGGTTTCCACTGTTTAGGCACATCACGGAGTCTCCAAACGTGACATGGCGCCACCATTTATTCCAGCCAATTTTGCATTCAAAAAGTCAAACAGTGCTCCCTCCATTTCGAGCCCCGACGTGTGCCCAAACAGTGGTTTACCCCCACATATGGGGTATCAGCGTACTCAGGAAAAATTGCACAACATCTTTGGGGGGCTAATTTCTCCTTTTACCCTTGTGAAAATAAAAAATAGTGGGCTAAAAATCATTTTTTGAGGAAAAAATTATTTTTTTTTAATTTTCACGGCTCTGCGTTATAAACTTCTGTGAAGCACTTCGGGGTTCAAAGTGCTCATCTCACATCTAGATTAGTTCCTTGGGTGGTCTAGTTTCCAAAATGGGGTCATTTGTGGGGGGTTTCCACTGTTTAGGTACATCAGGGGCTCTGCAAACGTAACATGATGCCCACAGACCATTCCATCAAGTCGGCATTTCAAAACGTCACTACTTCCCTTCCAATCCCCAACGTGTGCCCAAACAGTGGTCCCCCCCACATATGGGGTACCAGCGTACTCAGGACAAGCTGGACAACAACTTTTGGGGTCCAATTTATCTTACCATTGTGAAAATAAAAAATAGCGGGATAAAAAAATCATTTTTGAGGGAAAAAAATTTTTTTTTTATTTTCATGTCTCTGCATTATAAACTTCTGTGAAGCACCTGGGGGGGTTCAAAGTGCTCACTATGCATCTAGATAAGTTCCTTAGGGGGTCTAGTTTCCAAAATGGGGTCATTTGTGGGGGAGCGCCAAAGTTTACGCATACTGGGGCTCTGCAAACATGACATGGTGTCCGCTAATGATTGGAGCTAATTTTCCATTCAAAAAGTCTAATGACGCTCCTTCCCTTCTGAGCCCTGCCGTGCGCCCAAACAGTGGTTCCCTATGGGGTACCAGCGTACTCAGGACAAACTGGACAACAACTTTTGGGGTCCAATTTATCCTGTTACCCTTGGGAAAATAAAAAATAGCGGGCTAAAAAAACATTTTTGAGGAAAAAACTGCAAACTCAACATGACACCCGCAGAACATTCCATCAAAGTCTGCATTCCAAAATGGCGCTCCTTCCCTTCTGAGCTCTCCCATGCTCCCAAACAGTGGTTCCCCCCCACATATGGGGTATCAGTGTACTCAGGACAAATTGCACAACAACTTTTGTGGTTCAATTTCTCCTGTTAGCCTTGTGAAAATAAAAAATAGCGGGCTAAAAAATCATTTTTGAGCAAAATAACATGATTTTTTATTTTCACTGCGCTGCGTTATAAACTTCTGTGAAGCACTTGGGGGTTAGTGCTCACCACACATCTAGATAAGTTCCTTCGGGGGTCTAGTTTCCAAAATGAGGTCACTTGTGGGGGAGCTCCAATGTTTAGGCACACAGGGGCTCTCCAAATGCGATATGGTGTCCGCTAACGATTGGAGCCAATTTTCCAATCAAAAAGTCAAATGGTGCTCCTTCCCTTCCGGGCCCTGCCGTGCGCCCAAACAGTGGTTTATGACCACATACGAGGCATCGATGTACTCAGGAGAAATTGCCCAACAAATTTTACGATCCATTTTATCCTGTTGCCCATGTGAAAATGAAAAAACTGAGGCCAAATAAAATTTGTGTGAAAAAAAAGTACACTTTTTTTACGGATCAATTTGTGAAGCACCTGGGGGTTCAAAGTGCTCACTATCCATTTAGATAAATTCCTTGGAGGGTCTAGTTTCCAAAATGGGGTCACTTGTGGGGGAGCTCCAATGTTTAGGCGCACAGTGGCTCTCCAAACGCGACATGGCAAATGCTAAATATTCAAGCATATTTTCCATTCAAAAAGTCAAATGGCGCTCCTTCCCTTCCGGGCCCTGCCGTGCGCCCAAACAGTGGTTTATGACCGCATATGAGGTATCGGTGTACTCAGGAGAAATTGCCCAAAAAATTTTAGGATCCATTTTATCCTGTTGCCCATGTGAAAATGAAAAAAAATGATGCTAAAAGAAAATTTTTGTTGGAAAAATTAAAATGTCCGTTTTTTCCTTCCACGTTGCTTTAGTTCCTGTGAAGAACTTTTAACCCTTTTAACTTCCTAACAAAAAAAAAAATTTAATTTCAAAATTGTGCTGATGTAAAGTGGACATGTGGGAAATGTTATTTATTAACTATTTTGTGTCACATAACTCTGGTTTAACAGAATAAAATCCAAAATGTGAAAATTGCAAAATTTTCGCCTAATTTCAGTTTTTTTCACAAATAAACGCAAAAATTATCGACCTCAATTTACCACTAACATGAAGCCCAATGTGTCACGAAAAAAAACAAATCTCGGAATCGCTAGGATGCGTTGAAGCATTCCCGAGTTATTACTTCAAAGCGACACTGGTCAGAATTGCAAAAAATGGCCAGGTCATTAAGGTCAAAATAGGCTGGGTCATGAAGGGGTTAAGGGGTTAATAAATGATTAATTTTCAGTCGGCTTTCCCTCTGCTGGTTTGGAAAATTATGCGGGAGCCCACGCCATTTTTTTTTCCAGTAAACTGCACACACACACTGTACTAATCATATGTGACTGACATCTTTATATCTATTCTATGTGCATGTACTGTATGTAATCTATTGGGTCATGTTCTGATTCTACTGTACACAGCTTATGAATTGCCGGCTATTCAAAGGACATAAATCGGACGGCACTTGCATGGTACAAGTGCCGTGCATTCTTTTTTTTTTAATCATACCCATTGTGATTTGAATGTCGTGTCTGACGTATGTGGCAAATCGCAGCATGCTGCAATTCTTTTCTCAGTCTGATTTCAGCTGAGAAAAAAAAAATGCAGATAAGCTGGAACTCAGATTTACATTAATCGGAGTGCAAGCCAATTTTTTTTTTTAATTGGATTGCACTTGTCCATTTATTTTCATATAAGTATGAGCCCTTAGCGTAGAAGTTTACACCAATATGTTTAAAGTGAAACTTAGGCTGGTTTCACACTCCGCCCACCGCCGCACCTCCTCCGGTTAGCTTCACCTATGTCTGCATGCGTTCTGCATGCGGCCTGAGTACCTATATTTAACATGGGTATGCATGGCCATGTGAATGTATGCGGATGCCTCTGCATGCGTCGTTTTGACGGTGCAGCGACCGCAACAAAATGCAACATGTTGCGTTCGGCACAGGTCGCAGCACTGTCAAAAGGCTTCCACATGGCCCTGCGTACCCATGTTAAATATAGGTACTCAGGCCGCATGCAGAATGCATGCAGACATAGGCGGAGTTGACCGAAGCTTCACGGGGGAAGTACGCAGCCCTCTATCTACAAGTGTGAAACCAGCCTTAGCAGGATTTATTACAAGTATATTACAGCCATTGTCAGGTTGGTATTGTTACACTGATTAAAATGGTACCTGGGATGAAGAAATACGACTTGTAGTTCTTGTGTAATCAGTGTTAGAAGTTTTCAGTTAATGAGATGCCCGTGCTCCGGGTCAGGACTGTAGGCAGGGTCTTGTCTTGGTGCCCTGGCCAGAGAAACCAAGGAAAGACCTGCCGACAGGCCACCCCAAAGCACGAGCATGTTCCTCATCATAGAGAGAGAGAGACACAGACATTTTGTGCTTTGCGGCGGGCCTGTGGACAGGTCTTTCCTGGTTTCTCTGGATTAGAGCAGGAAGATAAGACTCTGCCTACAGTCCCGCCCCGGAGCACAAGCATCTCTTTAACCAAAAACGTCTGAGGCCGGTTTCACATTTGCATTAAAGGCCGCAGCGTCAGCCTGTGCACGGCCGCCGCTAAGCTCCGCCTCGCCTGTACCTCCCCCTCCGGGCGCATGACGCTGCATGCGTCCCCTATCTTTATCAATGAGGACGCAGGCCGTGCGCAGTATGCGTTTGGTGGCGCCTGCGTCCTTTTGACGGTGCGCCGAGCGCAACCAAATTGCAACAGGTTGCGTTTGGCGCTGGTCGGCGCACCGTCAAAAGGACGCAGGCGCCGCCAAAACGCACGGCCTGCGTCTTCAGTGATAAAGATAGGGGACGCATGACGCATGCAGCGTCATGCGCCCGGAGGCGGAGCTACCGGCGGAGGTGCGGCAGGGGGCGACGGCCGTGCGCAGGCCGTCGCTGCGCCCTGAAACGCAAATGTGAAACCGGCCTTACATTGATTACACAAGAACCACAAGATGGATTTCTTCACCCAGGTACTATTTTAATCAATTTAAGGCTAGTTTCACACTAGCATTTCCTGGAGCTGTGGAGGGATGCGCACGGCCGCCGTGAAGCTCCGCCCACGGCTGCACTTCCTCCGGTCAGCTCCGCCTATGGGCGCATGACGCTGCATGCGACCTGCGTACCCCATCTTCAGCATTGGGTACGCAGGCATGCGTTTGCTGGCGCATGCGTCCTTTTGACGGTGCGCCGACCTGCGCCAAACGCACTGTGTTGCATTTTGGTGCGATTGGCGCACCGTCAAAAGGACGCATGCGCCGGCAAACGCATACCTGCGCATGGCCTGCGTACCCAATGCTAAAGATAGGGTATGCTGGTCGCATGCAGCGTCATGCGCCCATAGGCGGAGCTGACGCGGCTGTGGGCGGAGCTTCACAGCGGCCGTGCACATCTCCAGGAAACGCTAGTGTGAAACTAGCCTAACACTGTCAACCTGACAGTGCCTTTAGTTTACATAGCAAAATCCTGACCAGTTTGCTTAAGCAGAAAACAGGACTGGACAGTATTGGTGTCCTAGCTAATACAGAGATGTAGGTGCAAAACTATAATACAGGTGCAGTGGTTGCAATCACACCCGGGCCCTGAAACCTAGAGGGCCCAAAAGGTAGCTTTAACCCACATGTCAACACTCATTATTAAAGACCTGCAATAGTTGGGGGCACTGTTTGAATTAGAGCCCCCCAAGCTTCAAGTTTTGCCACAGCCTATAGTGTAGTCATAGCTGTGTATGGGCCCTCATACTGTACTTCAAAAAGCATCGCTCAATACAGCAGACATCATATAGCACTGTGTATTTACATTGGCTCATTTTGCCCTTTAACCTAGTTAATTTTCCTCTTTTCCATTCGGTCTATGACTTCATGTGTTTAATAACTGACGAGCCGAATCCTTCTAAGCTCTATGTAGAAAGCGGAGGTCTCTCTTCCCTGCATGACTCATCATAACTACAGTTACACCTCACTTCAAAGTCCCTGGCAGGTGGGTAGTGGCAGAGCAGCTGGGTCAAGAGTTGAAAACCAGGTGGAGCTTGGCTGCCAAGGACTTTGCAGTGCAGTAGAATTGTAGTTCTAATGAGGAGTCATGAAGGCAAAACAGACTTAAAGATTCAGCTAGTCCGTTTTTAATCAAGTGACATCATATGTCTAATGGAAAAGAGAAGAATTAACAGGGTAAAATAGCAAAATTAGTAATTGTAACTACATAGTGCTTTAGAATATGATGACTGCAATTTATTATATAAACTTTGATGCTTCCGTCAGTATGCCTCCACAAGGTTCTGCCCCATTAGACACAATACAAGTATTGCTTCACTATCCTCTGCCCACGTGGGAGTCACATTAATCTGCACCAAGACGCTGTGCGTGCCTAGGGCTGTGTGGTCATGTTCGCCCAGTTGGGGTAAATCATTCAGGATACTTTTTTCATTTATTGACAACGAAGCATTGAATTAATGGTGCTATATAAATAAATACTAATAATAAATAATAAAGTGTATAATTCTTAGAGGTAGTGTGTCATCTCAAATTATGGCTGGCAGGTTTTTATTCAGATATTTTTTTTTTTTTATAGTACTCACAAACTATGTTCACACCATGCTTTTGCTACACAATTGAAATGTACTTTTTTTTTTAAATTTATTATTAACTGCTAAGTCCAAAATTGAAATAAATTTGAACATACTGTATGAGATTGATAGGTTATAAAATCACTGGCAAATTGGATGGTGATCAAGTATAGGAGAAAGAGGCCTCTCTCTAAACATAGCCAAAAAAAAAAAAAAGCTGAAAAACTGTATTCCATGCCAAAAGCACACAATGTTTTGGCGCATATTACCGTATATATTATACACACACACACACACACGGTTCAGAGTAATTTAAGGTAATGTAGCAAAATTTATCACAGCAAAACTAAAATTTAATAAGGGAATTTATTATACCCCTAAAATCATTAAAAAATGTAATAAGTAGCATATAAAATAAAATAAATTAATCTTGATTAAATCTTAACACAGTTTAAGCAGTGAATGATATATGCTTTCATCCGGTGTATAATTAAACATACATGCGCCTATGAAATTCTATAATATACCGTATGTGTATATAGCGTGTGTGGCATAAACACATCACCGTAACAGAAAGGAACACAGCTGACAAGCGTGATGACATGGTGTGAACTTAGTCTTCCTGGTAAATCCTAGCCATCCCCTGGCCTGAGGGGAGTGATTAAGGCACAATGAGCAGATGGAGCTGGGGCCCTGGATAGAAGAGAGCTGCTGGCCCTCCTCCCCGATGCACCCATGGAGCTGCAGTGGTGTCTGTTGAGGCTTAAGGCTGGATTCACAGAAATGCACAGAAAAACAAGGAGCCAGGACCAGTCAATTTTACTCTAATGGTCTGTTTACAAGGAGCAGTGAGTCAAAACGCACCAAATCATGCAGTAGCATTGCAGAGAATGACGAATGAATGGGGAAATCTGCTGCATAATTTGACAAATATGAGTCTGAAAATCCGCCACCCGTGTAAATTTAGGCTGGGGATTTTTTATGCCGTTGGGTGGATGAGATTTAGTAAAATCTCATCTACAATGCTCCCACTGCAACACACTGCAGATTTTGTGCCTAGAAAATCTGCGGCATAGACGGCCCTTAAAGGGGTTGTCTGATCACAGAATATTGATGACCTATCTGCAGGATATGTTATCAATTTGAGATGGGTGGGGGTCAGACATCTGCAGATCAAATGTACAAAACAGCAGGACATAATCCTTCCAGCCTTTCATAGAGAAAACAAAAAGTTATTAGCCTACGTGCAATAAAGCATTAAGATCACACCCAGTCAGATGCCATACTATATATGAGCACATAAGTTCAGCTTATATTAAGAGCAACGAATCACATTCACAAACATGTATGTCAAAGTCTAGGGGGCTTCTCAGAGCCAAAACCATGCCAGACACAAGTGGGGAAGGAGCTTCCCAGCACACAGCAGACTTCCTGTCCAATAATCCCATTTACAAACCCTAGAACCAGTATCTCTCCAGTCAGAAGTGGCTGATACCAGAGAACAGCAGCTTGCAATCCATTTATAGCAAGTGTGACCGTCAAATACAATCTCCCAACTGTAAAATGCTGGTCTCTTTCAGGTATACATATCTGTGAAGGCTCATCAATAGCATCTTTATATAACCAGCCCCTATGTGGCAGAAATAATACAGACCTAGCAGAACTCAACTTGTCATTCACCTTAGTCTGTGGATTTACATAGGACTGCAAGCCACTGCCTTGAATCTTAACTCCACAAGTTCACGTCAATGACAAAGTAAGCGCTGCTACATCTGTGTGCATTACATTTGGTTCTATACACGCGTATGAATAAAAAACAAGTTTGACGATTTTCACAAAATACAGAATCAGGCAGAACTTGGCACAAACTTATAGAAAGGATAAAATGGCGTAATTGCCAATGGCTGGTCAGGTTCATTGCTAGTGTAAGAAGTGAAGGAGTGCATGCACACTGGGCTTACCTGCTGCCTCTTGGGCCACTGGACAATGGGAACGCCGGTGAGTGCAAGTTCAGGTGGGTCTTGTGCGTGTTCCTCCAGAAGCTTCTATTACCCTCCAGGGAGAAAGAAAAGGAGGGGCAGGTTACACAGTGTATGTGGACAGACGCTGCAGCAGTACATGCAAAGATGGAGGATGCCCAGGACAATGCCACTCTGCCATCTGGGCATCACACACAGCAAGGGAGCAGCAGGGTGGGGGACATGACAGGTAGCACATTCAGGAAGGGAACAGACAAGGGTGACACTCACAGCAGAGACTAGAGGCAGCTGCCATGCGTCCAGAGATGCCACAGACCACTCCCCACTCACTCACCCCTTGTCAGCACTGACCAGCAGCACATTTCCTGCTCCTCGCCAGCTCAGTCAGTGGGAGGGAGCTGAGCTGCTCTGCAGTCCTCATGCAGTAGCCCTGGTGACTGTGCCGCCGGCTGCCTCATGCTAAGCCCACTCTGACCGTCTGGGCAAATCCCTCCTGGCTGGCGGCGGCTGCTTACACACTCTTCCCAGCAGTGCTTTGCAGTAGGCGGGGAGCGAGTCACACAAAAGAGGGGGAAGGGGCGGCCAAACCCAAGGAGGGAAGGAGACAGAGGAGGTGGGGTGGGGGACAGGGCCTTCTCATTGGCCGCGCACTAGACTCTCCGCCCTCTGCACAACTGCCTGGCTTCCCGGCTCTCACCCCAGGGGGAGGAAATGCGGAGCCGGCCTGCAGCACACACATGACTGCCCAGAGCTGCAGCGGGGGCCGCCTGCAGCACACACACGAGTGCCCAGAGCTGCAGCACACACACACACACACACGAGTGCCCAGAGCTGCAGCACACACACACACGAGTGCCCAGAGCTGCAGCACACACACACACGAGTGCCCAGAGCTGCAGCACACACACACACACACACACACACACACACACACACACACACACACACACACGAGTGCCCAGAGCTGCAACACACACACACACACACACACGAGTGCCCAGAGCTGCAACACACACACACACACACACGAGTGCCCAGAGCTGCAGCACACACATGACTGCCCAGAGCTGCAGCGGGGGCGGCCTGCAGCACACACATGACTGCCCAGAGCTGCAGCGGGGGCGGCCTGCAGCACACACACGAGTGCCCAGAGCTGCAGCACACACACACACACACACACACGAGTGCCCAGAGCTGCAACACACACACACACACACACACACGAGTGCCCAGAGCTGCAGCACACACATGACTGCCCAGAGCTGCAGCGGGGGCGGCCTGCAGCACACACACGAGTGCGCAGAGCTGCAGCACACACACACACACACACACACACACACACACGAGTGCCCAGAGCTGCAACACACACACACGAGTGCCCAGAGCTGCAGCACACACACACGAGTGCCCAGAGCTGCAGCACACACACACGAGTGCCCAGAGCTGCAGCACACACACACGAGTGCCCAGAGCTGCAGCACACACACACGAGTGCCCAGAGCTGCAGCACACACACACACACACACACGAGTGCCCAGAGCTGCAACACACACACACACACACACACACGAGTGCCCAGAGCTGCAGCACACACATGACTGCCCAGAGCTGCAGCGGGGGCGGCCTGCAGCACACACACACACACGAGTGCCCAGAGCTGCAGCACACACACACACACGAGTGCCCAGAGCTGCAACACACACACACACACACACACACACACGAGTGCCCAGAGCTGCAGCACACACATGACTGCCCAGAGCTGCAGCGGGGGCGGCCTGCAGCACACACACGAGTGCCCAGAGCTGCAGCACACACACACACACACACACGAGTGCCCAGAGCTGCAGCACACACACACACACACACGAGTGCCCAGAGCTGCAGCACACACACACACACACACACACACGAGTGCCCAGAGCTGCAGCACACACACGCACACACAAGTGCCCAGAGCTGCAGCACACACACACGAGTGCCCAGAGCTGCAGCACACACACACACGAGTGCCCAGAGCTGCAACACACACGAGTGCCCAGAGCTGCAACACACACACACACACACACACACACACACACGTGCCCAGAGCTGCAGCACACACATGACTGCCCAGAGCTGCAGCGGGGGCGGCCTGCAGCACACACACGAGTGCCCAGAGCTGCAGCACACACACACACACACACGAGTGCCCAGAGCTGCAACACACACACACACACACACGAGTGCCCAGAGCTGCAGCACACACATGACTGCCCAGAGCTGCAGCGGGGGCGGCCTGCAGCACACACACGAGTGCCCAGAGCTGCAGCACACACACACACGAGTGCCCAGAGCTGCAGCACACACACACACACACACGAGTGCCCAGAGCTGCAGCACACACACACACACGAGTGCCCAGAGCTGCAGCACACACACGCACACACAAGTGCCCAGAGCTGCAGCACACACACGCACACACAAGTGCCCAGAGCTGCAGCACACACACACACACACAAGTGCCCAGAGCTGCAGCACACACACACACACGAGTGCCCAGAGCTGCAGCACACACACACACACACACACGAGTGCCCAGAGCTGCAGCGCACACACACACACACACACACACACACACACACGAGTGCCCAGAGCTGCAGCACACACACACACACACACACGAGTGCCCAGAGCTGCAACACACACACACACACACACACACACGAGTGCCCAGAGCTGCAGCACACACATGACTGCCCAGAGCTGCAGCGGGGGCGGCCTGCAGCACACACACACACGAGTGCCCAGAGCTGCAGCACACACACACACACGAGTGCCCAGAGCTGCAACACACACACACACACACACGAGTGCCCAGAGCTGCAGCACACACATGACTGCCCAGAGCTGCAGCGGGGGCGGCCTGCAGCACACACACGAGTGCCCAGAGCTGCAGCACACACACACACACACACACACACGAGTGCCCAGAGCTGCAGCACACACACACACACACGAGTGCCCAGAGCTGCAGCACACACACACACACACACACGAGTGCCCAGAGCTGCAGCACACACACGCACACACAAGTGCCCAGAGCTGCAGCACACACACACACACAAGTGCCCAGAGCTGCAGCACACACACACGAGTGCCCAGAGCTGCAGCACACACACACACACACACACACGAGTGCCCAGAGCTGCAACACACACACACGAGTGCCCAGAGCTGCAACACACACACACACACACACACACGAGTGCCCAGAGCTGCAGCACACACATGACTGCCCAGAGCTGCAGCGGGGGCGGCCTGCAGCACACACACGAGTGCCCAGAGCTGCAGCACACACACACACACACACACACGAGTGCCCAGAGCTGCAACACACACACACACACACGAGTGCCCAGAGCTGCAGCACACACATGACTGCCCAGAGCTGCAGCGGGGGCGGCCTGCAGCACACACACGAGTGCCCAGAGCTGCAGCACACACACACACGAGTGCCCAGAGCTGCAGCACACACACACACGAGTGCCCAGAGCTGCAGCACACACACACACGAGTGCCCAGAGCTGCAGCACACACACACACACACACACACACGAGTGCCCAGAGCTGCAGCACGCACACACACACACACACACACACACACACACACGAGTGCCCAGAGCTGCAGCACACACACACACACACGAGTGCCCAGAGCTGCAACACACACACACACGAGTGCCCAGAGCTGCAGCACACACATGACTGCCCAGAGCTGCAGCGGGGGCGGCCTGCAGCACACACACGAGTGCCCAGAGCTGCAGCACACACACACACGAGTGCCCAGAGCTGCAGCACACACACACACGAGTGCCCAGAGCTGCAGCACACACACACACACGAGTGCCCAGAGCTGCAGCACACACACACACGAGTGCCCAGAGCTGCAGCACACACACACACACACACACACGAGTGCCCAGAGCTGCAGCACACACACACACACACGAGTGCCCAGAGCTGCAGCACACACACGCACACACAAGTGCCCAGAGCTGCAGCACACACACGCACACACAAGTGCCCAGAGCTGCAGCACACACACACACACAAGTGCCCAGAGCTGCAGCACACACACACACGAGTGCCCAGAGCTGCAGCACACACACACACACACGAGTGCCCAGAGCTGCAGCGCACACACACACACACACACACACACGAGTGCCCAGAGCTGCAGCACACACACACACACACACGAGTGCCCAGAGCTGCAACACACACACACACACACACACACACACGAGTGCCCAGAGCTGCAGCACACACATGACTGCCCAGAGCTGCAGCGGGGGCGGCCTGCAGCACACACACACACGAGTGCCCAGAGCTGCAGCACACACACACACACACGAGTGCCCAGAGCTGCAACACACACACACACACACACACACGAGTGCCCAGAGCTGCAGCACACACATGACTGCCCAGAGCTGCAGCGGGGGCGGCCTGCAGCACACACACGAGTGCCCAGAGCTGCAGCACACACACACACACACACACACACGAGTGCCCAGAGCTGCAGCACACACACACACACACGAGTGCCCAGAGCTGCAGCACACACACACACACACACACACACGAGTGCCCAGAGCTGCAGCACACACACGCACACACAAGTGCCCAGAGCTGCAGCACACACACACACACAAGTGCCCAGAGCTGCAGCACACACACACGAGTGCCCAGAGCTGCAGCACACACACACACACACACACGAGTGCCCAGAGCTGCAACACACACACACACACGAGTGCCCAGAGCTGCAACACACACACACACACACACACACACACACGAGTGCCCAGAGCTGCAGCACACACATGACTGCCCAGAGCTGCAGCGGGGGCGGCCTGCAGCACACACACGAGTGCCCAGAGCTGCAGCACACACACACACACACGAGTGCCCAGAGCTGCAACACACACACACACACACACACGAGTGCCCAGAGCTGCAGCACACACATGACTGCCCAGAGCTGCAGCGGGGGCGGCCTGCAGCACACACACGAGTGCCCAGAGCTGCAGCACACACACACACGAGTGCCCAGAGCTGCAGCACACACACACACACACACACACACACACGAGTGCCCAGAGCTGCAGCACACACACACACACGAGTGCCCAGAGCTGCAGCACACACACGCACACACAAGTGCCCAGAGCTGCAGCACACACACGCACACACAAGTGCCCAGAGCTGCAGCACACACACGCACACACAAGTGCCCAGAGCTGCAGCACACACACACACACACACAAGTGCCCAGAGCTGCAGCACACACACACACGAGTGCCCAGAGCTGCAGCACACACACACACACACACACACACACACACGAGTGCCCAGAGCTGCAGCGCACACACACACACACACACACACACACGAGTGCCCAGAGCTGCAGCACACACACACACACACACACACGAGTGCCCAGAGCTGCAGCACACACACACACACACACACACACGAGTGCCCAGAGCTGCAGCACGCACACACACACACACACACACACACACACACGAGTGCCCAGAGCTGCAGCACACACACACACACGACTGCCCAGAGCTGCAGCGGGGGCGGCCTGCAGCACACACATGACTGCCCAGAGCTGCAGCGGGGGCGGCCTGCAGCACACACATGACTGCCCAGAGCTGCAGCGGGGGCGGCCTGCAGCACACACACACGAGTGCCCAGAGCTGCAGCGGGGGCGGCCTGCAGCACACACACGAGAGCCCAGAGCTGCAGCACACACACACACGTGCCCAGAGCTGCAGCACACACATGAGAGCTGCAGCACACACACGAGTGCCCAGAGCTGCAGCACACACACACACACGAGTGCCCAGAGCTGCAGCACACACACACACACACACACACACACACGAGTGCCCAGAGCTGCAGCGCACACACACGAGTGCCCAGAGCTGCAGCGCGCACACACACACACACACACACACACACACACGAGTGCCCAGAGCTGCAGCACACACACACACGAGTGCCCAGAGCTGCAGCGCACACACACACGAGTGCCCAGAGCTGCAGCGCACACACACGAGTGCCCAGAGCTGCAGCGCACACACACGAGTGCCCAGAGCTGCAGCGCACACACACGAGTGCCCAGAGCTGCAGCGCACACACACACACGAGTGCCCAGAGCTGCAGCGCACACACACACGAGTGCCCAGAGCTGCAGCACACACACACACACACGAGTGCCCAGAGCTGCAGCGCACACACACACACACACACGAGTGCCCAGAGCTGCAGCGCACACACACACGAGTGCCCAGAGCTGCAGCGCACACACACACACACACACGAGTGCCCAGAGCTGCAGCACACACACACACACACACACACACACACACACACGAGTGCCCAGAGCTGCAGCACACACACACACACACACACGTGCCCAGAGCTGCAGCACACACACACACACACACGAGTGCCCAGAGCTGCAGCGCACACACACACATGAGTGCCCAGAGCTGCAGCGCACACACACACACACGAGTGCCCAGAGCTGCAGCACACACACACACACACACGAGTGCCCAGAGCTGCAGCACACACACACACACACACACACACACACACGTGCCCAGAGCTGCAGCACACACACACACACACACACGAGAGCCCAGAGCTGTAGCACACACACACACACACGTGCCCAGAGCTGCAGCACACACACACACACACACACACACGAGTGCCCAGAGCTGCAGCGGGGGCGGCCTGCAGCACACACACGAGAGCCCAGAGCTGCAGCACACACACACGAGTGCCCAGAGCTGCAGCACACACACACACACACACACACACACACGAGTGCCCAGAGCTGCAGCGGGGGCGGCCTGCAGCACACACACGAGAGCCCAGAGCTGCAGCACACACACACGAGTGCCCAGAGCTGCAGCACACACACACACACACGAGTGCCCAGAGCTGCAGCACACACACACACACACAGAGTGCCCAGAGCTGCAGCACACACACACACACAAAGTGCCCAGAGCTGCAGCACACACACACAAAGTGCCCAGAGCTGCAGCGCACACACACACACACGAGTGCCCAGAGCTGCAGCGCACACACACACACACACACACGAGTGCCCAGAGCTGCAGCGCACACACACACGAGTGCCCAGAGCTGCAGCACACACACACACACACACACACACACACGAGTGCCCAGAGCTGCAGCACACACACACACACACACACGAGTGCCCAGAGCTGCAGCACACACACACACACACACACACGTGCCCAGAGCTGCAGCACACACACACACACACACACACACACGAGTGCCCAGAGCTGCAGCACACACAGACACGAGTGTCCAGAGCTGCAGCACACACAGACACGAGTGTCCAGAGCTGCAGCACACACACACGAGTGCCCAGAGCTGCAGCACACACACACACACACACACACACACACGAGTGCCCAGAGCTGCAGCACACACACACACGAGAGCCCAGAGCTGCAGCACACACACACACGAGAGCCCAGAGCTGCAGCACACACACGAGTGCCCAGAGCTGCAGCACACACACACACACGAGTGCCCAGAGCTGCAACACACACACACACACACACACACACACACACACATCGTGCCCAGAGCTGCAGCACACACACGAGTGCCCAGAGCTGCAGCGGGGGCGGCCTGCAGCACACACACGAGAGCCCAGAGCTACAGCACACACACACGAGTGCCCAGAGCTGCAGCACACACACACGAGTGCCCAGAGCTGTAGCACACACACACACACACACACACACACGAGTGCCCAGAGCTGCAGCACACACACACACACACACGAGTGCCCAGAGCTGCAGCACACACACACACACACACACACACACACGAGTGCCCAGAGCTGCAGCACACACACACACACACACACACGAGTGCCCAGAGCTGCAGCACACACACACACACGAGTGCCCAGAGCTGCAGCACACACACACGAGTGCCCAGAGCTGCAGCACACACACACACACACACGAGTGCCCAGAGCTGCAGCACACACACGAGTGCCCAGAGCTGCAGCACACACACGAGTGCCCAGAGCTGCAGCACACACACGAGTGCCCAGAGCTGCAGCACACACACGAGTGCCCAGAGCTGCAGCACACACACGAGTGCCCAGAGCTGCAGCACACACACACACAAGTGCCCAGAGCTGCAGCACACATACACACGAGTGCCCAGAGCTGCAGCACACACACACACGAGTGCCCAGAGCTGCAGCACACACACACACGAGTGCCCAGAGCTGCAACACACACACACACACACACACGAGTGCCCAGAGCTGCAGCGCACACACACACACGAGTGCCCAGAGCTGCAGCACACACACACACACACACACACGAGTGCCCAGAGCTGCAGCACACACACACACGAGTGCCCAGAGCTGCAGCACACACACACACACACACACACACACGAGTGCCCAGAGCTGCAGCACACACACACACGAGTGCCCAGAGCTGCAGCACACACACACACACACACACACACACACGTGCCCAGAGCTGCAGCACACACACACACACACACACACACACACACGAGTGCCCAGAGCTGCAGCACACACACACACACACGAGTGCCCAGAGCTGCAGCACACACACACACGAGTGCCCAGAGCTGCAGCACGCACACACACACACACGTGCCCAGAGCTGCAGCACACACACACACACACACACACACGTGCCCAGAGCTGCAGCACACACACACACACGAGAGCCCAGAGCTGCAGCACACACACACACACACGAGCCCAGAGCTGCAGCACACACACACACGAGTGCCCAGAGCTGCAGCACACACACACACGAGTGCCCAGAGCTGCAGCACACACACACACACACACACACACACACGTGCCCAGAGCTGCAGCACACACACGAGTGCCCAGAGCTGCAGCGGGGGCGGCCTGCAGCACACACACGAGAGCCCAGAGCTGCAGCACACACACACACACGAGTGCCCAGAGCTGCAACACACACACACACACACACACACACGTGCCCAGAGCTGCAGCACACACACACACACGTGCCCAGAGCTGCAGCACACACACACACACACGTGCCCAGAGCTGCAGCACACACACACACACGTGCCCAGAGCTGCAGCACACACACACACACACGTGCCCAGAGCTGCAGCACACACACACACACACACACACGTGCCCAGAGCTGCAGCACACACACACACACGTGCCCAGAGCTGCAGCACACACACACACGTGCCCAGAGCTGCAGCACACACACACACGAGTGCCCAGAGCTGCAGCACACACACACACACACACACACGAGTGCCCAGAGCTGCAGCACACACACACACACACACACACGAGTGCCCAGAGCTGCAGCACACACACGAGTGCCCAGAGCTGCAGCACACACACGAGTGCCCAGAGCTGCAGCACACACACGAGAGCCCAGAGCTGCAGCGCACACACACACGAGTGCCCAGAGCTGCAGCACACACACACACACACACACGAGTGCCCAGAGCTGCAGCACGCACACACACACACACACGAGTGCCCAGAGCTGCAGCACACACACACACACACACACGAGTGCCCAGAGCTGCAGCACACACACACACACGAGTGCCCAGAGCTGCAGCACACACACACACACACACGAGTGCCCAGAGCTGCAGCACACACACGAGTGCCCAGATCTGCAGCACACACACGAGTGCCCAGAGCTGCAGCACACACACGAGTGCCCAGAGCTGCAGCACACACACACGAGTGCCCAGAGCTGCAGCACACACACGAGTGCCCAGAGCTGCAGCACACACACGAGTGCCCAGAGCTGCAGCACACACACGAGTGCCCAGAGCTGCAGCACACACACGAGAGCCCAGAGCTGCAGCGCACACACACACACACACACACACACACGAGTGCCCAGAGCTGCAGCACACACACGAGAGCCCAGAGCTGCAGAGCACACACACACACACACACACACACACACGAGAGCCCAGAGCTGCAGCACACACACACACACACACACACACAAGTGCCCAGAGCTGCAGCACACACACACACACGTGCCCAGAGCTGCAGCACACACACACACACACACGAGTGCCCAGAGCTGCAGCGCACACACACACACACACACGAGTGCCCAGAGCTGCAGCACACACACACACGTGCCCAGAGCTGCAGCACACACACACACACACACACACACACACGAGTGCCCAGAGCTGCAGCACACACACACACACACACACACGAGTGCCCAGAGCTGCAGCACACACACGAGTGCCCACATCTGCAGCACACACACGAGTGCCCAGAGCTGCAGCACACACACACGAGTGCCCAGAGCTGCAGCACACACACGAGTGC
Organism: Dendrobates tinctorius; assembly: GCF_039654945.1. NCBI lineage: Eukaryota > Metazoa > Chordata > Amphibia > Anura > Dendrobatidae > Dendrobates > Dendrobates tinctorius. The sequence goes on along the minus strand of NW_027362053.1, from coordinate 200,868 downwards.
CCAGAGCTGCAGCACACACACGAGTGCCCAGAGCTGCAGCACACACACGAGTGCCCAGAGCTGCAGCACACACACGAGAGCCCAGAGCTGCAGCGCACACACACACACACACGAGTGCCCAGAGCTGCAGCACACACACGAGAGCCCAGAGCTGCAGAGCACACACACACACACACACACACACACACACACACACACACACACACACACACACACACACGAGAGCCCAGAGCTGCAGCACACACACACACACAAGTGCCCAGAGCTGCAGCACACACACACACACATGTGCCCAGAGCTGCAGCACACACACACACACACACACACGAGAGCCCAGAGCTGCAACACACACACACACACGAGTGCCCAGAGCTGCAGCACACACACACACGAGTGCCCAGAGCTGCAGCACACACACACGTGCCCAGAGCTGCAGCACACACACACGAGAGCCCAGAGCTGCAGCACACACACACACACACACGAGAGCCCAGAGCTGCAGCACACACACACACACACACACACACACACACACACACGAGAGCCCAGAGCTGCAGCACACACACACACACAAGTGCCCAGAGCTGCAGCACACACACACACACACACATGTGCCCAGAGCTGCAGCACACACACACACACACACACACACGAGAGCCCAGAGCTGCAACACACACACACACGAGTGCCCAGAGCTGCAGCACACACACACACGAGTGCCCAGAGCTGCAGCACACACACACGTGCCCAGAGCTGCAGCACACACACACGAGAGCCCAGAGCTGCAGCACACACACACACACACACGAGAGCCCAGAGCTGCAGCACACACACACACACACACACACACACACACACACACACACGAGTGCCCAGAGCTGCTGCAGCACACACACACACACACACACGAGTGCCCAGAGCTGCAGCACACACACACACACACACACACACACACACACACACGAGTGCCCAGAGCTGCAGCACACACACAAGAGCCCAGAGCTGCAGCACACACACACACACACACACACACACACACGTGCCCAGAGCTGCAGCACACACACGAGAGCCCAGAGCTGCAGCACACACACGAGAGCCCAGAGCTGCAGCACACACACACACACACACACACACACACACACACACACACACACACGAGTGCCCAGAGCTGCAGCAGGGGGTGGCCTGCAGCACACACACACGAGTGCCCAGAGCTGCAGTGGGGGTGGCCTGCAGCACACACAAGTGCCCAGAGCTACAGCAGGGGGCGGCCTGCGGCACACGATTGCCCAGAGCTGCAGTAGGGGCTCCCACTCCGGATTGTGGTGGGAATAGACCGTAGTATACAGGGCAGGGCTATGCATGTTGCTGAAAGGACTGGCCTCCCACGGTGCCACAAGCAGTGCTGACCATCTGTTCCCTTAACAGCCGCACAGGACACAACGCCATACATTACCATAGTGACCGTCACAAGGACACTACAGAGAGTGCATACCGCCGACAGTGTGCTGCACTCCAGCGCTCATGGAACTACAGTGCCCAGCATGCACACGAGAGGGCTACACCCATCATCTCACATGGTATTAATATGGGAGACTTTACAGCTTCCATAATCCAAACCGCTCACTGCCATCACACAGGCTTCTCTTGCACTGCCCCAGCTCTCTGAAATGCTCTACCCAGGCAATTCCCAGTATCTGCCGTTTTAAGCATACTCTAAAAACACCCAGACTGGCCTTTCACATCACCAATGTTATCTGTTCTCCCTTCGATCACCCATATCCCACACTCTCCATGCACTCAGTAGCCCTTGTATCTGGACATTACGGATACTGGCTGATTCATGCAGCGTTACATTAATACTTGTAATTATTAGAACGATAACAACAAGCCGTCTTTACCTTGTGTAAGCAGGGCCTTCATTGCTCTCATTTAATGACTTATGCATTTAGATTAACGTGTATGGGGCATTAAGTTGGCTGAATCCACCGATATAGTAGACAGGTTTGGCTGACGTGTCACTTGGGGGCTTTCTCTGGAAAGCACAGGAGTGCGCCTGTGCATGGGAGTGTTGTCTCAGATGGCTGTAGGTTGAACGATCTGCAGAAACATCGTTCAGCTGACAGCCATCCAATGTGTATGGCCAGCCTTACCTTGTGACCTCATATAGTGTTTGGATATGTCGCATCTGATTTCTAAAGTGCTGTGGAATAGGTTGACAATGTGGAAATCAAATCATTATTTTACAGGGAAAGGTGGTGGATTCAAACCCTTTAATTTTCCTAGTTTTTCAATTTGTATTTAATCTACTTGTCCTTAGAAAGACGTATTACAAAAATTGATCCTACAGGAGTGTCTCCTAATTGTCATGGAATCTACCAGAACACCTTGGGAAAGAACAAGGATTCTACGGCACAAAGCCTGGGATCCTTCTAGCGGGCACATATACTCACAATTAGGCGTTGTAAGCCAGTATGGATCCATCACACATACAAAGATCCTCATACCTACTGTCAAGGCACATGCCAAAAGAACCCATTTTCGGACTTCATCTAGTGAATGGGAGCCTATCGCAAAGTTAGCATATACAGTCATATGTTAAAGTTTGGGCACCCCTATTAATGTTAACCTTTTTTCTTTATAACAATGTTGGTTTTTGCAACAGCTATTTTTAGTTTCATATATCTAATGACTGATGGACTCAGTTATATTTCTGGATTCAAATGAGGTTTATTGTACTAACAGAAAATGTGCAATCTGCATTTAAACAAAATTTGACCGGTGCAAAAGTATGGGCACCCTTATCATTTTCTTCATTTGAACACTCCTAACTACTTTTTACTGACTTCCTGAAGCACTAAATTAGTTTTGTAACCTCATTGAGCTTTGAACTTCATAGCCAGGTGTATCAAATCATGAGAAAAGGTATTTAAGGTGGCCACTTGCAAGCAGGGCTGTGGCGTCGGTAAGCCACAGTTGCGACTCCGACTCCTGGATTTTATCAGGCTCCGACTCCGGCTCCGACTCCTTCATAAATGGCCAATTCATAACAACAAATTTACTGTTGTAAAATATTAAACATCGTGCTTATTCAGTTTCTCACCATCATATAAGTAATCAGACCACTTAGAGCAAAAACTACATTTATTAGAATACAATTAGAATATAGCAAATAACTTTTATAAACTTTTCTAAACTGTAAGTAAATATGCAATAAACACTTTTATGCAGTTAATAAGAAGAAATCTATAAATTTGTCCTCAGAAAAAGTATTGCCTCTGTCAGATCCTCCTTCATGGATGCCCTCAAATCTGATCTAATTTTGAGAGCAGAGAACAACCTCTCTACACTAACTTGTGTTGGTGGCAAAGCAGTAACCACTCGGGCAACATCTCTGACAATGTCAGGATATAGAGGAATCGCTTGTTGCACTGTTATTTTTGATGAACGGTCAAATTTCTTTTAGTGCACATGAAAAATTCTGCTGAAATGTACTGGCTGTGTTCCTTGATGGGGATGACTCTTCTTCTATGCGGGAACGCTTTGCACGGTCCTTGTGATCCAAATATTTTTCGAAATTAAATTCTTCATCAGTTGATGATGAGGGTGAAGATGTGGCAGGACGACCAAATTATTCTTGTTCCTCCTGACTGTTCTGCAACCCTTTCATCCTTACTGCTATTTCAAACAGAGCTTCTTTTCCTTTACTTAGCTGTTGATCATCTAGAAGAATCCGATGCATTGGGTCTACATAAACAGCTGCCAAAAGAATGTTATTTTGTAATAGTAGCTCCTCTCTCCGTTTCATTGATGTAGCAATGCCACTTGCAATTAACCCTCCTCTTTGGGACAGGCGAAACATCAGGTTCTTCCACTCCTTTAAGAAAATACCTGGAGTTAAGTCCTCTGCTTGTAATTTTTTAGTCACTGTAAATGGGTGCTCTAGCAATTTTTCCAGCTCAGTCACCTGATTCCACTGACTTTCATTTAGCGTCAGTTGAGGGTTAGCCATGTCTACAAGAAAGGTTTTCAGTTCAACCAAGCGCTGAATCATTAAGAAAGTACTGCCCCATCGTGTGGCTTGATCAATAATTGCCCCTTTTCCAGCACGTCTCTTCAAAATTGAGTCAACTTTAGGGGTTCTGGCAACAGTAGCCAATTTTCTCACCTTGCCAATCAGTGCAGCAGCATGTCCTTCTTGCAGACTGTCTCTTATAGCCAGCTGTAGCGTATGCACAACACAGCGCATGTGATGAATGAAAGAACATATTGACACAGTTTCAACAAGATCATCTAAACTATCATGTTGCTGTTCATCTGAAGCAACTTCAGTTTGCTCCTCAGTTACAATACTGTGTTCCTCTATTTCAAACATTTCTGTGTCTGTGGACCCAGAATGTTCTTCTAGCTGCTGGTCACCATCATTACTCTCATTCATTAGCTTAATAGTACTTATCATATTTGAAGCATTGTCAGTTACGACAGAAAGAACTTGCTCTTTTTTAAGTTCATAGTCTTGCAGAACCTTTTCCACCAAGACCTGGAGAAACTCACTGGTGTGATGAGCTTTGGTGTCTTTTACTGCCAATGTCTTGGTAACTATTTCATTTTTGTCACAAACAAATCGGACATTGATGGCAAAATAGTTCACTCTGTGACGTGTGCAGGCATCCATTTTAAGAAACAGAAAGCATCCCTTGAGAGTTTTTTTAAGTTCTTCCTTTTGTTTAAAAGCTTCTTCGATTACTAATTTTCTAATACTCTCTCTCTCCAGAGAAACACCAAGCTTGCGGGCCATTTCCCCATTCAGACACATAAAAGCTGGTCGTGAAAATAATGAAATAGGCACACTATCCTTTACAACAAGCTCTATGATCTGTTTTTTAAATGTATCTACTGTCATTGTCACAGTAACTTTGTCACTGACAAAATATCTTGCAACTGATGGCTGCAAAGTTCTCTGCTCCTTTGTTTGGCTGGAAGAGCTGGGCACTGGTTCATTGGTTTGGATGCAGTCTCTCTCATCCACTGCTCTCAGTACTTCTGGATGAAAGCGCTGTAAATGTCTCTTTAGATTAGAAGCTCTGGTAGGAGCATTTTTATCTTTGCCTGAATATGCACTCATCTTGGCTTCACAGCATTTGTTTTCGTCTGGATCATTTGTCATACACTGACAGACATAATGTTTTCTATCTTGAGTGATGGTGAAATGTTCAAATACAGCTGATTTAATGTGATGCTTCTTTGACATTCTCAGGTTTTTAATTCTGCATTCACAATCCAAATGACAATTGTTTTTCCTAAAAACAATTGTACAAAATTATTGCCAGGTCGTACAACTGATATAGTGGTCAGTAATACTGTTATTATTCCTCATGTACTCACAGTTAACTGATGCAAAGTTTGTTGAAAGGATAATACTTCTTACAGTCTTCCTCTTCTGAGAAGCAGGCAGCTGTGAGATGCTTGGAAGACGCACACCTAGTATGATCTAGTCTAGAGGAGGAGCTTTACTACTAAGAATTTGCAACACATTTTCACTTTCAGTTTCATACATTGTAAGTAGGGGGGTTGGGGCAGCATGAGGTTAACCAAGTATAAGATTAGATAAGGGCAGTGGAGAACAGTGACACACAAGAAGTAAGAAATGTCTCTATCTCTAGCAGAACTGCTTATCACTGTTGTTCATAGTTTGATAGAACATATATATTTGAGTAACATTTATAAAATTCATATGAAAGTTCAATTATGAAATATTAATACATTTTTTTAAAAGCTGGAGTCGGAGTCGGTACATTTCTACCGACTCAGACTCCGAATCCAACCAAAACTAACTCTGACTCCACAGCCCTGCTTGCAAGTAGTTCTCCTATTTGATTCTCCTATGAAGAGTGGCATCATGGGCTCCTCAAAACAACTCTCAAATGATCTGAAAACAAAGATTATTCAACATAGCTTTTCAGGGGAAGGATACAAAAAGTTGTTTCAGAGATTTAACCTGTCAGTTTCCACTGTGAGGAACATAGTAGAGAAGAAGAATGGTGAGAACAGTCAAGGACAATCCACAGACCACCTCCAAAGACCTGCAGCATCATCTTGCTGCAGATGGTGTCACTGTGCATCGGTCAACAATACAGCGCACTTTGCACAAGGAGAAGCTGTATGGGAGAGTGATGCGTAAGAAGCAGTTTCTGCAAGCACGCCACAGAGTCGCCTGAGGTATGCAAAAGCACATTTGGACAAGCCAGTTACATTTTGGAAGAAGGTCCTGTGGACTGATGAAACAAAGATTGAGTTGTTTGGTCATACAAAAAGGCGTTATGCATGGAGGCTAAAAAACACAGCATTCCAAGAAAAACACTTGCTACCCACACTAAAATTTGGTGGAGGTTCCATCATGCTTCGGGGCTGTGTGGCCAATGCCGGCACCAGGAATCTTGTTAAAGTTGAGGGTCGCATGGATTCAACTCAGTATCAGCAGATTCTTGACAATAATGTGCAAGAATCAGTGACAAAGTTGAAGTTACGCAGGGGATGGATATTTCAGCAAGACAATGATCCAAAACACCGCTCCAAATCTACTCAGGCATTCATGCAGAGGAACAATTACAATGTTTTGGAATGGCCATCCCAGTCCCCAGACCTGAATATCATTGAACATCTGTGGGATGATTTGAAGCGGGCTGTCCATGCTCGGCGACCATCAAACTTAACTGAACCGGAATTGTTTTGTAAACAGGAATGGTCACAAATACATACCTTCATCCAGGATCCAGGAACTCATTAATAGCTACAAGAAGCGACTAGAGGCTGTTATTTTTGCAAAAGGAGGATCTACGAAATATTAATGTCACTTTTATGTTGAGGTGCCCATAATTTTGCACCGGTCAAATTTTGTTTAAATGCAGATTGCACATTTTCTGTTAGTACAATAAACCTCATTTGAATCCAGAAATATAACTGAGTCCATCAGTTATTAGATATATGAAACGGAAATAGCTGTTGCAAAAACCAAAATTGTTATAAAGAAAAAAGGTTTACATTAATAGGGGTGCCCAAACTTTAACATATGACTGTACATGGGGTCACCACACACTTAAGTAGAAGTAGGTCATGTTCAGGTGAGCATATGAAAAATTGTCACAGTTTAGGTATGGGATCCAATTTTATTTTCTACACCCATAGACTTGAATAGGATACTTGGTCATGTGAAAAAACTGTCACCTGCACAGCCCTATTGAGCTCCATTAGTTAGTGTGCTTTCTGCATCCGTATAATACGCCAAACAAGGCCTTAGGCTGTAAATCCTATGTATAGGATGTATATGGTGCAAGTCTCCTATACAGCGTCTCACTCGGGTCCTGGCCTTCATGATGGGGATGCTTAACAGCTAAGCACACTTGTGCTTCAGAAGCATGCGAGAGGTGTAGTAGCAGCAGTCGCTCAGCTTTTCCAGGAGCAGATACCATTAAGAAACTGGGGTGCTAATGTTTCTTGTAAGGCCGGGGTCACAGACTAGATGAGCAAGTATGTGTTTACCCCTCCTGGTGTAGCGGAGCTGCAATCTGTGACTCGTGTTAGTTCCCAAAAGTCTTAAGAGTACGTGTACATGGCCAGTAAACACTGCGGGTTGGACGCTGAGCACTTCCACAGTGTCCAGATGTTACAGCATAGTGAATGGGATTTCAAGAAATCCCATGTCCACTATGCATGCACCGACATCGGTGGCTTACCTGCAGAGACGGGCATGTGTCGCGTCTTTCCAGACCGCAGAATATAAATTTATCTTGCGGAGACGCGAGTCTCCCCAAGATAAATCTCACCCGTACAATGTATAGGACACAGGGATTCCGCATGGTTCAGTGATCACATGTGGAGTCACCTGCGCTCAAATTTTGCAGCTTTCAGTGTTTATGCAACAATTTTTACCCAAGTGATGCAGAAACATAAATAAGCAAGGATACTGCAGCGGTTTTTCTACCAACACTCTGGCTTTTGGGGCAGAAAAGAAGCTGCAAGAACACAGTGTGAACCTACCACTCCTCCTAAAGATGGTATTTCCATTAACTGCGCCATCCGAAGAAACGGACGGCACCAGTGGTAACGCCAGACCCATAATGCACAGGATGTGAGTAATCATGCTATTGAGCAGACTCCCAGTACACAACCCTCAGTGTGCAGACCAGAGAAGGGGGGTGTTCTGGGGTTTAGCATCTCCTATCAAGAAAAGCCCCCGATGTAAGGCTGTTCAGGGCAATGTACCACACAATGTTATGTCCTACTGCAACAAATAGGAGATATCCTGTTTGTGAGCAGGGGGAAGCGTGTATACGAACATAGCACAAAGGCCGGTACACACAGAAAAGACAGTTCAGATCACTCTATGACGACACATTAAGCCCCTTCCAGTATGTATTCGTTTTCAAAAGGCACCAACGTCTAAGTATTACATGCTGCACCTACACCCGTTTTCTCATGTACAAAACCTTTCCAGTTATATAGTAAAGCGCGCTGATACACACCAGACAAACTAATATCCTTAGTAGATTTAATCAAGAAGAGCGTTTATAAAATGGTGGTCTTAGTAAATCGCTCTCCTTGTGTGCAGCCATATGCCTGGGTAAATCGCCCTCCTTGTGTGCAGCTTTGCGCCTGGGTAAATCGCCCTCCTTGTGTGCAGCTTTGCGCCTGGGTAAATCGCCCTCCTTGTGTGCAGCTTTGCGCCTGGGTAAATCGCCCTCCTTGTGTGCAGCTGTGCGCCTGGGTAAATGGCCCTCCATGTGTGCAGCTGGGCGCCTGGGTAAATGGCCCTCCTTGTGTGCTGCTATGTGCCTGGGTAAATCAACCTCCTTGTGTGCAGCTGTGCGCCTGGGTAAATCAACCTCCTTGTGTGCAGCTGTGCGCCTGGGTAAATCGCCCTCTTTGTGTGCAGCTGTGCGCCTGGGTAAATCGCCCTCTTTGTGTGCAGCTGTGCGCCTGGGTAAATCGCCCTCCTTGTGTGCAGCTGTGCGCCTGGGTAAATCGTCCTCCTTGTGTGTAGCTGTGCGCCTGGGTAAATCGCCCTCCTTATGTGCAGCTGTGCGCCTGGGTAAATAGTCCTCCTTGTGTGCAGCTGTGCGCCTGGGTAAATGGCCCTCCTTGTGTGCAGCTGTACGCCTGGGTAAATGGCCCTCCTTGTGTGCAGCTGTGCGCCTGGGTAAATCGTCCTCCTTGTGTGTAGCTGTGCGCCTTGGTAAATCGTCCTCCTTGTGTGCAGCTATGCACCTGGGTAAATCGTCCTCCTTGTGTGCAGCTGTGTGCCTGGGTAAATGGCCCTCCTTGTGTGCACCTGTACGCCTGGGTAAATGGCCCTCCTTGTGTGCAGCTGTGCACCTGGGTAAATGGCCCTCCTTGTGTGCAGCTGTACTTGCGGCTCAACACTAGCTGTCATATAGCCATCTTTTTTTTTACTTTTGAAAAAACCCAAATTCTAACTTCAACACTAACCCCAACTCCAAAGAATGAAACTAACTAAGGGGGTGACAAAGGGGGATTTGATTTACTATTTTTTTATTTTTTTATTTTGATCACTGTGATAGACCCTATCACAGTGATCAAAAGGAACCAATAGGAAAAATCCCCTATTGTTGCTGGGTGCCGGAAGGCAGATCTCAGCCGGGCGCACTGAACATTTTTTGATCATATTAGAGGAAAGAGAAACGAATTTGAAATCTGACTTTTTTTTGTTTTTCTGATCGCTGTTAGTTGGTGACTAATGGCGATCACGTGACAACACTGTAAAAACAGACACTGATTACATTCTCCAGTGTCTCAGCTATCCCCCGGTAGCTGAGACCACAGATTTTCCAACGCTCAGGGGCGCTATACCCAGATTTTTCAGCGTAGTTAAAAAGCTGACCTATAAGTACCCTTAACCGCTGCCATTAAAAGGCATATCAGCGGTCTATAAAAGCACCACTAACCAAACAACATCATGAAGACCAATGAGATATCCAAATAAGTCAGGGACAAAGTTATTGAGAAGAACAAGTCAGGATTGGGGTGTAAACAACAACAAAAAAATACAATGGAGCTTCATGGGCACATCTTTGGAAATAAATTGATAAAAAAGAGAGACTGTCTTGTTATCATTTCTGTCTTTATGGTTTTCAGGTATCCATTTCTGGACTACATTGGATTACGGCAGACATGCATGGGATTTTTTATTTATTCTTTCAGTAAATTGGTTAAAAAGGGATTGTGTGTGTGTGTTTGTGTGGGGTGTTTATTCAAATAAAAAAAAAATGTGTGTGTGATTTTATTTTTGTTTACTGGGTTAGTAATAGGGGTGTCTAATATACACCTCTCAATTGCTAACTTCAGGACTTGATGGCAGATGTGATATTTTGACAAAATCACAGCTGTCAACAACCCCAACTACCATTACTCCGATTGCCGCCGCACCAGGGCAATCAGGAAAAGCCGGGCAAAGTGCCAGAATTGGCGTATCTCATGTGATGGGCCAATTCTGGTGTGGCTGTGGGCTTGTATATTTAGGTTTAGCAAGGGTCCATTAACCAGAGACCTTCCCATCCTGACAATCAGTCCACAGCTGTCTGCTTTACCTTTGCAGAGTATCAAAAGTATGGGGGACCCAACATTATTTAATAGGTTAAAGGGGTTGTCCACTACTAGGAAATTAAATTCTTAAATGAAAGGTTAGGCCCCGATAAAATAAGCCTAAAACTCACCTCTCATGCCGGCGCCATTCCTGCTGTGTTAGCACTCGTTCTCCCTGAGGCTGTGATGTGGTGTTGTGACAACGGTGCCCAATCAGCACTTGCATCACTATCTCTGCCTTCAGACAAACTGAACATGAAAAGGAAGCCAGGGATCAGCTGCAGCCTGGACAACCTCTTCCTGTTCAATTTGTCCTAAGGCAGAGATAGTGACGCCAGAGTTGATTGGCGCAGGGCATCACTTGTCATATCACAGCCCCAAGACCGCTGGAACGGAGCCGGCACTAAAGAAGAATATAAGTTTTATTATTTGATAGGGGCCGAACATTTAGTTTAAGAAGGGGATGTTCTAGTACTGAATAACCCCTTTAACCCCTTCCCGACCTTTGACGCCACGTAGGCGTCATGAAAGTCTGTTCCAATCCGACCCATGATGCCTATGTGGCATCATGAATTCATAACCCCCCTGCGGGTCGGGTGACCGGGGTCACTGAAAGGTCACCGACCCGCACACACAGGACCCTTTATGCTTCACCCCAGAGGGGGTGGCTTAGCCCCCCAGTGGCTCCGATTGGCTGTTTAAAGTGAAACAGCCAATCAGAGCAATTGTAATATTTCACCAATGGTCACTGAGTTCGGCCCCCGACACCGACTGACGGCGGCAATTTGCCGCCGCTAACATCTGCTCCCCTCCCCTTTCCCTCCACTCCCCCCAGGTACCTCCTATGTCTCTCTGGCCGTCCCAGTGTCTTGCCGTCCCGGATCATGGGCGCCGCCATCTTGGAAAATGACGGCCGCATGCGCAGTGCGCCCCTCGAATCTGCCGGCCGGCAGATTTCATTCATTCATTTTGATCACTGTGATAAACTCTCACAGTGATCAAAATAAAGAAAAAGCAAATAAACACCCCCTTTATTTGGAATTAGGGTTGGAAATGGAGTTGGGATTAGGGTTAGAATTAGGGTTAGGGGTGGGTTGGGATTAGGGTTAGGCTTGTAGTTATGGTTAGAGTTGGGATTAGGGTTATGTTGGGGTTAGGGGTGTGGTTAGGGTTATGATTAGGGTTGGGATTAGGGTTAGGGGTGTGTTGAGGTTAGGGTTGGAGTTAGAATTGAGGGGTTTCCACTGTTTAGGCACATCACGGGGTCTCCAAACGCGACATGACGCCACCATTTATTCCAGCCAATTTTGCGTTCAAAAAGTCAAACAGTGCTCCTTCCATTCCGAGCCTCGACGTGTACCCAAACAGTGGTTAACCCCCACATATGGGGTATCAGCGTACTCAGGAAAAATTGCACAACAACTTTGGGGGTCTAATTTCTCCTGTTACCCTTGGGAAAATAAAAAATTGGGGGCTAAAAAATTATTTTTGTGGAAAAAAAAAATGATTTTTTTTATTTTCACAGCTCTGCGTTTATAAACTTCTGTAAAGCACTTGGGGGTTCAAAGTGCTCACCACACATCTAGGTAAGTTCCTTGGGCGGTCTAGTTTCCAAAATGGGGTTACTTGTGGGGGGTTTCCACTGTTTAGTCACATCAGGGGCTCTGCAAACGTAACATGACGCCCACAGACCATTCCATCAAGTCAGCATTTCAAAACGTCACTACTTCCCTTCCGAGCCCCGACGTGTGCCCAAACAGTGGTTCCCCCACATATGGGGTACCAGTGTACTCAGGACAAACTGGACAACAACTTTTGGGATCCAATTTCTCCTGTTACCATTGTGAAAATAAAAAATAGTGGGCTAAAAAAAAATCATTTTTTGAGGAAAAAAAAATTATTTTTATTTTCACGGCTCTGCGTTATAAACTTCTGTGAAGCACCTGGGGGGTTCAAAGTGCTCACTATGCATCTAGATAAGTTCCTTAGGGGGTCTAGTTTCCAAAATGGGATCATTTATGGGGGAGCTCCAAAGTTTAGGCACACAGGGGCTCTCCAAACATGACATTGTGTCCGCTAACGATTGCAGCTAATTTTCCATTCAAAAAGTCAAATGGCGCTCCTTCCTTTCTGAGCCCTGCCATGCGCCCAAACACTGGTTCCCCCCACATATGGGGTACCACCGTACTCAGGACAAACTGGACAACAGCTTTTGGGGTCCAATTTATCCAGCTACCCTTGAGAAAATAAAATAAAAAATAGCAGGCAAAAAAATCATTTTTGAGGAAAAAAATGATTTTTTATTTACATGGCTCTGCGTTTATAAACTTCTGTGAAGCACTTGAGGGTTCAAAGTGCTCATTACACATCTAGATAAGCTCCTTGGGGGATCCAGTTTCCAAAATGGGTTAACTTGTGTGGGGTTTCTACTGTTTAGGCACATCAGGGGCTCTGCAAACGCAACATGACGCCCGCAGAACATTACATCAAAGTCTGAATTCCAAAATGGCGCTCCTTCTCTTCTGAGCTCACCCAAGTGGCCAAACAGTGGTCCCCCCCCCACATATGGGGTATCTGTGTACTCAGGACAAATTGCACAACAACTTTTGTGGTCCAATTTCTCCTGTTAGCCTTGTGAAAATAAAAAAATAGCGGGCTAAAAAATCCTTTTTGAGGAAAAAAAAAGATTTTTTATTTTCACTGCTCTGCGTTATAGACTTCTGTGAAGCACTTGGGGGTTCAAAGTTCTCACCACACATCTAGATAAGTTCCTTGGAGGGTCTAGTTTCCAAAATGGGGTCACTTGTGGGGGAGCTCCAATGTTTAGGCACACAGGGGCTCTCCAAACGCGACATGGTGTCCGCTAACGATTGGAGCTAATTTTCCTTTCAAAAAGTCAAATGACGCGCCTTCCCTTCCGGGCCCTGCCGTGCGCCCAAACAGTGGTTTATGACCACATACGAGGTATCGGTGTACTCAGGAGAAATTGCCCAACAAATTTTAGGATCCACTTTATCCTGTCACCCATGTGAAAATGAAAAAATTGATGCTAAAAGAAAATTTTCGTTGGAAAAATTAAAATGTCCATTTTTTCCTTCCACGTTACTTTAGTTCCTGTGAAGCACCTGAAGGGTTAATAATCTTCTTGAATATAGTCTTGAGTAATTTGAGGGGTGCAGATTTTAGAATGGTGTCACTTTTGGGTATTTTCCGCCATATAGACCCCTCAAAGTGACTTCAAATGTGAGGTGGTCCCTAAAAAAAATGGTTTTGTAAAAATGAGAAAATCGCTGGTCAACTTTTAACCCTTATAACTTCTTAACAAAAAAATATGTTTCCAAAATTGTGCTGATGTAAAGTAGACATGTGGGAAATGTTATTTATTAGCTATTTTGTGTCAAATAACTCTCTCTTTTAACAGAATAAAAATTCAAAATTGCAAAATTTTCGCCAAATTTCCGTTTTTTTCCACAAATAAACGCAAAAATTATCGACCTAAATTTACCACTAACATGAAGCCCAATATGTCACGAAAAAATCTCAGAATCGCTAGGATGCGTTCCTGAGTTATTACCTCATAAAGGGACACTGGTCAGAATTGCAAAAAATGGCCAGGTCATATTAAGGTCAAAATAGGCTGGGTCATGAAGGGTTAAATAAGGCAAAACAACCTTTAGTGCCACATGAACGGCACTAATGTGTGAAAGTTTATTTTATGTAGGGGGCTTGTGACATTATATATCTAGAAGACATCTAGCTATTCTATCTATACCTAAGATATACAAGATTACTTTATTAGTTCGTAAACTAGTTTTAAATTATATAGAGAATAACGGTATGTAAAAGATGATGTTAAAAAAGTATTGCATACGGGCGCCATACAGCTATTGGTGAGCACTATCGAATTGTACTTGCATGACACTCGTCGTCCTTTTCTGGATTAACATCGGAACAAGTTTTTTCTATGCAATCATTTGATTTCAGCCTACGGTAATTGGAAAATCCACACAAAAAACTCAGCGTACCCGCAACAGAAATTGACACACTGCGGATTTGTAACATGCACCCCAGGTCAATTTTCGCTGAGTAAATAAAAGCAAAGTGGGTATGAGATTTCCATAAATCCCATCTACGGTACTTTGATGGAACTGTAAGATGCTATGTTTTTGGCGCAGCAAAAATACGCAGCATCATAATCGCACCAAAAAGCTTATCATGGGAATGTAGCCTAATCAAGTTTTCACTAAACATAGCCTAATGCTAAAAGATGAGTGCAGCGCTTGGTAGATGCCTAGGAAATGAATGGAGCAGTGGTCAGGCATGCTGTACTCTAACAAGCATCAAAGTGTCCCGTTGTGGATACCAGTGTGTTGAGTGAATATCTTCGGTTCCCCGCTTATTCGACAAGCTATAGCGCACAGCTGCATGTGTCGCGGCTATGTCACTGTACATGCATGGAGAGCCTGTGTGTTTGACTATCCATGTATGTGCTGTGACTGTCACACAGCCGTGACACATGCAGCTGCAATCAGCTGTTCAGCCGGTGCGATCCAGGAAACCAGGTTCCCGCTGTACCTTATTCAGAAAGCGCTATAGCTTGCCAAATAAGAGGGTAACCGAAGACATTCGCTCAACTCGAGTCTTAAAGGGAATCTGTCACCCTTTTTTTGCCCAATGAGCTGCCAGCATTGACATCAGGGGCTTATCTACAGCATTCTGTAATGCTGTAGATAAGCCCCGATGTAACATGAAAGATAAGAAAAACCCGTTAGATTATACTCACCCAGGGGGCGGTCCGGTCCGATGGGTGTCGCAGTCCGGTTCCTCCCATCTTCATACGATGCCATCCTCTTCTTCCCTTCCTGTTGAGGCTCTGGCGCACTGCTCTGCCCTGTTGAGTGCAGAGCAGAGTCCTGCAGTGCGCAGGCGTCGGGAGAGGTCTGGCACCTGCGCACTGCAGGACTCTGCTCTGCCCTCAACAGGGCAAAGCAGTGTGCCTGTGCTGGAGCTACTACAGGAAGGGAAGAAGAGGAAGGCATCGAATGACGATGGGAGGAGCCGGACCGGACCGCCCCCTCCTGTGAGTATAATCTAACGTGTTTTTCTTATCTTTCAGGTTACATCGGGGGCTTATCTACAGCATTACAGAATGCTGTAGATAAGCCCCTGATGTCAATGCCGGCAGCTCAGAGGGAAAAAAAAGGGTGACAGATTTAAACCGGACAAACCGATTAAGGCCTCATTCACCATGTTTAAACACTTACATGAAAATGGTACTGGTATTATCCATGTGTCCGATTGTGCTACATGAAAAATATAGACATACCTCCGTGTGTTTTGCACGGACACACAGACGTAGGATTATAATGAGTATGTGTTGTATTCGGGGAAAACAAAGGATATAATACGTTCATGCAACACGTTTTGGTGGAAAAAAAAAAAAAAAGATTTTTATTTTTACGACTCTGCGTTATAAACTTATGTGAAGCTCTTAGGGGTTCAAAGTGCCCACCACACATCTAGATAAGCTTCTTGGGAGGGTCTAGTTTCCAAAATGGGGTCACTTGTGATGGGCTTCTGCTGTTTAGGTACATCAAGGGCTCTGCAATAGCAACATGACGCCCGCAGACCACTCCATCTAAGTCTGCATTCCAAAACGGCGTTCCTTTCCTTCCGAGCTCTGCAATGCGCCCAAACAGTGGTTCCCCCCAAATATGTGGTACCAGCGTACTCAGGACAAATTGCACAACAACTTTGGAGGTCCACTTTCTCCTGTTACCCTTGTGAAAATAAAAAGTAGTGGGCTAAAAAAAAACATTTTTGAGGAAAATAATGATTTTTTATTTTCACGGCTCTGCGTTATAAATTTATGTGAAGCCCATGTGGGTTCAAAGTTCTCACCGCACATCTAGATAAGTTCCACGGGGGGGGGGGGTCTACTTTCCAAAATGGTGTCACTGTTTAGGCAAATCAGGGGCGCTCCAAACGCGACCTAGCATCCAATCTCAATTCCAGCCAATTCTGCATTGAAAAAGTCGGACCTCCTTCCTTTCCGTGCTCTGCCGTGCGCCCAAACGGTGGTTTACCTCCACATATAGGGTACCAGCGCACTCAGGACAAATTGCACAACTTTCGTGGTCTAATTTCTCCTGTTTCCCTTCTGGAAATAAAAGTTTGGGGTCGAAAAGATCATTTTTGTGGAAAAAATATGATTTTTTATTTTTACGGCTCTACGTTATAAACTTCTGTGAAGCACTTGGGGGTTCAAAGTACTAACCACACATTTACATAAGTTCCTTAAGATGTCTAGTTTCCAAAATGGTGTCACTTGTGGGGGGTTTCCATTGTTTAGGCACATCAGTGGCTCTCCAGACGCGACATGGTGTCCGATCTACAGTTCAGCCAATTCTGCATTGAAGAAGTCTAACGGCGCCAGGCCTCAGGAGAAGGGAGTCCCCGAAGCAGGCTACAGCTGTCTGCCGTACAAGTAGAGTTCTTGGGAACATCTGACAGGAGGAACTCCAGTGTAACTCAGTACTAGGAGAGCTTCACACTTTAAGGCGCTATAGTGGAGTTGTTCAGAAAGGTACATGTTGGCAGAGTGCTGGAGGGGAGAATCCTAACTTGCCCGCAGGTTGATTGAGTCTATGACCCGGAGGACACGGCCCAGAGGAAGGCACCTGTGTGTGTGTACAACGGCCTGTGAGTAAAGCTTTGGAACTACAAGCCCCGGTGTCCTCCATTCATTTGTGCGCTAACACATTCAGCAACGCTATAGCTGGGTACCATTCTCCACACTGCCTGCACCTCTCCTCTTGCATTGCGTCCACGCTGCCCTGGGGCTACAGCTTCACCTGTGGGGAGCTACACTATCTAGGCTACAGAACACCACCGGCCCCAGAGGATCTGCATGCAGCGTCGGCCTAAAATCCTACTTGCCGAACACGACAGGTGGCGTCACAAACTATTCCATTTCACCATTAACTACATTCCCCCATTACTTGGGCGCCCAGGGCCACGGACCGGGTCACCGCTGCCGTGACACATTCCCCTGACACCGGCCCGCTACCGAGTACCCCACGGCCCTGGGAGGGCGACCCAATTTGGCGTCACGAACAGGATGGCGAGACCCGATGCCATCGGGTTCTGTGTGCCTGAGATTTGTTGGACTTTGAACTTTTGAAAATGTGCAGAAGACCCAATTTAATAGACTGTGACATGAATATTAAAAATGGCCGCTGGCGCAAAGAAGAAGGGCGTGAAGAGATGGGAGGTTCTAGGAAAAGACCGCAAAGAGTCTTGGGCCTTCCCTGCCTGAATTACTATGTGACAGCAACATGGCCCACCCCCCGAGGGGTTTGTATACTGGCTTGGTATGGAGGCACTGGAAGACGCCGCCGCCCCCGGAAGGTGGGGCAGAAGAAGCCAGTGGCGTGAAAGGGGCCGAGGCGGGGAGAAGAACGCCATCTTGGAGAGAGAGGGAAGGAGGCCTGCGGAGCACGGGGAAACGGATTTCCCCTGCGCCATGGCTGAAGGCTCCAACCCCGTAGCAGAGATGAACCGTCAGCAGCTGGAGGACAAAATTGCCCAGCTGACGCGCCGCCTGCAACTGAGGCAGGAAGCGCTCTGGACATTGAACCTGCAGCGTGCCCAGGAGGGGCCTACACCTGCAGTACCCACGACACCGGTACCAGCCGCTGCTGCACCGGACCTCTTCCCGGCAGACCCTGTGGAGCCTGCGACCGCTGCCATGTCACCGGCAGCGTGCCTTGTTCCCTCTCTGCCGCTACTATCGGAGGAGTTGTACACAGCCCAGGGAGCTGAAGCGGAGGAGGAGAAGCCCCTGCCTGGACCTGACGCGGCAAAAACTGCAAAGGTGCAATATTAGCCATCTAGTAGTGAAATATTCATCCTGACGAAGGATTCATTCCGAAACGCGCGTCGGGGCTGTGTTGCTCGCTTACCGGCGGTCCTTAAAGGTATACACCCTCAATTGTCCTTGTGCACTTCTATTTCTAGTTTTTTGCACTCAGTACTTTAATTTGCACTATTTGGATGAATATTTCACTACTAGATGGCTAATATTGCACCTTTGCAGTTTTTCATCGAATATACTGACACTTTGTTTAAGCCTACATAATTGTTTTGGCTCTTTATATATTTCTGGTCACTCTTTTATTGGACAATTAATTTAAAAAGGTGTAATTACATTATCTTACATATGTGGACCGTTGTGTATGTTGCTTATTAAACCTATATTGGTATATATTTTAATTGATTTGAGCACACATTGCTTTTTTATATATGTACCACTATTATATAATAAAGGTATTTTAAATATTATTGTTTCAAAAATTTCTTATATTTTTTTTTAAATATTTTTTTTTTATTTATTATATTTGCACTATTGACCATTAAATTCGGGTTTTTCCTTGTGATTCGGTATGCAGTTTCCCTCGAATGGTCTACCATTCATCCATGAGCATCCACTTTTAAACGGTGATATTAGGAACCCTATATGATTCCTGTTTTTTAATTTCCTGCGTTTTTTTGTGGTATTGCTAATCAGGTCAATTGGTTTCAGGAGGCACCAGGTATATACCCCGGCTCTCCTAATGGGTTGCCCTCCGAATTCACGCTGTCCGAGGCGGGTTTGCGGCACCTCGAAATGGGGCAGTTGGAAGAGTCCGCTGGGGGCGCTAGTCAGTCAGAGATGGGGCGGTGGAGGAGGTCCCTACTGAGAAGGGTACGGCTGGAACAGGTGCCCACGATTCAACATCTTCGGGGAATAGAGGAGTCTAGGTCGCTTTGGGAAAGTGACCTTGGGATCCCTTCGCTGCCAAGTCCCCATGTAGTTGCCTATCAGCGCCGACAAGCTGCGGAATCCCTCGGTGCTAGGCCTCGTACCAGAGCAGCGGAATCACCTATTGAGGAGGAGCAGTTGATGGGCATTGAGATGCATCATGCGTTCCCTTTACCAGTTTCAGTGCCCTATGGCAGGTAACCAGCAACAGAATGAAGACACCCAAAGTATCACATTTGGTGGCAGTTCCCAATCAGCTTCCAGAACCTCAGGAGGGGATCAGCATTAACAACTCTCGTTACCCAGGAGTAGAGTGACTTTGGTCGGATCGGGATTCATGAAACAAAATTTGTTTCAGATGAAACTGCTCCGACTAGGGCAAAAAAAGTTGGCGTTTCGTCCGAAACCCGACCCCAATGCAAGTCAATGGCGAATAAAAGTCGGCATTGAGTGGATGCATTGGGGTCGGGTTTCGGACGAAACTCCGACTTTTTTTGCCCTAGTCGGACCAGTTTCATCTGAAACAAATTTTGTTTCATGAAACCCGATCCGACCAAGGTCGCTCAACTCTACCCAAGAGGGTTTATTTGCCCCGTTGTGCCTTCTTTTGTTCATCATGTTTTCCCCATTTGCACTTTTGTTGCCAGGTTTTTGATTGGCAGCGTTATCTAATTTGAACTTCTGTGATCATGAACTTGGAGTGCATCACAAACTTTATTGTAAATAGTTTGCGCCTCTTTAGGTGCCCTCTCTTGGTTTTACATAAGGACACATTTCGAAGAAAGAGTCTACCTCAACGGACACTGCAAGAGATCCCGGCTGGGAGCAGTGTCCAGCACTTACAAGAATTTTTGAAAAGTTTTACTGTGAAATATTTGATAATGTGTCTTATGATAATCAATGGCTTTTATATTGAAGTAAGAATATTTTGATACGTAAAGATGAGAAATTTGAATAAAGAATTAAAAATTTTAGGTGACGAACCAGGTATTTACGGTTGTCGTCCAGAGTCTAGAAGAGATAGTGAAAAGAAAGAAATGTATTGATGAAGAATACTGAAGTGATAGTAACAGATGACAGCACTTTGAAATTAAGTAAAGATTTGCACTTTTGACTTAGAATTTTAGATAGGTAATTAGGAATTGTTTGCAACGTTTAAGAAACAGTGCCTCTCAATTCGGGAAGTTATAGTATAAGAGATGTTTTTCAGCATTGCAAAATTTTGTATGTTCCTGTACTGTCAACTTTGTTTTTCTTGCAGCCCGCAGATTTGCTGTTTAACAGGGGGGTATGTGGCGCCCCTGAGGCTCAGTCGCCACAGAGGTACTGCACCTTCTCCTAAGGTGTAGTGCCCCACCATCCGGGTAAGGTGGGAACTCCTTCCCACACTCCAACACTCGCACCCCACACAACAGGGTAGCTCTGCACAACCACATTGCGGCTCCTTGCTCAGAGGGTAGCAGCGCACCTTTGGTGGTTCACTGCTTGGAACACTGGATGTGCTGGGAGGTGGGTGGAGTTAAGATACATAAAAGAGTGGGAAAGTGTAGGAGAACAGGTCAGTCTGACAGAAGGTCAGTCGGGCAGGAAGTCACTCAGACAGGAGTGAGGATCCCTGGAAGAAGGGATGGAGGAAGGGCTGCAGCTGCCTCAGTGATCTGAGCCAGCTGACACGGGAAAGGAAAAGCAGGAGAAAGACGTAGAACTGAAATCTAAGCTTCCATAAGAAAGAAAGACAAGTACGGAATGAAGGAGTAGAGAGAACAGAGAGGACGTGGGTTAGAAGAGGAACCCTGCCTATAGCTTCTCAGCGCAAGGCCGGGGCCCGGTCCCCGAGGTTGCATGGACACTTATGGTTCTGCAGCAGACACCGGTGGAGTAGTTGGCTGTAAATGCACTACTCCCATCTAAGACTTGGGGCACAACAGCAATTGGATAGAGCGCCGGGACTCAGGAGAAGGGAGTACCCGAAGTAGGCTACAGCTGTCTGCCGTATAAGTAGAGTTCTTGGGAACATCTGACAGGAGGAACTCCAGTGTAACTCAGTACTAGGAGATCTTCACACTTTAAGGCGCTATAGAGGAGTCGTTCAGAAAGGTACATGTTGGCGGAGTGCTGGAGGGGAGAATCCTAACTTGCCCGGAGGTTGATTGAGCCTCTGACCCGGAGGACACGGCCCGGAGGCAGGCACCTGTGTGTGTGTACAACGGACTGTGAGTAAAGCTTTGGAACTACAAGCCCCTGTGTCCTCCATTCATTTGTGCGCTAACACATTCAGCACCGCTATAGCTGGGTACCATTCTCCACACCACCTGCACCTCTCCTCTTGCATTGCGTCCACGCTGCCCTGGGGCTACAGCGCCACCTGTGGGGAGCTACACCATCTAGGCTGCAACACACCACCAGCCCCAGAGGATCTGCATGCAGCGTCGGCCTAACATCCTACTTGCCGAACACCACAGGTGGCGTCACAAACTATTCCATTTCACCATTAACTACATTCTCCCATTACTTGGGCGCCCAGGGCCACGGACCGGGTCATCGCTGCTGTGACACATTCCCCTGATATCGGTCTGGTACCGAGTACCCCACAGCCCTGGGAGGGCGACCCTCTTGTAAAAGAAAGTTAAATGTTAGTTTTTTTCCTTCCACATTGCTTCAGTTCCTGTGACGCACGTAAATGGTTAATAAACTTTTTGAATGTGGTTTTGAGCACCTAGAGGGCGGGGGGGGGGGGGGGGGGCAGCTTTTAGAATGGTGTCACTTTTGGGTATTTTCTGTCATATTGACCCCCTCAAAGTGACTTCAAATGTGATGTGGTCCTAAAAATATGGTTTGGTAAATTTTCTTGTAAAAATGTGAAATCGCTGGTCAACTTTTAAACCATCCTAACAAAAAAAATTTGGTTCCACAATTGTGCTGATGTAAAGTAGACATGTGTGAAATGTTATTTATTAAGTGTTTGTGTGACATATCTCTCTGATTTAAGGGCAGAAAAATTAAAAGTTTGAAAATTGCAAGTCATATCAAAGAAATTTTAACACTAACATGAAGTACAATATGGCACGAAAAAACAGTCTCAGAATCAGCGGGATCCATGGAAGTGTTCCAGAGTTATAACCACATAAAGTGACAGTGGTCAGAATTGTAAAAATTGGCCTGGTCATTAACCCCTTCCTGACATCAGACGTACTATCCCGTCCATGGGACCAAGGCCCCTATGCCCATGGACGGGATAGTACGTCTCAGTGGTGAGCGCCGCTGATCGCGGCCGGGTGTCAGCTAATTATCACAGCTGACACCCGGCACAATGTGTCAGGGGCAGTCATGGACTGCCCCCGACACGTTAACCCCTTGCACACCGCGATCAAACATGCTCCGTGCTTCCCTGAGCCCCCCACGGCAGCGCAATGTGCAGCACTGCTGCGGGTGGCTCTTTCCCTGCAGGCCCCCGAATCCTAGATTGCGACGGGGGCCTTCGGGGGCCTGCAGGGAGCCGGCGTCCTCAGTGCCTGCAAAGCGCAGGCATGAGGAAGTCTGCAGCAGTGCCTGTGACAGATCGCTGATCTGTCACAGTGATCTGTGATGTGACAGATCTGCGATCTGTCACAGGACAGTGATGTCCCACCTGGGACAATGTAAAAAAGTTTAAAAAAAAAAAAAAAAAAAAAAAGTGTTAAAATAATTAAAAAAAAAAAAATCGCCAAATAAATTAGAAAAAAAAAATTCCCCCAATAAATCCATTTTTTGGAAATAAAAAAAATAAAATAAAAGTACACATATTAGGTATCGCCGCGTCCGTAACGACCTGCCCTATAAAATGGTCCGGTCCCATTAGTTAACCCCTTCAGCGAACCCCTTAAAAAATAGAAATAAAAAACGAAGCAAAAAATAATGATTTATTATCATACGCCAAACAAAAAGTGCAATAACGCGCGATCAAAAAGACGCATATAAATATCCATGGTACCGCTGAAAACGTCATCTTGTCCCGCAAAAAACGAGCCGCCACACAGCATCATCAGAGAAAAAATAAAAAAAAGTTATAGCTCGCAGAATAAAGCGATGCAAAAAAAATTATTTTTCATATAAAATAGTTTTCATTGCATAAAACCGACAAAACATAAAAAAACGACCTAAATGAGGTATCGCTGTAAGGCTGTGTGCACACGATGCGTTTTTTTTAAGCGTTTCCGCAGCGTTTGAGCCGGCTCAGACGCTGCAGAAACACTTAAAAGATGCATCCAATTAATTAGCATGCGTTTTTGGCTTTCTGTGCCAATGCATGCGTTTTTAACCGCTCAGGAATCGCTTAGAGGCTAAAAACGCAGCATGCTCATTAATTTCCGCATTGCTGAGCGTTTTTAGCCATCCCCAATGATCCCAGAAATCGCGTGTCAAAAAACGCGTCAAAATCGCGTCAAAAATCGCGCGGAAAAAGACGCGCGATTTCTGGAAAGGGGATCCTTTTCCTGAGCGTTTAAAAACGCTAGCGTGTGCACATAGCCTAAACGTACTGACCCCCGAAGAATAAAATCGCTTTATCAATTTTACCGCACGCGGAACGGTGTAAATGTACCCCCCAAAAGAAATTAATGAAACGCTAGTTTTTGTTCATTCTGCGTCCCAAAAATCAGAATAAAAAGCGATCAAAAAATGTCACGTGCCCAAAAATGGTACCAATAAAAACGTCAACTCGTCCCGCAAAAAATAAGACCTCACATGACTCTGTGCGTCAAAATACGGAAAAATTATAGCTCTCAATATGTGGTGATGCAAAAACTATTTTTACAATAAAAAGCGTCTTTTAGCGTATGACAGCTGCCAAATATAAAAACCGCCATAAATAGTAAATCAAACCCCTCGTTATCACCCCCTTAAGTAAGGGAAAAATAATAAAATTAAAAGAAAATGTATTTATTTCCATTTTCCCATTAGGGTTAGGGCTAGGGTTAGGGCTGAGATTAGGGTTAGGGGTGTGTTGGCATTAGGGTTGGAGTTAGAATTGGGGGTTTCCACTGTTTGGGCACATCAGGTGCTCTCCAAATGCAACATGGCATCTGATCTCAATTCCAGCCAATTCGGAGTTGAAAAAGTCAAATGGTGCTCCTTCCCTTCCAAGCTCTGCCATGCGCCCAAACAGTGTTTTACCCCCACATGTAGGGTATCAGCCTACTCAGGACAAATTGCAAAACAACTTTTGGGGTCCAATTTCTCCTGTTACCGTTAGGAAAATAAAAAATTGGGGGCAAAAATATCATTTTTGTGGAAAAAAATGATTTTTTTTTTTATTTTCACGCCTGGGCATTATAAAATTCTGTGAAGCACTTGGGGGTTCAAAGTGCTCACCACACATCTAGTTAAGTTCCGTGGGGGGGGTCTAGTTTCCAAAATGGGGTCATTTGTGGGGGATTTCCACTGTTTAGGTACATTAGGGGCTCTCCAAAGGCAACATGACACCCGCAGACCATTCCATCAAAGTCTGCATTCCAAAACGTCACTACTTCCCTTCCGAGCCCCGACATGTGCCCATACAGTAGTTTTCTCCCACATATGGGGTATCAGCGTACTCAGGACAAATTGGACAACAACTTTTGGTGTCCAATTTCTCCTGGTACCCTTGGGAAAATAAAAAAATTGGGGACTAATTGATCATGTTTGTGGGAAAAAAATACGAATTTTTTATTTTCACGCCCGGGCGTTATAAACTTCTGTGAAGCACTGGAGGGGTCAAAGTGCTCACCACACATCTAGATAAGTTCCTTGGGGGGGGTCTAGTTTCCAAAATGGTGTCATTTGTGGGGGTTTCCACTGTTTTGGTACATCAGGGGCTTTCCAAACGCGACATGGCGTCCGATCTCAATTCCAGCCAAAAACGTCAAATGGCGCTGCTTCCCTTCCGAGCTCTGCCATGCGCCCAAATAGTGGTTTACCCCCACATGTGGGGTATCAGCGTACTCAGGACAAATTACACAATAACTTTTAGGGTCCTGTAACCCTTGGGAAAATAAAAATTGGGGGTGAAAAGATAATTTGTGGAAAAAATATGATTTTTTAATTGTACCGCTGTACGTTATAAACTTCTGTGAAGTCCTTGTAGGTTCAAAGTTCTCACCACATATCTAGATAAGTTCCTTGGGGGGGTCTAGTTTCCAAAATGGGGTCACTTGTGGGGGGGGTTTCCACTGTTTAGGTACATCAGGGGCTCTCCGAACGTGACATGGCGTCCGATCTGAATTCCAGCCAATTTTGCATTGAAAAAGTCAAACGGCGCTCCTTCCCTTCTGAGCTCTGCCATGCGCCGAAACAGTGGTTCCCTCCCACATATCAGGTATCAGCGTACTCAGGACAAATTGCACAATAACTTTTGCAGTCCAATTTCTCCTGTTACCCTTGGTAAAATTAAAAAAAATGAACCTGAAGTAGATGTTCATTTTTTTTTAAATATTCAAAAAATTCCTGTGACGCATCTAAAGGGTTAATAAACTTCTTGAATGTGGTTTTCAGCAACTTAAGGTGTGCAGTTTTTAGAATGGTGTCACTTTTGGGTATTTTCTATCATATAGACCCCTCAAAGTGGCTTCAAATGTGATGTGGTCCGTAAAAATAAAATGGTGTTGCAAAAATGAGAAATCGCTGGTCAATTTTTAACCCTTATAACTTCCTAACAAAAAAAATTTTTGGTTCCAAAATTGTGCTAATGTAAATTAAACATGTGGGAAATGTTACTTATTAAGTTTTTTGTGTGCCGTATCTCTGTGATTTAAGGGCATAAAAATTCAAAGTTGGAAAATTGCGAAATTTTCAAAATTTTCGCCAAATTTCCGTTTTTTTCACAAATAAACGCAAGTTATTTGAATGAAATTTTACCACTAACATGAAGTACAATATGTCACGAGAAAACAGTGTCAGAATCACCGGGATCCATGGAAGCGTTTCAGAGTTATTACCTCATAAAGGGACAGTGGTCAGAATTTGAAAAATTGGCCCGGTCATGAACGTGCAAACCACCCTTGGGGGTGAAGGGGTTAAGCTGCAAATTGGCTCCGTAACTAAGGGGTTAATCATACACAGCACACACCATCAGTAGGAGGAGTGTAGTATAATACCAGCCTGTCATCATACACAGCACACACCATCAGTAGGAGGAGTGTAGTATAAAAGCAGCCTGCCATCATACACAGCATACACCATCAGTAGGAGGAGTGTAGTATAATACCAGCCTGCCATCATACACAGCACACACCACCAGTAGGCGGCGTATAGTATAATACCAGCCTGCCATCACACACAGCACACACACCATCAGTAGGCGGAGTGTAGCATGGTATGCACCCAAATAGTTGTTTTCCCCCACATATTGAGTATCTGCGCACTCAGAAGAAATTGCACAAGAAAATGTATGTTCCATTTTCTCCTGTTACCCTTGCAAAAGTAAAAAAAAATTAGGTCTAAAGAAAAATTTTTATGAAAGAAAAAGTAAAATGTTTATTTTTTCCTTCCACATGCCAAAAAATCCTGTGAAGCACCTGAAGGGTTAATAAACTTCTTGAGGGGTGCAGTTTTTAGAATGATGTTATTTTTTGGGTATTTTCTGTCATATAGACCCCTCAAAGACACTTCAAATATGAGGTGGTCCCTTAAAAAAATGGTTTTGCAAATTTTGCTTGGTTAGGTTTCCAAAATTGTGCTGCTGTAAAGTAGACATGTGGGAAAAGTTATTTATTAACCATTTTGTGCTATAGGACTCTGATTTAAAGGCATAAAAATTAAAAGTTTGAAAATTGCGAAATTTTTTGCCAAATTTCCATTTTTTAACAAACGCAAGTCATATCAAATTTTTTTTACCATTAACGTGAAGTACAATATGTCACGAGAAAACAAATCTCAGAATCACCGGGATCCGTTGCATCGTTATTACCTCAAAGTGACAGTGGTCAGAATTGTAAAAATTGGCCTGGTCAGGAAGGAGAAAACAAGCTTCAGAGTGAAGGGGTTAAAAAAAAAAAAAAAACTTTTCAGAAAGTCAATTTTTTTTTTTTATTTTTTAAGGATAAAGATCAATAGCAGCATGTTTTACATAACAAGCTCGCAGATTTTATTTGTACCATTTTGGCATACGTAACTTTAGGCACAGAAACATTTGGACAGTGACTAAACCTTGGCTGGGTTCTTCCCTGGAGGAAGATCTGGCTAGTCCCGTGTTTGAGACTCTTAAATGAGGCTCCACAGACTTTATTTGCATATTCGTATTTCCCAGGGAGCATTGCACCTAGGATTTCACTGTGATTGAGCGCCTTTGCCGGCTGCCACAGTGTTTTCTTTGACTGGTCTCCCTGAGGTCAGTGATTGTTTTGTGATGTTGGTCTACTAGGCATTGCTCCCACCTAGCCAGAATCCTACTCCACACTGATGAGGGGCAACACTCAGAAACAGCTGTCTGGATGGATACCTGGCCTTAGTATTTTCCCTTGTCATATCTGTAAACTCGTAAAGAGCTGGATATTGACTTAAAGGGCCACTTAATATGGTGGTAATGGTGGTTTCCGAAAGGAGCCACCCCTTGGCTGGGTTCTTCCCTGGAGGAAGATCTGGCTAGTCCCGTGTTTGAGACTCTTAAATGAGGCTCCACGGACTTTAAGGGCCACTTAATATGGTGGTAATGGTGGTTTCCGAAAGGAGCCACCTCTTGGCTGGGTTCTTACCTGGAGGAAGATCTGGCTAGTCCCATGTTTGAGACTCTTAAATGAGGCTCCACAAACTTTATTTGCATATTCGTATTTCGCAGGGAGCATTGCACCTAGGATTTCACTGTGATTGAGCGCCTTTGCCGGCTGCCGCAGTGTTTTCTTTGACTGGTCTCCCTGAGGTCAGTGATTGTTTTGTGATGTTGGTCTACGAGGCATTGCTCCCATCTCAGTTGTCTCATTTTAAATCAGAAATGGTGACCTTAGAGTTTGGCTTTTCATGACACCAGTTCTGATTTAAAATGAGACAACTGAGATGCACTTGAAGTGGAGACTTTCATGTTTAATTAAAAAGAGGATGAACAAAAATATCCTGTGAACCGTTTAGGAATTGCAACCATTTTTCTACAAAGCCTCCTCATTTCAGGGGCTCAAAAGTAATTGGACAAATTAAAGGGGTTGTCCACTACTAGGACAAACCTTTCTTGATCAAAATGTTTGGCCCCAATAAAATGATAAAGTGACATGTCACAACAGCGCACAAGAGCCCCAGGAAGAGCGTTGGCCGACATAGCAGGAATGGCGCCGGCACAGGAGGTCGGTATAGGCTTTATTATTTTAATCAAGATAAGCAAGTCGGGTATAAGAAGCTGACCAAAAAGTTGATAACTTCTTTAACTTTACCACTCAATAAAATGTTCATTTCTCATTTTTGTAGAGAAACCTAAGGAGGCAATGACTGGCTGAAGACTGCAAGCCACGGACGTCACCATACGCCAGGCCTTTAGTGCAGCTGACTTCACACTTGTTGCCTGTTTGTGGGTTCTCTCTGCATTAAATTTTGTCTTAAGCATGTGAAATGCATGCTTAATGGGGTTGAGATCTGGTGATTGACTCAGCCATTGCAGAATAATCCACTTCTTTGGCTTAAATTCCTGGGTTGCTGTCACAGTATGCTTTGGGTGTATCTATGCTGTGAAGAGCCGTCCAATCAACCTTGCTGCATTTGGTTGTGTCTGAGCAAAAAATAAAGCCCTGTACATGTCAGAATTAATCTGGCTGCTTCTATCTTCAGTCACATCATCAATAAACACTAGTGACCCAGTGCCATTGGAAGCCATCACACTGCCTCCATCATGTTACAGAGGATATTGTGTGCTTTGGATCATGAGGCATTCCAAGCCTTCTCTCCATACATTGTTCTTCCCAACATTCTAGTTTATTTTAGTTACATCCGTCCAAAGAATGCTTTTTCAGAACTGGGCTGGCTTCTTTAATTTTTGGGAGGCAAAGTCTAATCTGGCATTTCTATTTTAATGGTGATTAACCCCTTAACTACCAAGGGTATTTTTTGCTTTGCATTTTCATTTTTCCCTCCCCTTCTTCCCAGAGCCATAACTTTTTTATTTTTCCGTCAATATGGCCATATGAGGGCTTGTGTTTTGCAATACGAGTTGTACTTTTGAACGACACCATTGGTTTTACCATGTTGTGTACTACAAAACGGGAAAAAAATTCCAAGTGCGGTGAAATTGCAAAAAAAGTGCAATTCCACATTTGTTTTTTTTGCTTGGCTTTTTTGCTAGGTTCACTAAATGCTAAAACTGACCTGCCATTATGATTCTCCAGGTCATTATGAGTTCATAGACACCAAACATGTATAATTTTTTTTTATCTAAGTGGTGAAAACAAATTCCAAAGTTTGTTTAAAAAAATGAAAAAAAAAAAAAAAAAAAATTGTGCCGTAGCGTCTCCATTTGTCATGATCTGGAGTTGGGGGGAGTGCTAATTTTTTGCGTGCCGAGCTGTTTTTAACCATACCACGTTTGTGCAGATACGTCTTTTTGATCGCCCGTTGTTGCATTTTAATGCAATGTCACAGCGACCAAAAAAACGTAATTCTAGCGGTTTATTTTTTTTACCGCTATGCCGTTTAGTGATCGGGTTAATTTTTTTTATTGATAGATCGGGCTTTTCTGAATGCGGCGATACCTATTATGTGTAGGTTTGATTTTTTTTTATTGTTTTATTTTGAATGGGGAGAAAGGGGGGTGAGTTAAACTTATTTTTTTCATATGTTTAAAAACATTTTTTTTTTTTTTTTTTTTTTTTTTTTTTACTTTTTTATTCTACTTTTGGCATGCTTCAATAGCCTCTATGGGAGGCTAGAAGCTGCCATAGCTTGATCGGCGCTGCTACATATAGGCGATGCGCCGATCGCCTATATGTAGCAGAAATACAGCATTGCTATGAGCGCCGACCACCAGGTGGCGCTCATAGCAATCAGGCATCAACAAGCCATAGAGGTCTCCAGGAGACCTCTGGTTGTTATGCCAACGGGGGTCTGCGATGCGTGCATTTCTGGCCACGCAGCCGGAAGCGCTGGTTAAATGCCGATGTCATCATTTTGCAGGTTCACAGCAACAGCTTGCAAATGCAAATGCCTCACCTGGACTCCATGCAAGACCTTTTTCCTGCTTATCTGATGATAGATTAATGAGGGAATAGCCAATGCAGCATACCAAAGAGGTTTTGAGATAATTGTCCAATTACATTTGGTCCCTTTAAAAAGAGGCAGCTACATATTAAAAACCTATAATTTCTACACCTGCATTACTCCAATTAGGATGTGAATATCCTCAAATTAAAGCTCAAAGTCTGTACTTTAAGCCCATATTGATTATATAACTGTATCTTGAATATGTTTTGCTAAACAGCTAAAATGCTTAACCTCTTTCCAACGTTGGGCGTAATAGTACGCCCTCGTCAGAATCCCTCCCTTTAATGTGGGCTCTGACGCTGAATCCACATCTTTCCCAGCACATGTCAGCTGTTGTAAACAGCTGTGGCTGTGGGGAACTGGGTGAAAAATGAGACCTTGATGTAGAAGGTCGTGGTCCAGTGGCAGGGTCAGAGATTCTTCTGAGCTCAGAAGTTTCAGAGCCCCTGAACCAGCTCCTCTTTGGCCAGAGAGGGACGATCAGGATGGTTTTGACCCTGTCCATTCTGACCTTTTGCAGAGTCCTTGGCAACAACGGAATTGGAGGAAATGCGTAGGCCAACCTGAAACTCCATGGGTGAGAGAAGGCATCCACCTTTGATTGGGCTTCATTTGGACCTATGGAGAAATAATGCTTTACTTTTGCGTTTTCTCAGTTTGCTAACAGGTCCACCTCTGGGAGACCCCATTTTTTGGCTACAAACTGAAATACTGTCGTATTGAGGATCCATTCTCCTGGGTCTATATTCATCCTGCTCAAAAAGTCTGCTTCGATGTTGTCAGATCCTTTTAGGTGAAGAGTTGATAAATACAGGAGGTGACGTTCGGCCCAAATGAAAATTCTTGCTGAGATCTGCTGCAGACTCTTGAATTTTGCGCTGCCCTGATGACGAAAGATGGGCCAAAGTGGTCATGTTGTTGGGAGTAAGCTCGGACTTGGGTTCCCTGGAGTATTGGTTTTGTTGCTCTTGGGGCCTCTTCTATCGCTCTCAAGTCTCTGAAATTGGAGGAATGGTTGTCCATCTTTTTGGGCCAGATTCCCTGAAAGACTCCATGAGATGTCACCGCTCCCCAACCTCGTCTGCTGGCGTCTGTTGTTACTGAAGACATTGGATCCAAGGTATTCCCTTTGACAGATTTTCTCGGCTGAGCCACAAGTTGAGCGATAGTTTTACATGTTGAAGAAGAGAGATTCTTGTACCGAGTGTCTCTGGAGTTTTGATCCAGCGAGAAAGGATAAATATTTGGAGCATCATTGAGTAAGCTTGGGCCCAGGGAATTGCCTGAATACATGATATCATTGATTCCAGTACTGACATTGCAAATCTTAAGGTCACCCTCTTCTGGGTTCTTATGCATAACTGTTTGGTGACCGGAAGAATTTTTGGTTTTGGGAGTCTAGGAGGATTCCTAAAAAGACTTTCTAGGTTGATGGTTTTCAGGTCTGATTTTCTTCGATTTATAATACAGCCTAAAGATGTTAGGGTATGTAAAACTGAATGGAGATGCCCTCTTAGACCAGCACTGGATGGAGCCATGATGAGGTCTTCCAGGTAGTGAACGATGCAGATGTCTTGCTTTCTGAAGGCGGCTACTACTTCCGCCTTAATCTTTGTGAATGTTCGGGATGCAGATGATGTGTCGAAGGGTAGGACCTTGAACTGGAAGCGACGCACCTCCTGGCCTAGATTGACCGCAAACCTCAGATACCGATGGTAGCATGCCTCTTGTAGGTCTATGGTGGCCATGGCGAAGTCCTTCCCGATCAACGGTATTGTTGTTTTTACCGACTCCATTTTGAATCGTCGACACGAAGTATTGATTCAGCAGTTTTAGGTAGATGATAACCCAGTAATCTCCACCCGGCTTTTTTATAAGGAACACTCGGGAGTAATGACCTTGGCTTTGCTCTGCTTCCGAAACCGTAGATATTACCGCAGAGGATAGCATCTGTTGGAGTTCTGTGTACAGAATTTTCTGAAGCATTGAAGATGGCAGATTTGTGACTTCTAGTCTTTGTGTGTGTGGGGGGGGGAAACTTAGTCCAGGATTTTGTGGTCTGATGTTACCTCCCGCCATCTTGAGAAGTAGTTCGCAATTCTGCCCCATACTTGTTTGGCGTCATTTCCTATCTGAACGAGGGTTCTGAAATATATTTCTTCCTTTACCCCCTTTTTTGGGAGCTCCATCGCCCGGTTTTACCCTTCCCTTTGCTTTGAGAGGTCTGAGTTTGGGGTGGATGAAACGGCTTCTTTTTGGCTCAGGAAGATTTTTCTTTTTGTCAGTCACCTTCTCCAGTAATTCGTCCATTGCTGGACCAAACACGTATTCTCCTCTGAAGGGAATACAGCATAGTTTAGACTTGGATAGGATGTCTCTGCTCCACATCTTTAACCAAAGTGCACTTTGAGTGGTGTTGGAGAGTACAGACTTCCTCGCAGCAATGCGAACTGACACAGCAAAGGCATCTGCAAGGAAACCAGCAGCTTTCTGTAGGAGAGGTAAAGATGCCAGAAGGTCTTCTCTAGGGGTACCACCCCTAATATGGTCTTCCAGTTGTTGTAACCAAAGAAATGGGGTTCTCGTGATCCAGTCGGATGCAACATTTGTCTTTAAGGAGGTTGCTGATGCTTCCCAAGACTTTCTCAATAAGCTGTCCATCTTGTGGTCAAGTGGATCTTTAAGTTGAGAGGAGTCCTCAAAGGGTAACAGTTTTCTTGGCTACCCTAGCCAGCTGGATATCCACTTTAGGGATTTCAGGCCAGCACTTTAAGACGTCCTCATGCAGAGGAAAGTGATCCTTCATATCACTTGGGATGTTCACCTTCCTTTCTGGGAATTCCCATTCATCCAGGATTAAATTTTGGACGTTGTTATGGATAAGAAAAAAATAAATAAATCTTCCTTCTTGATTTTAGACCACCGACCATCAAAAATAAAAAAAAAAAAAAAAAAAAAAAAATCAAAATATACACATATTTAGTTTCGCCGAGTTCAGAATCGCCCAATCAATATAAAAAAAAAAATAACCCGATTGGTAAATGGCATAGCGAGAAAAAAATTCAAAACACCAGAATTACGGGAATTACAATAACGGGCGATTAAAAGATCGCATATACACCAAAATGTTATCAATTAAAACATCAGCTTGGTGTGCAAAAAAAAAAAAAGCCCCCCCCCCCCCAAAAAAAAAAAGCCCTCGCCCAGCCCCAAATCACAAAAAACAAAGACGCTATGGGTCTCGGAAGAGGGTGTGTTTTTTTTTTGTTACAAAAGTTGTTGTTTTTTCACCACTTAAATAAAAAATAACCTAGACATGTTAGATGTCATTGAACTCGTACTGACCTGGAGAATCATATTTGCATGTCAGTTTTAGCATTTAGTTAACATGGTAAAAAAAAAAAAACAAACAAGTGTGGAATTGCATTTTTTTTTTTGCAATTTCACGTACTTGGAATTTTCTTCCCATTTTCCAGTACACGATATGATAAAACCAATCGTATTGTTCAAAAGTACAAGTTGACCCTCAAAAAAATAAGCGCTCACATGGCCATTTTGACCAAAAAATAAAAAAGCTATGGTTTCGGTAAGAAGAGGAGCAAAAAACGAAACCGCAAAAACGGAAAATGGCCAGGGGTTAAGGAATGTTGTGGTTGAGGACTAAGTTGTGACCTAACAAATCTGGTAGATGGTACCTTCATCTTTTCCGCCCAGGAGGCCGCGACAGCTCTGGGGGAATGAGCCTTGATGTCCTCTGGAACCAGAACCTCACTGAGTAAGCCAACCTAATAGCATCTCTAATCCACCTTGCTTTTTGATGCATTACACTCTTTCCTGGAACTCTGAAAGGCTACGAACAAGGACTGGCTTTTTCTCCAATGACTTGTTACATACATACCGTATAGTCTATCCATGTTCTCCTGACTAGACAGACTGTGACATTTCGCCTTCTTTAACTTTCTGGGATTATTACATAAGGATGGTAGTATGATCTCCTGAATCCTATGAAACCTCATAGCTGCCTAGATAGGCCAGATCAGGTCTTAACACTATTCTACTATCATAAACCTGACTATAAGGAGGGTTCACTGATAGGGTTAGTGATATCCAAGCCCTATGAGCAGAGGTCAGTGCTACAAATATTATTGCTTCAAGTTAAAATTCTTAACAGATGATTCTTGCTCCGGTTTAAACAGACTTTTGGTTAACACTTCAAGAACCAAATTTAGGAGGAACTCTTGGATAAGGGACTGGCCGAGATCTGTCACAGAATCTTATGAGCCTTGATATCAATCTGTTAGCTGCCAGACTACAATCATATAATGCTTCCTGGGCTGATATTCGAACTTTAGGCGTACTTAGTAGCTAAATCATAGCTCTAACCATTTCAGCAGAAATTCTAAAATGGCTTTACTTGGGACATTCCCCCTAATTTTTCTCCTGAAAAGTCTAAAAATGTTTTCCAAGTTCTGCCATAAATCTTTGTTATTACGGTACTTGTTTTCTACTCTTTAATAAGGTGGAAACTAATCTTGTGGAAAACCTCTTTTGCATCCACAGTGCCATTTCAAATTCCATGCTGTCAGATCGAAACCTTCACCTGAGAGTTTCAGATTGTACCCTGAGTGAGTAGATCCAGGATCTCAGGTAAGATCCATGGATTGGACACAGTCTCATTAAAAAAAATTAAAAAAAAAACAAAAACACATTTTTGGAGGGCCAAAATGGGGCTATCAATATCACCCTTTAATTATTTTCCCTGATCTTCCTCAAGAAGCTGGAAACATAACTATTAGAGGAAATGCATATGCTATCTTGAAGTCAGAAGAGATCTGAAGGACATCAACAGCATGAGGGTTTCTCTTGGATTCAATGAACAGAACCTCTCCACTTTCCTGTTCTACTTGTTTGAAAACAGATCCATCTCCGGAAGCCCCCAAAAATGTATAATCTGCTGAAACATCTTGGAATTCAGGACCCATTCCCCCTTCCTTAGTCTGCTGCGACTAAAGTAGTCTTCCCTGCGTTCTCTATCCCCTTTATGTGTAACGCCATTAGGGAGAGAAGTAGTTCTGCCAGTTGGAAAAGATCTTTTACTACTTTCATTAGGGAATGAGATATCATTATCCCCTGGTGATTGATATAGGCCACTGTAGAACGATTGTGCAACTAAATATGTCCGTGGCAGCTGTGGAGGGATGTCCGGAATCCTTTAGACGCTTTCTCTACTGCCCATAGCTCCTTTAGGTTCGAAGAATTCCCCCTCGTCTACCGAACAAGAAGCATGCACTGTCTGATCTCTCAGATATTCCGTCCAACCAGTCCTGCATGAGTGTGGTAAATGATATCTTTTCTTTCGGCCATCCATTGAACACTTGATGACAGATTTCTTCTGTCCATCCACAATGAGAGGGAACTTCTGGTTACAGAGGAGAGATTAAGGCTATGTGCACACGTTGCGGATTTTTAGCATTATTGACGCGTTTTTTCGCAGCGAAAATGCGGCAAAACCACAACGCAACCCATTGTATTCAATGGCATTCTGCACATGCTGTGCTAATGCTGCGTATTTTTCCGCGGCGGAATCGCATCGCGGAAAAATACGCAGCATGCTCAATCTTTTTGCGGAATTGCGGGGATTCCGCACACATAGGAAAGCATTATTCCGCTTACTTTCCGCATGTGGCTATGCCCACCAGGCGCAAAGTAAGCGGAAAATGTGCGGATGGTACCCAGGGTCTGGAGGAGAGGAGACTCCTCCAGGCCCTGCTTACCATATCCCTGTTAAAAAAAAGAATTAAAAAAAATCATGATATTCTCACCTTCCAGCGTCCCCCGGAGTCCTTCCCGCCTCTCACCACGCTGCCGGCATCTTCCGGTCCCAGTGATGCCTTGCGACAATGACCTGTGATGACGTAGTGGTCTCGCGAGATGCTACGTCATCTGGGGTCATTGTCGCAAGGCATCGCTGGGAACGGGTCTTACCAGGAGCATCAAGTGGAACGGGAACGCTGCGGGGGACGCTAGAAGGTGAGAATATCACGATTTCTTCTTATTATTTTTAACATTCTATCTTTTTACTACTGATGCTGCATAGGCAGCCTCATAGTAAAAAGTTGGTCACACTTGTCAAACACTATGTTTGACGAGTGTGACCAACCTGTCAGTTTTCCAAGCGATGCTACAGATCGCTTGGAAAACGCTAGCATTCTGCAAGCTAATTACGCTTGCAAAACGCTAGTTTTTCGCAGGAATTCCTCATGCGGATTTCCCGCAAATTTCCCGCGGCAGGGAGTTGCGGAATTACCTTACCCTTCCTTCCAAATGTCCTCCTAATTGTATTTGTGCTGACAATATTTCCCATTGAAGCTGCCTCGCATGCAACTGGGTTTATAAAACTGCCGAAATACAGGAAGTCATAGAATTCCCCCCTCAATGTCATCCCCAGATTATCCACTGCTGCTCATACCAGGTATACCATTCTGTCCTTTTCCCTTCAGGAAGTAGGCAAGCCTGGATCTTGGAGTCTAGTATAACACCTAAAAATAACTGGATTTTTACCAGCCTTAGTCTTGATTTTTGTATATTCACATTAAAGCCCAACTTTTCTAAGATGTTCCTGACTCCTAACGGTGCTGTGCAATGTTCCTCCGAATTCCCTACAAATAGGAAGTCATCCAGGTATGTAACAGAGTATCTGGTATTCGAAGACAGGCTCTCTTCTCAACTACTACTTTGGATTATCCATGGCTCTGAGAGTCTTCACCAAAGAGCAGGGC
The DNA here is from genome assembly GCF_039654945.1 of Dendrobates tinctorius. Classification (NCBI taxonomy): domain Eukaryota; kingdom Metazoa; phylum Chordata; class Amphibia; order Anura; family Dendrobatidae; genus Dendrobates; species Dendrobates tinctorius. Next base: position 163,500 of record NW_027362053.1, on the reverse strand, counting down.
TTTGAACTGAAAGTGTTTTATCTGCCCCTGTACAAATAAGACAAATCTCAGAAGTTTTTGATGGCTTGGATGTATCGGGATATCATAGTATGCATCCTTTAACTCTATGACCACAGTGCAGCGGTTCTGAAATAGAAGCTTTATAGCCGTGCTTACTGATTCCATCTTGAAGGCACGGTACCTTAGCAATCTGTTTAGGTTTTGTAAATTGATAATAGTCCTGAATATACCGTCCTATTTTTTAATCAAATAATCAAAAAGGGGGGGAATAAAATCAACTACCCTTTGCTTCTTCTGGTACTTTGCTCAAAACCCGATTCCTGACTAGATCCAGAACTTCCTACTCTATGGCTAGTTGTTCCTCTTATGATCTCCTGGTGGGTGTCAGCATGCAGGTACCTGGGAAATATGACAAATTCTATCTTTAGTCCTGTCATTATTTCAATATTCAGCTACTGAAAAAGATGTTTTCCCAGGCCTGGATGAAGAGGGAAAGCCTTTCCCCCTACATGAGGATTGACATAATTTGGAGGACTTTCTTTCAGCCTCTCCCCCGAGAAGGGGGCCACCAAATATAAACCAGGGATTTTTCCTGTTCTCATCTTCCAATCATCTTCTTTCACCTGAGGGACGTCCTCTAGTATTTCTCTTCCAAAAGGACCCCCTCTTGAGGTCTGGCATGAAAAAACTGGGAATGCCCTTCCTTTTATCCCCAGCTTTCTCTAGCATATCATCTAATTTTCTTACCAAACAAAAATTGACCATCGTAAAGGGATAGAGAATAGCCTATTTTTCGATTGAAAGTCCCCTGGGCAGCCCTTTAGCCACAATGGTCACTCAGTCGCGTTGGACAGACCTGCAACTCTTGCTGTTAGCTTCACTTAATCCACCAAGGCATCTGCTAGAAAGGCTGCAGCTCCCTGCATCAATGGCAGGTCAGCCAGAATTTTTTATCCCTCTTGGTTTTAGTCTTTAATCATTCTTCCAGTTGCTGCAATCATATATTTAGAACGAGCAGTGCAGGTTCCTGCAACTACAGGTTTCATAGTGACTGCTGCAGCTTCCCATGTGTGCCTTAAGTACTCCTCTGCCCTATCCAGAGGGTTCCTCAATACACCAGTATCCTCAAAGGGCAGGGTAGATCAAACAAAAGAATATCTCCTTTTTGAGATGAGGGTAAGGCTCTGCTCTTCTCTGGTGTCCTCCAAGACTTGTTATTAAGCATATTTATCTTGTTATTAACTGGAAAGGTACACCTTTTCCTTTGTTCCAAACCCCCAAACATTATGTCATCTGGGGATCTAGTAACTTTCCCTTCTTTAAGGCCCATAGTTATTGTAATTGCCATCGATCTGTCCATATCCTCTATGGGAAAACATGACCTTCCCCCAACATCACTATATCATTCTCCTTCAAGCACTGGGGAATTATCAGACTGAGGAAACGCTCTCAAGATCTTGTCTTTCCTTTCCTCATCAGTGACTGAAGAGAACCTACCACCTCAGCCCTAAGGACAGATTTAAGATTCGAAGGCGAAGTCTTGAGTCTCCTCACAGATCGTTTTCTGTATACAGGCTGAACAGTTTTTTTCCTGCCATTTACAGGACAGTGGGGTTCTACAGAGGGAACAGAAGACTGTGGAGTCGGTATAAAATAAACCGACAGACTCCTAAAATATATAATAAATTCGGTTCAGTAGTTCAGTGCAGGATGTGCCGTAAATATTTTCGTAAGTATTGGAGAAAGTTAAAAAATGTACTATAATCCAATAAATGTCTGTTCTATGCCTGATCTAAGCTTTCAGTTGAGATGAATGTGTGCTGCACTTTATGTACATGCTCAGTTGTGAGACAGTGCTGTGGTTTGGTTTTCCGACTCCACAGCCCTGAGGACCACCACGACATCTTCCTCCTCCTCCGCCCCCTCCTTCGGAAGCATCATACTTCCGGTAACACGCACCTCTGCGTGACTACCCAGGGAGCACATTTTCCCAGCGCGCCCTGCTCCAGTGACATCAGCGGAGCACGCCGTCGTTGACATCTCTCCAATGCGCCCCTCCCTCTGACGTCACCAGGTGCGCCTTCTCCCAGTGCACCCCACGCAGTCGGGACAGTGGCATTGGGACATGCGAGGCATTAGTCACAAAGGCCTGCATGAGCTCCCCAGTGGATGGCGCTTCCAGCACCTGAAGACGGCGATGCTGGCTCGCAGCCGCTCTTCCAGACACCAGGACAGGCCTGGGCAAGTGCTTCTTCTGCCTTCTTGCTTCCAGTATTAGGTCCCCATGAAGGACAGGAAACCAACTGATATGGGGGAGAGGTGCCTCCCTTTAATTTCATTAGGTTTCATGTCCTTGGTGGGTGGATTCCTCTCTCTCTCCACTGCGCTGTCATGGGTGAAAGGAAAATAATAATGTGTGAAAAAAGCCTTACACTGACAGGCTGCATAATAGACCAAGTCTTAGGCACTATCTAATCCAGAGTGGACCTAAAGGTTATCCTTCGGTCCCCTGCAGCCATAGCAATCGTTGTCTCCCAGCAAGCAATGCAAGGAGCCCATGGAGAGATAAGAGGGAGCCATCTCTTTCTGTCTCACTGTATACTTACTGTGGTCAACACTGGCAGCACTCACTTCCCTCTGGTACATCTCTGCTAGCAGGGAGAACTGAATGCTGTGGGGCAACATTCACCGGGAAATCAGGATCTCTGAGTGAATCACTGCTTTTTCACGCCCTAATGCTGGGGTGGGGAATCTCCGCCCGTGGGCTGTTAAGGGCAAAAGCGTTGTTTTCTCCGGCCCCCAAGCAAATTCCTTGGGACTGAAGTGTTTGGGCCAACAACTGGCAGAACACCAGCCCTTTAATTGCCACTTACACTGCATGCACACAGCGTTCTCTACTGAACACTGTGGAGCGTGGAATAAGAGATTACGTCCTGCATCAGGATGTAATATGTGGGCGGAGTCAGCGCACGCTGCGCTCGAGTCTCATCCCATCCCACCAACAGCAACGGCAGCCCCTACCCCTCCTGTGTTGTATGTGCCTCCGACATCAAACCACATGCAGCTTTACCAAGCTGAAAAAAAACATGCTGTGTGCATAGTCTCCTACTTAATAGCCCTTTAAAGGAAGCAAGCAATCTGGTAGTGTGCCCTCCCCCCTGCCCCAAGCCATATATGGTAATTTAGTCAATTAGGTATGGACAAACTGTGATAAGTGTATACAGGTGTTATGGTAAGTATTTATGCTTTGCTTTAAATTATTTTAGACAATTACATTTACCTATATATCTCTGTTAATTTAGTATATTAGTTTTAGTTTTAAAAGTGTTACTCAAAAACAAAAACACAGGATGTTGTACAGAGGTCGCATTAACGCCTGTCTGGGCATCTATGACGCACAGGCAGGCGAAAAAACGCCTTCAGATTAGTACGATACGTCCACGGGACGCATCGTTCTAAGCTACAGTGGCAGCAAGTTGGACGGAGCTGAGGAAAGGGCAGTATCAGATGTTGCAGAGCGACTCACGTCAGTAGGCGGAGTTTGTATAGTGATTCCCCGCCTCGTTTTCGGATTGGTGGAGTCTCGCAGATTACGTTACGGGTGCTGTGTTAGCCCCTCCCACACAGCGTTGTGTGTGTGGCCAGAGCTGAGGAGTGAGGACAGTGATGGAGATTACCAGGGGGAGGACGCTGACCGGCTGCACCGTTATCATCCTTCTGTGAGGTGGGAGAGCTCGGCCGGGGACCGCAGCTGCGTGCACGGTGCGTGGTAAGTGTACTGCATGGGAACATTGGGAAAGTGGTCACGCAGGGCGCCCTCCATCCATAGCAAGGTCGCCTGTACGGTACTAATCCCCGGGGACTCGCAGGGGGAGGGGGGCTGTTATTGCCGCTGTGCTGAGGCCTGTGGCCAGTGACCTGTATGTGCATGCTGTCATCTGCTGGACTGCTATAGGCAGAGCCGACCACCGGTGTCTGGGGGCACTGATTTGGTTCCATTGTTATCATGGACGATGTGTACAATTGGCTCCTGAGCGTCAGCAATCATATGTGTAACAAATGGATTATTTCACTGAGGGGGCTGTGCAATGGTGTGTGTGTGTGTGTGTGTGTGTGGTGGTCTGTGCAATGGTGTGTGTGTGTGGGGTGGTCTGTGCAATGGTGTGTGTGTGTGGGGTGGTCTGTGCAATGGTGTGTGTGTGTGGGGTGGTCTGTGCAATGGTGTGTGTGTGTGGGGTGGTCTGTGCAATGGTGTGTGTGTGTGTGTGTGTGTGTGTGTGTGTGTGTGTGTGTGTGTGTGTGTGTGTGTGTGTGTGTACTCCTCCGTGGTGAAAAATACTCCTCAAAAATATTGGGAGGAGTATTTTTACTCCTCTGAAAAATATGTAGCGCGACCTCTGATGTTGTATCTTATATAGAGGTTTCTGTGTGTTAAACATTTATTTGTCTTTGAAAGCATAGTAATCTGGGTAGAATTGGTTTAAAAGAATTTGATAGAATCCATAATGTATAATTTTGTTTTTCCCAATTTAAATATCTTCATAGTAACATAGTAATATAGTTATTAAGGTTGAAGGGAGACTTTAATCCATCTAGTTCAACTCATATCCTATCCTAACTTGCCCTAACATGTTGATTCAGCGAAAGGAAAAAAAAAACCCATGTGGCAACAGTAAGCTTCACATTGGGGAAAAAATTCCTTCCCGACTCCACAAACGGCAATCAGACTAGCTCCCTGGATCAACGCAATATTAAGGAAACTAGTTATATACCCTGTAATATTATACTTTTCAAGAAAGGCATCCAGTCCCTTCTTAAATTTTATTAGAGAATCACTCATTACAACATCATATGGCAGAGAGTTCCATAGTCTCTCTGCTCTTACAGTAAAGAATCCGCGTCTGTGAGTATGCTTAAACCTTTTTTCCACCAGACGTAGAGGATGCCCCCTTGTCCCCGTCACAGGTCTAAGAGTAAAAAGATCATTAGAAATGTCTTGGTATTGTCCTCGCATATATTTATACATTGTAATAAGATCACCCCTAAGCCTTCGATTCTCCAAACTAAATAACCCCAAGTGTAATAACCTGTCTTGGTATTGCAGACCCCCTAGTTCCCTAATAACCTTGGTCGCTCTTCTCTGCACCCGCTCCAGTTCAGCTATTTCTTTCTTATACACCGGAGACCAGAACTGTACACAGTATTCTAAGTGTGGTCGCACTAGTGACTTATATAGAGGTAAAATTATGTTCTCCTCATGAGCATCTATGCCTCTTTTAATGCATCCCATTATTTTATTTGCCTTTGCAGCAGCTGCCTGACACTGGCCACTAAATGTGAGTTTGTCGTCCAACCATACACCCAGGTCTTTTTCAGTGACAGATTTGTCCAGTGTTTTACAATTAAGCACATAATTATACATCTTGCTCGTTCTACCCAAGTGCGTGACCTTACATTTATCCCCATTAAAGCTCATTTGCCATTTATCAGCCCAAGCTTCTAGTTTACATAAATCCTCCTGTAATATAAAATTGACCTCCTCTGTATTGATTACCCTGCAGAGTTTAGTGTCATCTGCAAATATTGAAATTCTACTCTCTATGCCCCCTACAAGGTCATTAATAAATATGTTAAAAAGATGCAGGCCCAAAACTGACCCTGTGGTACCCCACTGCTAACTGTGACCCAGTCTGAGTGTGCTGCATTAATTACCACCCTTTGTTTCCTATCCCTGAGCCAGCTCTTAACCCACCTACACATATTTTACCCTATCCCCATTGTTCTCATTTTATGCATCAACCTTTTGTGTGGCACCGTATCAAAAGCTTTTGAAAAGTCCATGTACACCACGTCCACTGCATTCCCTTGGTCCAGTCCGGAACTTACCTCTTCATAAAAGCTTATCAGATTAGTCTGACAGGAACGGTCCCTTGTAAACCCATGTTGATACTGGGTCATGAGGTTATTGTTCTCCAGATACTCCAGTATAGTATCTCTTAGAAAACCCTCCAGGATTTTACCCACAGTTGAGGTTAAATTTACTGGCCTATAATTTCCATGTTCAGTTTTGTCCCCTTTTTGAATATTGGCATCACATTTGCTCTACGCCAGTCCTGTGGTACAGACCTTGTTATTATGGAATCTTTAAAGATTAAAAATAATGGTCTATCTATGACTGTGCTTAATTCCTGCAGTACTCGGGGGTGTATCCCATCCGGGCCCGAGGATGTGTCAATTTTAGTGATTTTTAGACGCCGCCGTACTTCCTGCTGGGTTAAGCAGGTGACATTTAATGGAGAATTTTTATCCCTGATCATGTTATCCGTCATGGGATTTTCTTGTGTAAATACTGTTGAAAAAAAGTCATTTAGCATATTGGCATTTTCCTCATCCTCATCCACCATTTCACCCAGACTATTTTTAAGGGGGCCAACACTATCATTTTTTAGCTTCTTACTATTTATGTAGTTAAAGAATATTTTGGGATTATTTTTACTTTCTCTGGCAAGGAGTCTCTCTGTCTCCATCTTTGCTGTCTTGATTTGCTTTTTACAGAATTTATTTAATGCCTCATCACTACCTACTTGTTTTAATTCTCTAAATGCTTTATTTTTATCTCTTATTGCGCCCCTTACAGCTCTATTTAGCCATAGTGGTCTCCTCCTATTTCTAGCATGTTTATTCCCATACGGTATATATTGTGCACAGGTCCTATTCAGGATGCTAATAAACGTCTCCCATTTTCTTTGTGTATTTTTATGTCTCAGGATATCGTCCCAGTTAATTGCACCAAGATCATCTCTCATCCTTTGGAAATTTGCCTTCCTGAAGTTTAGTGTCCTTGTAACCCCTCTACTACACATCTTATTAAAGGACTTATTATTTTGTGATCACTATTAGCCAAGTGACCCTCAACCCTTACATTTGATATGCGGTCTGGCCTGTTGGTTAATATTAGGTCTAGCAGTGCCCCCATCTTGTTGGGTCCTGAACCAGTTGTGAAAGGTAATTGTCTCTCATAGTTGTCAAAAACCTATTACCTTTGCTGGAACTGCAGGTTTCGGTTCCCCATTGTATTTCAGGGTAGTTGAAGTCCCCCATAATAATGACTTCTCCTTGAGTCGCAGCTTCATCTATTTGCTTTATGAGGATATTCCCTGTTGCTTCCATTATTTTTGGAGACTTATAACAAACCCCTATCAGTAATTTATTATTTTCCCCCCCTCCCCTTATCTCTACCCACAGGGACTCTACATTTTCATTAGATTCATATATATTATCACGAAGGATGGGTTTTAAGGGTGATTTGACATATAAACACACGCCTCCCCCTCTCTTATTTGTACGGTCTTAGGTAATGTAAGCAGCCATTCACACTTTCCTTATTTCTGTGGTGGTTATAGGTTAAAGGGGGGGGGGGGGGGGGGGGGTTTCAGTATTCAGATGCCATCTGTGTGTTGTCTGCTTTTCATAGACTGCTTGATTGGAAAAGCATGAGAAACCTCCAGTTAATTTTAAATCATGTCCGCTTTTCATCGGAATCACGCATAAAAAGTATACATGTAAGTCTATGAGACTGTGAGACAGCATAGTTATAGCTCCCATGTGCAGTCCAAGAACCGCTTAGAAGTTCGGTGATAAAACAAAGATGGTAAAACTTAACCCCTTAGTGACAGAGCAAATTTTGACCTTAATGACCAGGCCAAATTTTTTTAAATCGGACCACCAATTCTGAAAATGTTTTCTCATGACATACAGTGGGGAAATAATTATATGATCTCTTGCTGATTTTGCAAGTTTGCCCACTGACAAAGACATGAACAGTCTATAATTTTAAGGGTAGGTTTTATTAATTTTAATTTTATCATTGAGAGATAGAATTTCAAAAATTAAATCCAGAAAATCACATTGTATAAATTATATAAGTTTATCTGCATTTTGCATGAGAAATAAGTATTTGATCCCCTATCAACCATTAAGAGTTCTGACTCCTACAGACCAGTCAGAGGCTCATAATCAACTCGTTACCTGCATTAAAGACAGTTGTCTTAAAGTCACCTTTATAAAAGACTCCTGCCCAAAGACTCAATTAATCAGTCAGACTCTAACCTCTACAACATGGGCAAGACCAAAGAGCTTTATAAGGATATCAGGGACAAGATCACAGACCTGCAAAAAGCTGGAATGGGCTACAAAACCATAAGTAAGACACAGAGTGAGAAGGAGACAAGTTTTGGTGCATTAGTAAGAAAATGGAAGAAATACAAAATGACTGTCAATCGACATCGATCGGGGGCACAGTGCAAAATCTCACCTTGTGGGGTTTCCATGATCATGAGGAAAGTGAGAGATCATCCTAAAACTATACGCGGGGGACTTGTTAATGATCTCAAGGCAGCTGTGACTACAGTCACCAAGAAAACCATTGGTAACACATTACACCGTAAAGGTTTAAAATCCTGCAGTGTCCACAAGGTCCCCCTGCTCAAGAAGACACATGTGCAGGCCCATCTGAAGTTTGACAATGAACACCTGGTTGATTCTTTGAGTGATTGAGAGAAGGTGCTGTGGTCACATGAACCAAAAATTGAACTCTTGGGAATTAACTCAACTCGCCGTGTTTGGAGGAAGAGAAATGCTGCCTATGACCCAAAGAATACCGTTCCCACTGTCAAGCATGGAGGTGGAAACATTATGTTTTGGGGGTGTTTCTCTGCTAAGGGCACGGGAGTACTTCACCACATCAATGGGAAAATGGATGGAGCAATGTACCGTAAAATCCTGAGTGACAACCTCCTTCCCTCCATCAGGACATTAAAAATGGGTCGCGGCTGGTAAAGTTGAGCGAAACAGGTCTGCCAGATTCATAAGTCGCCGACTTATGGCAAAGTCAGGTTTCGCCGACTGAAACCCGACCACAGCGTGAAGTCGGCCATGCGGTCGGCAAAACGAGCGGCAAAGTCGGATTTCCCAGAATGCTTGCACGTTGCTTTTTTCAGCGACTGAGCAAGGACGTACACTGTGGGCAACGACATGACATGAGAGAGAGTTTTCGCGCACTTTAAAAAAGCGGTCCAGCACCCATTGGCTTGCATTGGGTTTTGGGTTTCAGTTGGACATTCGACTGTTCACGATAGTCGGCCGATTTCGTTCGACTCGACTTTTGAGAAAGTCGGGTTTCATGAAACCCAACTAGACCCTAAAAAAGGCAAAGTCGCTCATCTCTAGTGGCTGGGTCTTCCAGCAAGACAATGACCCAAAACATACAGCCAAGGCAATAAAGGAGTGGCACAAAAACAAAAAAAAAGCACATTAACGTCATGAGTGGCCTAGCCAGTCTCCAGACCTTAATCCCATAGAAAACCTATGGAGGGAGTTGACGCTCCGAGTTTCCAAGCGACAGCCTCAAAATCTTAATGATTTATAGATGATCTGCAAAGAGGAGTGGACCAAAATTCCTCCTGACATGTGCGCCATACCTCATCATCTACTACAAAAAAAGTCTGACTGCTGTGCTTGCCACCAAGGGATTTTCCACTAAGTATTCAATCTTGTTTGCCAGAGGGATCAAATACTTATTTCTCACCGCAAAATGCAAATAAATGTATATAATTTATACAATGTGATTTTCTGGATTTTATTTTTGATATTCTATCTCTCAATGTTAAAATTAACTTACCCTTAAACTTATAGACTGTTCATGTCTGTCAGTGGGCAAACTTACAAAATCAGCAGGGGATCAAATACTTATTTCCCCCACTGTATTATTCATCATGATAGTGGTAACATTTCTTCGATATGACTTGCATATCTTTATGGAAATATAAAAAAATTAAAAAATTTTGCAATTTTCCAATTTTGAATTTTTATGCAATAAATCAAATAGTTATACCACACAAAATAATTACCGTATATACTCGAGTATAAGCCGAGATTTTCAGCCCTTTTTTTGGCGGGTTGTCAGATCATACTTACCCCCTCCTGGCACGTCTCTGCAGCCCCCTGCTTCTCCCAAGGTCTCCGGCACCTGTGTTCAGCGGTCACGTGGTACCGCTCATTAAAATCATGAAAGTGCGCATGTTCATGACTTTAACCTCTTCAAGACCGCCCACAGTAGATAAACGTTGGCGCTTGCTGGGCTTTGTGCAGCGCCGACGTTTATCTACTGTCGGCGGTTTTGTGCCCCCCGGGACCCCCACATACCTTCCAACGCGGGGATCCCGGTGCGCAATGCATGCTGGGACCCCCGACGTCATCGAGACCTGATTGGTTCAGGTCCCGATGACGTCAGCGTCACAGCAGCCAATGGGAGCGATCGCTGGGAAAGCTGCTTGTTTCCCGGCGATCTCCCTCATTGTAACGCGGCTTCTCCCTCTGATCTAACACTGACAGCTGATCAGAGGTGAAGCAGCGTTATTGTGTGACTAGATCGCTGCCTGGCACAGCTGATCGCTGCCTGGCACAGCTGTGCCAGGCAGCGATCTTGTCACACAGTAACGCTGCTTCACCTCTGATCATCTGTCATTGTGAGATCAGAGGAGAAGTCGCGTTATTATGTGCCAGGCAGCGATCTTGTCACATAGTAACGCTGCTTCTCCTCTGATCTCACACTGACAGATGATCAGAGGTGAAGTGGCGTTACTATGAGTCAGATCGCAGGGCAGCGATCTTGTGACAAAAATAAAAAAAAAGTAAAAAAAAAAAAAAAAATGCTAGGGTTAGGGTTAGGGCTAGGGCTAGGGTTAGGGCTAGGGTTAGGGCTGGGATTAAGGTTATGGGTGTGTTGGTGTTAGGTTTATGGTTAGGGTTATGGTTAGGGCTGAGATTAGGGTTAGGGGTGTGTTGGGGTTAGGGTTGGAATTAGAATTGGGGGTTTCCACTGTTTAGGTACATCAGGGGCTCTGTAAACGCAATATGACGCCCGCAGACCATTCCATCAAAGTCTGCATTTCAGAACGTCACTACTTCCCTTCCGAGCCCCACCGTGTGCCCAAACAGTAGTTTTCTCCCACATATGGGGTACCAGCGTACTCAGGACAAATTGGACAACAACTCTTAGGGTCCAATTTCTCCCGTTACCCTTGTGAAAATAAAAATTGGGGGCTAAAAGATCATTTTTGTGGAAAAAAAATGATTTTTTTATTTTCACGCCTCTACATTATAAACTTTACTGAAACACTTGGGGGTTCAAAGTGCTCACCACACATCTATATAAGTTCCTTGGGGGGTCTAGTTTCCAAAATGGGGTCACTTGTGTGGGGTTTCCACTGTTTAGGTACATCAGGGGCTCTGCAAACGCGACATGACACCCGCAGACCATTCCATCAAAGTCTGCATTTCAGAACGTCACTACTTCCCTTCCGAGCCCCACCGTGTGCCCAAACAGTAGTTTTCTCCAACATATGGCGTACCAGCATACTCAGGACAAATTGGACAACTCCTCTTAGGGTCCAATTTCTCCTGTTACCCTTGTGAAAATAAAAATTGGGGGCTAAAAGATCATTTTTGTGGAAAAAAAATGATTTTTTTTTATTTTCACGGCTCTACATTATAAACTTTAGTGAAACACTTGGGGGTTCAAAGTGCTCACCACACATCTAGATAAGTCCCTTGGGGGGGTCTAATTTCCAAAATGGGGTCACTTGTGGGGGGTTTCCACTGTTTAGGTACATCAGGGGCTCTCCAAATGCGACATGGCATCCGATCTCAATTACAGCCAATTCTGCATTGAAAAAGTCAAACGGCACTCCTTCCGTTCTGAGCTCTGCCGTGTGCTCAAACAGTGGTTTAGCCCCACATACGGGGTATTCGGGAGAAATTGCACAAAAAATTTAGTGGTTCATTTTCTCTTTTTACACTTGTGAAAATAAAAAAAAAATGGTTTTGAAGTAAAATGTTTGTGAAAAAAAGTTAAATGTTTATTTTTTCCTTCCATATTCCATTCATTCATGTGAAGCACCTGAAGGGTTAATAAACTTCTTGAATGTGGTTTTGAGTACATTGAGAGGTGCAGTTTTTAGAATGGTGTCAATTTTGGGTATTTTCTGTCATATTGACCCCCCAAACTCACTTCAAATGTGAGGTGGTCCCTAAAAAAAATGGTGTTGCAAATTTTGTTGTAAAAATGAGAAATCGCTGGTCAACTTAACCCTTATAACTTCCTAAAAAAAAAAAAAATTATGTTTCCAAAATTGTGCAGATGTAAAGTAGACATGTGGGAAATGTTATTTATTAACTATTTTGTGCGATATCACTCTCTGATTTAAGGGCATAAAAATTAAAAGTTTGAAAATTGCAAAATTTTCTAAATTTTTGCCAAATTTTGATTTTTTTAACAAATAAGTGCAGATCATATCTAAAAATTTTCACCACCATCATGAAGTACAATATGTCACGAGAAAACAATGTCAGAATCAGCAGGATCCGTTGAAGCGTTCTAGAGTTATGACCTCATAAAGTGACACTGGTCAGAATTGAAAAAATTGGCCCGGTCACGAAGGCAAAAACAGGCTCGGGTGCGAAGGGGTTAATGAGTGGTACCACGTGACCGCTGAAGGAAGGAAGAGCTGCTGGAGACCGCAGGAGAAGAAGGGGCTGCAGAGACCGTGCCAGGAGGGGGTAAGTATATGCGATATTCACCTGTCCCCGTTCCACCGCCACGCGACGCTCTGCCCTCCGCATCCTCTGTCTGTGACGTTCAGGTCAGAGGGTGCGATGACGTAGTGTGCACTGTGCCCTCTGCCTGAACAGTCACCGACAGACACCGGAAGACAGAGCGGCACGCGGCAGTGGAACTGGGACAGGTTAATATCTCAGGTGCCGGGGCCATGAGCCAGCGGTGACACCAGCACCTGTCCCCCATAGCGCTCTGGTGTCCCTGCCTGCTCAGGACACAGGGACCTGGCCCCCAGCGACGAGAGGTATGTCATTTTTTTTTATTCGCAGCAGCATATGGGGCCATAACCTTTATGGAGCAGCATATATGGCATAATCTGTGGATTATCTTATGGGGCAGCATATGGGGGCATAATCTATGGAGCATCTTATGGGGGCATAATCTAAAGAGCAGCATATGGGGGCATAATCTAAAGAGCAGCATATGGGGGCATAAACTAAAGAGCAGCATATGGGGCATATTATTCTATGGAGCATCTTATGGGGCCATTATTAACCTTTGTGCAGCATTATATGGGGTGTATTTTGTATGGCGCATCTTATGGGGCCATCATTGATTCAATATGGATATTCAAAAACATTTAACCTACTGATGTCTCAATTAATTTTACTTGTATTGGTATCCATTTTTGTTTTTTAAATTTACCAGTAGCTGCTGCATTTTCCACCCTAGGCTTATACTCGAGTCAATAAGTTTTAGCAGTTTTTTGTGGCAAAATTAGGGAAGGGGTTGGCTTATACTCGAGTATATATGGTAATAAATAAGAATTCCCACATGTCTACTTTACATCAGCACAATTTTTAAAAAAAATTTTTGTTGTTAGGAAGGTTAAAAGTTAACTAGCAACTTCTCAATTTTCCAACCAAATTTAAATAACCATTTTTTTTTATTTTTTTTTTAAGGGACCACATCACATTTTAGTGACTTTGACGGGTCTTTATGACAGAAAATACCCAAAAGGGACAACATTCTAAAAACTGCACCTCTCAAAGTCCTCAAAGCAACATTTATGTAGTTTTGCTATCCCTTCAGGTTCTTCGCAATAATTAATGGAATTTGGAAGGAAAAAAAAAAATCAACATTTTACTTTTTTCACAAAAATTTTGCTTTAGACACAAAAGTAACAGGAGAAATTGCACAACATTCCATTTCTCCTGAGTACGCCAATAACCCATATGTGGGGCACACTACTGTTTGGGTACACAGCAGAGATCGGAAGGGAAGCAGCAGCAGTATTAGACTTTTTAAATGCAATTGAGAAAGCGGACGCCATGCTACGTTTGGAGACCACCCAAGATGCCTACACAGTAGAAAACTAATGCACATGACTGACTCCATTTTGGGAACTACACCCTTGAAGGATTTTATCCAGGGGTAGAGTGAGGTTTTTTTAACCCAAAGGTACCACACAGAATTTAATAACATTAGGTCGTTAGATTGAATATATCGTTATTAGTGTTGAGCGCAAGTGCTTGATACTCAAGTTTGCATCGGGGTACTCGGGTATGCACCAAGTATCGCGAATGCTCAACCCTGATGCAAACTCGAGTAGCGAGCACTTGCCCTCAACACTAGTTGTCATATTGGCTCAACCCTAGCACTAATGTTGAAGAAAGAAATAAAAGAAAATGATAAGAAAAAAAAATGTAAATCTGACTAAGGGGATCATGTAGGGGGGATGACATACTAACTTTATTGGCTTTTGATCACTGTGATATGATGATCAAAATATACCAGTGAGAAAAATCCCCGCTGGCCGACAGATTTCAACGTGCGCCTTGCACATGTGCCCACCATTTTTGTTTCCAGGAAGTGTTGGCGGACAGGAAATGAAGCTGGAGGGACGATGGGGGGGTGGGGGGGGACTTGGGGATCTCATTTCTCTTTCCTCTGACATGAATATCATGTCAGAAAACAGAAATGCTTCGAATAGCAGGCACACTTTATGTGATCGCCGTTATTCATTGAGTAATGACGATCATGTGATCGGGGACTGGAAAAACCGTCCCTGATCATGTTCTCCAGGGTCTCAGCTACACCCGGCAGCTGAAGCCCTGGGGATATTCTGACGCGGGGGGACGCTATACCATTATTCCCGATAGCAGTTTTAAAATGATGATGAGGGAATAATGCCCCGTTACGACGCAGTTTTAATCAGGGCTGTGGAGTCAGAGCCCATTTTGGTGGAGTCGGTATAAAATGGACCGACTTCAAAAATATATAATAAATTGGGTACAGTAGTTCAATGCAGTTTGTGGGGAATATTTTTTTCATAAGAATTTGGGAAAGTTATGAAATGTCTTATAAATGTATGTCCTATACCTGATCTAAGGTCTAGACTTTTAGCTGAGATGAATCTGTGCTGCAGTTTACGTTCATGATAAGTAGTGAAGTTCCTCCTCTACAGATAAGGGGAAAAAATAAACACACAGGGAAGGAAAGCCTACATTCATCTCAGAACTTCTGGAGTGAACAGGAAAGCAGGATTAAAGAAGGTAAGTGCCTCCTAAAGCATATCTAAACTTTCAATAAACTGTGCATAAATCAATGGCTCATGTTTGAAGAAATTAGCTGCACGGACGACTTATATACACTATACATAGAATATAAGGAGAAAAAAATGTTTCCTAACATCTCAAATTCAGAAATACAGTAACAGGATCCATGAGGACATACATAACATATTTGTGTGTTCTGGAATATGATTCAGCACAAACATGCTCCCTCCCTCCTCCCCTCTTCATAGACTGTGAAGAAATATGATGTGAAGCATTTAGTGAGCTGTACGCTGAGACAAGACTGACATTGAAAGTTCAGAGTAAAGCTATTTAACAACACATTTTACAAACTTTATACTTATCATCTGTCCTATTGATCTAGGCAAAGATTGTTTTATTTCTATCCCAAATTATACGATTCCCTATTCTTGCAAGAAGTACAAAATATTTTATTTTTTTTTTTTACAGGACAAACTTTGAGAGCAAATTTACATAATTACAAAATGTCTAATAAACATCTTTTTGAAGTCAGCTGTATTTGAGCATTTCACAGTGACTCAAGAAAATAAACATTTTGTGTGTCAGTGTATAAGTGACCCAGATGAAAACAAATGCTGTGATGCCAAAATCAGTGCACACTCAGGCAGGAGCTTCCAATCTAAAAAAGACATTTACAACACTGCTACCCAGGAGTTTACAAAGCTGGAACTGAAAAAGATCACAGCAGCACCAAGAAACCAGAAACCAGCACTTCCTGCCAGGCAAAGGAGGAGGAAAGAGCGTCTCTAAAATCAGTTAAAAGATATTTTGTAAGTGACAAAGTTACTGTAACAATGACAGCAGATATGTCTAAAAGACAGCTCATACAGCTTGTTGTGAAGGACGGTGTACCATTATCGTTATTTGCACGACCAGCTTTTACAGCTCTTAATGGAGAAATGGCCGCAAACTTGGTGTTTCTCTGGAAAGAGAAAGTATTAGAAGACTAGTGATTGAAGAAGCCCTTAACCAAAAGGAAGATCTTAAGAAGACTCGAGACGCTTTGTATTTCTGAAAATGGATGCCTGCACATGTCACAGAGTGAACTATTTTGCTATCAACGTTCGATATGTTTGTGACCACAAAAAAATTGTTACCAAGACACTGGAAAAAAGATACTAAAGCTCATCACAGCAGCCAGTTTCTCCAGACCTTAGTGGAAACATTCTGCAAGATTATGAACTAAAAAAGAACAGGTTCTTGCTATTGTAACGGACAATGCTTCAAACATAAGTACAATTACACTGATGAATGAGAGTAATGAAGGTTTAACAGCAGCTAGAAAAACATTTCACATACAGTATTGTTGGACATGGAAGCCTATCATCCTGTTCCCATAACAGAGGAACAACTAGATATTACTACAGAAGAACAGCAAAATGATTCTTTACAATTAGATGACCTTGTTGAAGCTGCTTCACACCTCTTTCCTATTTATCACATGCGCCGTGTTGTGCACACACTGCAATTGGCAATAAGAGGTAGTCTGCAAGAGGAACATGCTGGAACTCTGATTAGCAAAGGGAGGAAATTGGTTATTGCTGCCAGAACTCCTAAAATTGATTCCATCTTAAAGAGATGTGCTGGAAAAGGGGCAATTGTGGATCAAGCCACTCGGTGGGGCAGCACCTATTTAATGATTGAGCTGAAACTCTTCCTTGTAGATATGGCCAATCCTCAGGTAACAATACATGAAGGTCAATGGACACAGGTGGCTGAATTGAAGGAATTGCTTCATCACCCATTTACAGGGACTAAAAAGTTATAAGCTGAGGATTTAACTCCGGCATTTTTTTAAAGGAGTGGAAGAACTTGTTGTTTTGCCTGTCCCAAAGAGGAGGTTTAATCGCAGATGGCATTGCTGCTTCAAATGAAACGGAGAGACACACAGCTATTGGAAAATAAAATTCTTCTGCCAGCTGTTTATGTGGACCCAAGTCATCATATATTGCTGGATGATCAACAGCTTACTAAAGGAAAAGAAGCTCTGATTGAGGTAGCAGTTAGGATGAGTGGGCTACAGGACGGTCAAGAGCAAGAGGACTCGGATCCTGCCAGTGCTGCTACTGCCATATCTTCATCCTTATCAGATGAGCAGTTTGATTTAGAAAAGTATTTGGACGACATGGAGTAGGCAAAGCGTTGCCGCAGGGAAAATGATTCCACTCCCATAGAAAACAGATTGACCATATTTCAGCAATATTTTTCACTTGCTCTCAAAGTAGAAGAGTTCAATCGTTCATCAAAACTGACTGTGCACAAGGCAATTCCTTTATACCCGGAAATTGTTAGAAATGTTGCCCATGTGGTTACTGCTTTGCGACCAACCCAAGTTAGTGTAGAGAGGTTGTTCTCTAGCTTTAAAATAATTAGGTCAGATTTGAGGTCATCTATAAAGGAGGATCTGATGGAGGCGATACTATTTATCAGAACAAATTCACAAATGTTATTCAGTACATTTTTGTTGAAAACTGTTTTTTTCCCCACTTACTGCAGAGTGTATAATAAATTGTAAATATGCAAAGTTTTTTGTTCTAAAGTTGTATTCCAATAAATGTTTTATGTTCTATCTAAATGGCTTGATTATTGTATCATAATAAAGATTAAAAGCCTGATGTTACCATTTTACTACAGTAAATTTATCACTTAAACATGAGCCATGTATTAGGGAGTCGGAGTCAGTCATGGGAATTGAGGAGTCGGAGTTTGGCTTACCAACTCCACAGCCCTGGTTTTAATGTGTATCGGCGGTCGTTAAGGGATTAAAACACTTGACCAAACAAAGATGAAACTTGGATCTAAAATACTGATGAAACTCGGATCAGTTTTTACATATGTGAAAACTCAAGGTTAAGTCTGCATGAGACCTTATAATGGAATGGTCTTTCAGATATCTGCTCACATACTAAAATCATTGGCTTGGCAGACTGTCTAATTTAAAAGGGGCACCAGCGTGATTTCGGACTGCCAACTGCATTGTTCGCTCGGAGGTAAGCCATTGGCAGACATGTCTGTCTGTGGCTCTATCATACAGAATACAAGAGCGCTCACTATTGTGCCCACAAGATCACAGTAGTTTATATGTATTGTACTGGCTTCCAAGAACATACTTCATAAAAAAGATGACAATAGTTCTGAAAGTAACAGTATAATTGGTTAGGGCACTACCACTGCACTCCTGGTCATCCATTGTGCAGGGAAACTGCAACACAACTCCACTGAAACTTAGCTAGCAATTAGAATTAATGGGGGTTAGCATATGAAGTTATCATACTTTCCATGTTGGAAAATCTGTTTTAAATTCTCAGTGGGACCCAAAATGAGAGAGGGTCTCATAACCTCTCAATTGCTATATTACCCTTTCTAAAATAATCATGGAAGCCCTGCAGCCAACCAGTACTCCTTATTGGGTCGCTGAAAGCTCACTTCCTTCGGTCAAAACAGACACCAAGTAAAAGTTCCATTCTAACCTCCTCCAAATGTCAGTTACCTCTGATTGAAGTGAGTGTGAAGCGGTGCAACAACGGCGCTGAATGTCTACAGGGCTCACATGACAAAACATCAAGTGGTCCACGGTGCCAACGTATTTGGGATGGTGCTGGCATCGAAGGAGAGTACAGACTGTTATTTTAGAATTGGGAATATAACAATTGAGAAGTGGTTTTTCAATGACAACCCCTTTAATGATTAGGAACAAAACATTAAAGATCAATCTAGACCTGCCGCACAGCTTTTTATTAAAAAGCTTTCTTACATTAGCCAAAAACACAATAAGTGCCAGTTCAGCACTCAGCTGTGCAAGAAAATGAGTTTTGTAATCCAAAGCAAAGAATTTTTGGAACTTTCTTGGGTCCTGAACATATGTCAAGCTTTAAAAAAGCCCACTGCACTGTTATATGCTGAAGTACACAGAGTAATAAATGTCTGCGTTTCATTAAAAATAAATCTTTAAAACCCCCCCAAAAAACATTTTAGAACACACTCACCTTGATGTCTGCGATTAGAGCATCTGGGTCATGAATGCCATCAGGAAGGCACTTCTTGTGTGGAGGAAGAGATTCAAGCTTCTTAACAAGGCAATGTAAACCTTCAATCTCAAACCATGTCAAGCAATGGGGCATACTTGGAGGTGAAGGTGGTGTAGGCAGAGATGGGGGCGGTGTAAGAGGCCTGTGTGCTGCAGGAATTCTGGACATAAGAAGCCTCTCTTCATGCCGCTGCCGTGATCTTTCCCTCTGTCGTCGTTCCCGTTCTCTCCGCCTTTGTATCTCTCTCTCCACTCTTCTTCTTTCTCTCTCTTTTTTACTCAAACCTTCTTCCTCCTCCCAGTCTTGATCTGAAGAGTCATCATACTCAGATGATGAGGATGAGGAGGGCGAGGAAGAAGAATCTGAAGAAGAAGATGATGATGATGAAGATGAAGAAGAAGATGACGGCGTTTCTGGTCTTCTCCGACCATTTAGCTCCAAATCTGAGGATAGAAAGAAATAAAACAAAATTAATCACAATGAGGTTAATTAGGTTTGGTGCCAAAGCAGACAATATGCCGCAGCCTTCTAGGGCCAAACAAAAACTTTATTATGCATCAATAAAACACAACTGAAAAAGTGTGACACCAGTTTTCTATATGAATTACCTGGTCCCTGGCATTTACCTAGTCCTGTATAAGGTCAATTCTGTGATCTAGGTTAGGTCTAGTAGCCCCACACATTTAGGCGAACTGTGCATACCATTCTAGCGAGCAATAGGCCCCCAGTATTGGGTCCCCCAGCAATTAGTGATTTATTATTAAACATGTGTATAGGTAATAAATGACAATTGTGTAAAAAACCCTTTTAATGATGTCTTCCTACAATGGTTTTGGAAAAAGTGCATTGTAATCAACAGTGACCTTTGAGCCTAAAATAGAATTCTATCCAGCATGAAGCAGAAATTTAAGTGGGTCATTAATTTTTAAAGAAAGAGCGGGCGGGCAAAAGAGACAGAGCGGGCGGGCGAAAGAGGGACCATCTATGCAGTCATTCAGTAATAAGGCTCTCACCTATACTCAGTGACTCCCTCTGGAAGTCCTTGGTGAGATGAGATCTCCTTGTCATGCAGTAAATATATCGCTCCAACACGTACCAGCACATCTCATAATAAAAAGGGTATCGAAACTTTGTGGGGACCTGATGAGGCATGTAAAAATAATGAAAAATACAAAATAAATAAGAGGTCATGTTAGTTTTTAATAAATCAGTCGTATTGATTGGATAAGTTGTACATAAATTTTCTAAGACTCACCCGTGTTCTGTCTTCAATGCTATAGATGCGCAGTTGCATTGGGATATTGAAACTGTGTAGGAAATTGCCGCCAAAAACAAGAGTATCCTGAGGAGTATACACGGCATGGATCCAACCTATAAAAACACAACATATGCTAACAGCGGGCTTATAACAAAGGAAAAAGAACAGGGACTACCAGTAAGGTCAACAGCAGCACAGACAGGTGAGCCCACTAGGATAACACTGATGTTTATGGTATAATCTCATTCTTCTGTGCATGTAGGCGTCATCTAAAATTATTTAATTTAAAAGACTCTCCACAAATATAGCCATGCAGACAAGGACAGATTAAAAAGTGAAATAAATATACCATACAATAATATTGTCCAGGCTATGCCACGTATGACCCAAAGGTAATCAATACGGTCAGCAACATCTAAGCTGAGCCTCAAACTTCTGCTTCATTGCAGGCCTAGATCATGAGGCTATCGAAAAAGAATATTAGAACACAAGGTCATGTAATGGCTGTGTCTGACCATGCAGGACCATGGTCTAATCATATCAGAGATTCTGGGCGGGAGAAGAATCAAAAGAGTTAACAGACAGGACAGCATGGGATTGCGGATTCTTTTAGGGAGGCAAAACATGTCACTGCCGGTTTTAAAATATTTGATCCCAAAGACGGAATCGTTTGTTTTCCTATGCTGTAATATCTGTATACTATTTTGCTCCCCCCCGGCCAGGCGATGCGGTATGATCAAACCATGTCCTTGCAAGGTCAATACACAGCAGGGGCACATTAATATGATTATCTCAGCACAGAAACACTTTTTTTTTTTTTTTTTTTAACACCAGTTGTGGAAGTTATTATTATTCCAAGATCTATTGATTAAAATGAACTTTCTTTGTGGAAAAAAACCCTTGTAAACCTTTGACCAAATGCATTATATACTGTAATACTGCAATAAATAGGGAAATTACTAATTTCCTATGAAGCCACATGCAAGTACCAAGATGGTAGTGTTCTGGCCTTGAGTAAGCCCCATGGACACCATGGCATGTAATCAGCATCCAGGAGCCATCTGAACCAATTAAGTGTCAGTGATTGACAGAGGTCTCTAAATGGTTAAGCAGCAGCGATCAGAAATAGCTCCAAACATGGCTGTTAGAGACAGGCAGAGATCTGTATAACACAGCTAGCACTTGCCTAGTATGAAGAGAGATCTACTCCGAAGCTGCTGCATACACCTGTACCCCAACATATATGTATATGTATGTCAGGGTGAGGGAAGTGGTTAATATCTATATCAATTACCTACTTATTATACATGTATACAGTATCTAATACAGGGCATTTATCCAACTATGAGAAAGAACATGGGGCAACAACTGATAGTACCTGAAGGGATAACAAATGTGTATCCTTGCTTTAATTCAACTCGCTGGCAGTCTGTCACTCGGTCCCCTAGGAAGATGTCTCCTTGTTTCCCAGAAAGCAGCCAATTCTCATACATTTCCAAATTCTGATCTGTAGGAGGTATCAGCCAGAAGACCTACAGGAGACAACCCATAGGAAGTGTTCACACAGTTATTCATCAATTTACACATAGATACAACAGAGGAGTATGCAAACTATCTTCTACTTATAGCTTAGTCAGAGGTTATAGCAAGACATATGGACAGTTCTCATACACCTCAGTTCTATCTTCTACCTATAGCTTAGTCAGAGGCTACACAAGACATATGGACAGTTCTCATACACTTCAGATCTATCTTCTACCTATAGCTTAGTCAGAGGCTATAACAAGACATATGGACAGTTCTCATACACTTCAGTTCTATCTTCTACCTATAGCTTAGTCAGAGGCTATAACAAGACATATGGACAGTTCTCATACACCTCAGATCTATCTTCTACCTATAGCTTAGTCAGAGGCTACACTAGACATATGGACAGTTCTCATACACCTCAGTTCTATCTTCTACCTATAGCTTAGTCAGAGGCTACACAAGACATATGGACAGTTCCCATACACCTCAGTTCTATCTTCTACCTATAGCTTAGTCAGAGGCTATAACAAGACATATGGACAGTTCTCATACACCTCAGATCTATCTTCTACCTATAGCTTAGTCAGAGGCTACACAAGACATATGGACAGTTCTCATACACCTCAGTTCTATCTTCTACCTATAGCTTAGTCAGAGGCTACACAAGACATATGGACAGTTCTCATATACCTCAGATCTATCTTCTACCTATAGCTTAGTCAGAGGCTATAACAAGACATATGGACAGTTCCCATACACCTCAGTTCTATCTTCTACCTATAGCTTAGTCAGAGGCTACACAAGACATATGGACAGTTCTCATACACCTCAGTTCTATCTTCTACCTATAGCTTAGTCAGAGGCTACACAAGACATATGGACAGTTCTCATATACCTCAGATCTATCTTCTACCTATAGCTTAGTCAGAGGCTATAACAAGACATATGGACAGTTCCCATACACCTCAGTTCTATCTTCTACCTATAGCTTAGTCAGAGGCTATAACAAGACATATGGACAGTTCCCATACACCTCAGTTCTATCTTCTACCTATAGCTTAGTCAGAGGCTATAACAAGACATATGGACAGTTATCATACACCTCAGTTCTATCTTCCATTCCAATATTTTTTATTAACAATGTTTAACATATAAATAGGGTAGATAATAGGGGAAGGGGAAGGAGAGATTAGGGGAGAGAGGGGAATACAAAAACAAAAGAGGACTACATAGTCCTAACAGGTTCTTTAACATCATATGCAAAGTAACATTCAGTTTTAATACATAGAGAATTGTAGAACACTCTAAATCAATTATTCAGGGTATAATTCCAGTCAGTTCGCCCTTTTTTTTTAGCATATTTGCTAAAATAGTCATTAGCAATTGCAAATGTTTGTTCATAAGACCTGTGTAGATTGATCTGGTCTATGATGTCAGAGAAAGTAGGTGGAATTGACTTCTTCCAATGGTAGGCTATATTTACAACCCAAAAAATTGTGGATTAGGATAGGCCTGACTGTTGGATTCATATTTTTCATCTCTAATGATAAGAGCCATTTGTGGTGTAACTTATTTTACAGCCATGGATTATATTGATCAAGTCAGAGGTTTGAGCCCACAAGGAATTAATTTTGGGACATTTCCAAAACATGTGCAGAAGACTCCTGTAGCATCCACAGTTTCTCCAGCACATGGAGGAGTTGTCTGGGTTTGTGTGTGAAAGACGGGCTGGGGTGTAGTACCACCTAGTTAGTATTTTAAAATATGACTCCTGTAACGCCATAGAGATGCTTGATACATACGTGTAAGAAATGGCGTTTTCCCCATTGCTCAGGAAGGTGGGAGATATTTAAATCTGCTTCCCATTTCAGCATATAGGAGGACTCAACTAAGTCTGTGTCTGCGTTAAACCATTTCTAGATGCTTTGGTTGCTCCAAAAGATACTGTGTTTAATGTTACTTAGATTAATAGTTGCTTCTGAGAAAAGTGGTTTGTTACGTAAGAAATTTTGAATCTGATCTTTAAGTATCAAATAGTGTAAAAATGCTGACGAGGGAAGGTTGAAATTTGTCTTTAAACTACTAAAGGTGGAAAAGTTTTTCCCGTCACACGTCCTTGATTTTTTTAATACCTTGATCCCTGGAAGCAGTCTGTACACACACCTCGTGTCTGTTGTGCTGCAAGATGCCTGGAGCAGTGTGCACGCGCACCTTACCTCATGGCTGTACGCCGTTGCTAAGTAACCATCTGTCTCTGCTTTGATTCTGCAATCCTCTCTGTATTCCTGGAGCCCCTGATCATGTGACCTTTCCTATGCTCCAGCACTGTGATTCTGCAATCCACTCCGCATTCCTGGAGCCCCTGATCATGTGACCTTTTCTATGGTTCAGCCCAGTCTGATCTAGCAACGCTCTCTATGACCCTGGAGGATCAGAACCTGAAGTCCTTCCCTGGTCCTGACCCAGAAGTGCAGGTGCTATGGTGCTATATCAGACCGCCCCTTCCTATGGTCAGGGCCTGGGTATCGTGTTGCTTCCCTGTATGGCTGCTTGGTCTGCTCGGTCGCTCCCTGTATTCTGTGCCCCTGCACTCTGCCCTGTAGTGCATCTTTGCACATGCTCCGTGCTTGTACTATGCCTCTTGTCTCGTGCCTTGTCTTGTGTTTGTCCTTTGTGCCATGTTTTGTCCGTGTCATGCTTGGACTTGTAGCCCTTACGGTGTTTCCTACTTGCCTGCTTCACCATGTCTTGCCTTTGCTATACCTTGCCTCGTGGTCCGTCCTATGTTCTCTGTCTTTGCTTGTTCTGCCTTGCTCTGACCTATGGTGCTCTGTTGTGCCTCCTGGCACACGCACCATTCCTCCTCTCTTACTTATGGTGCTCTGTAGTGCCTCCTGGCACACGCACCATTCCTCCTCTCTTACCTTTTGTGCTCTCTAGCACATTTCAGGTCTAGTCTCAAGGTTCTCCCTTGACCCGGCTCTGGGCTTCGGCCTACGCTCCACTGCTAGCTCTGTTCTCGCTCTGACCTGACTCTGTGCTTCCGCCTACGTTCTGCTCCTTGTTCCGTACCCTGTCTAGCTTTGCCTTACCTTGTTTCTTCGCGTGCCCTTTGCATGTGCCTGGTCTTCCTAGCTTCCTGCTTGTGCCTCAGCCGTGCCCGCCCTAGCCGTGCCCACCTGCTTGTGCCTCAGCCGTGCTCGTCGGTCAGTGACAGCTGTGTCGCCTGCTATGCCCCAGCTGGGTTCGCTGGAGTCTTACCCGTCTGTCTGTGCTGCAGCCCGTCCAGCTAGCCAGTGCCCAGCCATGCTCTCTGTGCTTCCTTGCACCTACGCTGTCTCTGCACTGTGCTCTCCGTGCTTATCTTAGCATGCGCAGGCCTTCGCCTGCCCTGTGGCATACCTCCCCGTGCTTCTGTAAAAGTACGCGCATGTCTAGCCATGTACCCTGTCGTGACCTCTAGCACGTACAGGTCCTAGTCTGTACCCTGACCCTGGCGTGCCCCTCTGCACGAGCAGGACTCTGCCTCTGACCCTGGCATTCCCTCTGCACGCACAGGTCTCTGCCTTGAACCATGACCCTGGCGTGCCCCTCTGCACGCGCAGGACTCTGCCTTGAACCTTGACCCTGGCGTGCCCCTCGGCACGCGCAGGACTCTGCCTTGAACCTTGACCCTGGCGTGCCCCTCGGCACGCGCAGGACTCTGCCTTGAACCTTGACCCTGGCGTGCCCCTCGGCATGCACAGGACTCCGCTTTGTACCCTGACCCTGGCGTGCCTCTCGGCACGCGCAGGACCCTATCTTGTATGTTGAACTTTGAACCCTGGCGTGTCCCCTACACACGCACCGTCCTTTGCACGTTGAACCTGGCGTGTCCCCTACACACGCACCTTGCCCTGGACCCTGGGTGTGCCCCTAGCACGCACCCTGCATGGAATCTTGCCTTGGACCTCGTCATGTTCCCTAACACGCACCATGCCTGGAGATCTGTCGTGCCTCCTTGCCTGTACCCTGGTTTGCCTGCTGGATTCCTGGAACCTGCCATCCCTGCCAGAGATCGTAAGCATGAAGACTACAGCCTGATGCCCCGATCCCTGCCAGCTGTCCGGAGTCCGATGCCATCGTGTCCTTGCCGGTAACCAGGCTTGCCTTCTAGCACGTATTATTCCATGGACCTTGGCGTGCCACGCACGCACCTTGCTGTGTTTTGCCTGTTATCACGTTTTGCACCTAATGTTATCCTGAATTTGCCTTAATGAAGATACCTTGAACTTACGTCTTGTCTTGTTTCCTGCTCGTCCATGGTCATCAGACACTCGTACCTGGTGTCTACTTGAGCCAGCGGTCTGGTGCCAGCAGTCGTGGTGGCTCACCCCCTTGGTCCTGCCCCTGACACTCCCTTGTTTAGGGGGTGGCTCCTCACAAGGTCAGCTCGCCCTAGGTGGGTGGGTGCCACGACCCAGAGGGTCCACTCTAAAGAAAAAGTCGACTCAGCGTAAGCTGACCTCGTCACAACTCCTTTGAGGGTGTCTTGATAATTGTCAATAATTTCCATCTGTTGTCTATTCCATTTGCACAACAGCATGTGAAATTGATTGTCAATCAGTGTTTCTTCCTAAGTGGACAGTTTGATTTACTTGGAGCTATATTCTGCTGTTTAAGTGTTCCCTTTATTTTTTTGAGCAGTGTATAATTCGGCATTAGTGTTTCTTGGTCTAGAGGAATCTCCATTATTTGGGGAGCGGGTAAGATCAGAATCTCTTCTGATTTTATTTCTCTATGGGCTAGCATCAGGAGAGGAGAGGAATCACTAGATTCTTCGTCGTCTTCAGAGTTCTCGTGAAGAGAATTTTAGGCCCCAGTTCACCAGTTCCTTCCTCTTAGAAGACAAGGAAAGGTCCATCTCTTCTGTGAGGTTTTTGTCGGAAGGGAGATTTGTGAATTTATGTCTTCTTTCTCTGCGTTGTTGGTTTGCGGGATTTTAAAACAGATATCCTCTTTTTGAAACTTAAGAGGGTCTCCTGTTGTTTTACCCACTAAAGGGGGTTTTACACATAGCGATATCGCTACAGCATCACCGATTTGGTGACGCAGCAGCGATATCGCTATGTGTGATACTTACCTCCGACCGGCTCCCCCGCTGTCCATCGCTGATCGCGCGACTCCATTTCTCGTTGGGCGCTTCCTGCTGGCGCCGACGAGCGACGCTGGACGCGGGCGGAGGACGTCAGGATCGCCGCGTCTGAAAGGTAAGTAATGACCACTAGATCGCTGCTGCATCGCTGGTGAGTCTGCCTGTGTGACAGCTCACTAGCGACCATTTAGCGAAGCACCAGCGATCCTGATCGTTGCCGGGATCGCTGGTGCATCGCTAAATGTAAAGGGGCCTTTAGTGAGATGGTTTGGTTTTGTTTACTTATGATTTGACGTCTCTCTTCAAGGGGGGACCTTGATTTTAGAGTACTAGTGACATTGACTAAGTTAGATTGGATACTGCATGAGTTGGAGTGACTCTCTATTGGATTTGGGAGGTTTAATCATGGATTGGGTAGTGGGTTTTGAGGCTGAGACACTGTTGCTCATTTTGAGGCAAAAATAACTGCAATTCACTAGATAACACTGAGTGGATTTAGTATATGAGGAGCCAGAAACTGGCGTACAATGAGATTACAAGGTTTAGCGAGAAGGAGCCAATAACTAGCAAACAACGAGATTACTAGGTTAACGAGACTTAGTAAAATTATTTAGAAATACAGCGAGATTAAAGCTTATGGTCAGTTATTCCATTAACAGGAGTTTGGTGTGCCAGATACCGCAGAGATACAACAGTATGTGAACAAAGAAATGAATTAAACAATATTCAGTAATAATACAATAGAGTTCCTGTAAATAAGTGGGGATGCAGTATACTTTAAATCCTGTTCAGGGTTAAAATAAAAGGTGTTCTATGGAACCAACATCTAGTGTGTTATATCCCCTTTAAGAGATACAACAAAAACCTGGGTTCCACTTAAAAGATGGCATCCCTTTAAGTAGGAGTCCCTTGGCAAATTGGGTTCTCTCTTGATGCTCACCTATAAATAATGATTGCAGGGTTGATAACTGTCCATTCCCAATGGCGGATGCTCCTGTGTTAACAGCCTTTGAGTATTCAGGGAAGCGTCCGGGGAGAGAGGCTGTTTTCTGGAAATTCGCAGGTATCAGCTGACTGTGGGTCGTTGCTCCTGAGGCAGTCTGTCACTGATTTTCAGGGTAAGGCACCACTACCCTCCTTGTCTCTAGGTGCTTTGTGGCAATCAGAATCTCCTTGAGACGTATTGTACATGTTAGGATCTTGTTTATTGAAGAGGAGCTGTGAAAAAGCTATTGTCTCGGCTGCTCGGAGTTGTCAGCCACAGTATTTATATGATGTGGTTTATGGCTCTTATTAGCAGTGATCAAACACTTTGATTGTATGAAGAGCTGCCTTTTTTCCCCCTCTGCTTCTCCGTGCTATAGAAAAGTCAAATGTCTCAAGGAGCGGATTGTAAGAGGAGCGGGGGTGCGCTATTGTACTTTGACAGCTGATGTCAGCCGCTGTGAATGGTTGTGGCTAATCTCTGTGTTGTAGACTGGAGTTTCCTCTCCTCGGTTCTTGTAGCAGACAGCAGGACCTGGGGTCTACCTTGAGAGAGCTCTCGTATAGGAGCAGGAGCTGTTATTTAACTGTTAGTTCTCTTTCTCTGCCGCTAAACTGTAATCTGCAGCTATGGTGACATCACTGCCAGTAAGCGCCTGCAGTTTCTGTGCTTCAAATTGAAAAAGCTATTGTCCCAGTTCGCGCTGTTATCAGCCACCATACACTATTTGGGGAAGTAGATATCCATCTGTGAGTAGGGACCTCTTGTGCACTGGGTCTATGCTGAGGTGCTCATAGACCGGGTTTTCAGCAATGTCTGTATTTGAAGTTTGAAAAAAGCTATTGTCCCCGTTCGTGCTGTTATCAGCCGCCTTGCGCTATTTTGATATAGCAGACCGGCCATGATAAGCGGTACTAACCGTGGTTGTTCTGGAAGCCGAGCAGCTTTCCCTCCTCCCTGTTCCCCATATGTTGTGGGGTTATGGTTCCGGTGCAGATGGAACTTTGGACTGAGATAGGGTCCGGATTTTTCAGCTGCTGTTATGGTGACACTACCAGCGGAGGGATATGTCCCGGAGCCTTTGCAGTTATTCAATGATATCTCCGGGGAGAGCCGGAATTACTTGCGGCGAGTATAGAAAAGCTGTTGCCGCGGCTTCTGTTGTCAGCCACCACGAGCGGAAAGCTATTTTCCAAGCCACTCTGTTATCAGTCGTTATTTCAGCATTTAGCTCTGGTAGTTACGGAGAATTGGAGAAATCTCACCGCATCTTCTATATCATGATATATTATCCAGAGGCTCAGAAGTATGTAGGGAGATGTGTCACAGGGTATCAAAGTCCCAGGAGACCAGTGCGGAGCACGCAGTCCGAAAATGACTTATGACAGGAATAGGGCCGTGTGCAAAACAGAGGCCAGAAGTCGCAGCTCCACTCACCTGCCGATTTTCAGAGCAAATATCTCTGTGAAAAAAAGATTACTCTGAGAAAATTTGGTTTCCAAATGTGTATTATAATGTTCCCAATAAATTAATGGTAAAAAGAGTAGAAAAAGATGCTTTTTTTGTTGCAGCATGAGTTGGGTTTGAGGTTTTATCTCAGGAGCTCCTGAATCTTGCGACTCACATCACCTGAGCCTTAGGTCACCCCCCCCCCCCCCCCCAGTTCTATCTTCTACCTATACTGTAGCTTAGTCAGAGGCTTTACAAGACATAAGGACAGATACCATACACCTCAGATCTATCTTCTACCTATAGCTTAGTCAGAGGCTACACAAGACATATGGACAGTTCCCATACACCTCAGTTCTATCTTCTACCTATAGCTTAGTCAGAGGCTACACAAGACATATGGACAGTTCCCATACACCTCAGTTCTATCTACCTATAGCTTAGTCAGAGGCTACACAAGACATATGGACAGTTCTCATATACCTCAGATCTATCTTCTACCTATAGCTTAGTCAGAGGCTACACAAGACATATGGACAGTTCCCATACACCTCAGTTCTATCTTCTACCTATAGCTTAGTCAGAGGCTACACAAGACATATGGACAGTTCTCATACACCTCAGATCTATCTTCTACCTATAGCTTAGTCAGAGGCTATAACAAGACATATGGACAGTTCTCATACACCTCAGATCTATCTTCTACCTATAGCTTAGTCAGAGGCTACACAAGACATATGGACAGTTCTCATACACCTCAGATCTATCTTCTACCTATAGCTTAGTCAGAGGCTACACAAGACATATGGACAGTTCCCATACACCTCAGATCTATCTTCTACCTATAGCTTAGTCAGAGGCTACACAAGACATATGGACAGTTCCCATACATCTCACATCTATCTTCTACCTATAGCTTAGTCAGAGGCTATAACAAGACATATGGACAGTTCTCATACACCTCAGATCTATCTTCTACCTATAGCTTAGTCAGAGGCTATAACAAGACATATGGACAGTTCGCATACATCTCAGTTCTATCTTCTACCTATAGTGAATGAGAGTTAGGCCTCGGACGGGTTTTTTCTTGTAAATTATAATCACCCTATCCTGAAATAACTAGCAGTGAGAATGAGACATTTTGCTTGTTCATACAGTAAGACTACACCACATCTTAGACACATACTGACCTTTTACAGACTATTTCCAGGAGGATTTATTAAATGAGTCTTGTGAGCCTTCACACACAAACTACCAGAGATCATTTACTATCTTTTGCATCTCATTAGACATCCATATGTTCAGTATCTTACTCTCCAGACGTTATTTATCATTGATGTCTAGTGTTGAGCATTCCGATACAGTGAATATCGGCCGATACCCGATATTTGCAGTATCGGAATTCCGATACCGAGTACCGATATTTTTTCAATATTGAATACCGGAATCGGAAGTTCCCATAATGCAATGAGCCAGTGTTGTGGCTGTGATTGGCTGCTGAAATGATGTCATCATGATGCGCGGGCTGTGCGCATCATGATGCGCGTTCTGTGCGGGCCTGCTGGGGGTTGTGTGTGTGTGCAGGCATCGTCCGATGGGACTACAAGTCCCATCGGGCTATGCCTGCTACATTGACAGTAATTGACACATTAGCCAATGATGGGACAGTAGTAGTCCCATCATCCGGCTAATGTGTTGAATGTAAAAAAAACAAAAAAAAAAAAACATACATACTACATATATACTACATACATACTTCATATATACTACATTCATACAACATACATACTACATACATACTTCATATATACTACATTCATACAACATACATACTACATACATACTACATTCATACAACATACATACTACATTCATACAACATACTGTATGTAGTGTGCATGTTGTATGAATGTAGTATGTATGTATGTATTATATATGTAGTATGTATGGTCTTTTTTTTTTTTTTTTTTACATTCAACACATTAGCCGGATGATGGGACTACTACTGTCCCATCATTGGCTAATGTGTCAATCACTGTCATTGTAGCAGGCATAGCCCGATGGGACTTGTAGTCCCATCGGATGATGCCTGCACACACACACAACCCCCGGCAGGCCCGCACAGACCCCGCCCGCACACACAGACACGCACAGTATCCGCCCACGCACCGTCCACACTCTTCCCCCCTCCCGAACTGGATGTGCAAGTAAAGAAAGGGGTTTTTTTTTTTTTTTATTCCGATATTTCTGTCCCATTAACTTGCATGGGTTTCCGGTATCGTAATCGGCGATACCCGATACTTTTTGGGTATCGGTCCGATCCAATCCAATCCGACATTTCCCAATATCGGAAAGTATCGCTCAACACTACTGATGACATCCTTTACCTGAGAGTCCACTTTATGATACATTTTGGACAGATTCTTTAGACCTATCTGCTGATTATATGTGTAGACATTACCTCAAGTGAACCTACCCTATTAGATGAGGGCCTGTATAAAGGCCCCGTCACACTAAACGATGCACCAGCGATCCCGACAACGATATGACCTTGTCAGGATCGCTGGTGCCTCGCTGCATGATCGCTGGTGAGCTGCCAAACAGGCAGCTTCACCAGCGATCAGGATCAGCTAGGACGCTGGTATCCAAGGTAAACATCGGGCAACCAAGCGCACGCGTCACCCAGCCACCCGCTGTGCACCTCGGACACCAGCTCCCAGCGCGAGCACGCAGGTATCCAAGGTACACAGCGGGCAACCAAGCGATGCGCGCGCCCAGCCACCCGACATTTATCCTCGACACCAGCTCCCAGCGTCTGCTTACAGTGCTGGGAGCTCGCTTATAGTCAGCGATGCGCGCTGGCCAGCGGGAGACCAACGATCAAAAAGTGGCCCAGGACATTGCTGCACGATCAGCGATACCCGGCGGGGGGGCTGGTCACTGATGCGTGCCACACACAGCATGATCGCTGTTGCGTCACAAAATCAGCGATCTCACTGTGTGTGACGGTGCCTTAACTGACATTTTTTAATGAAGTAATACTATACAGCAGTGGGTGATCTTTTAATACAGGTAGAATTCAACATGACCGTATTTTTTGGACCATAAGACGCACTTTTTTCCCCAAAAATTTTGGGGGAAGTGGGGGGTGCGTCTTATGGTCGCAATATACTTACATCCGTCCATGGCTGGTGCGTGTGCCGCGGGGCTCTGTGGTGCGGTGGTGGCAGCGGGCTGTGCCCCGGTGCAGGGGTAGCGGCTGTCTGTGCTCCGTTGGGGGGCTCCGCCGGCATTTCCTCGAAGCCCGGAGGCCCCCGCACATCTGTTGCTGGCTGCTGCCATGTTGCGGGGGCCTCCAGGAACATGGACGCTGGGAAGATGGCCGCCGGTCCGGGGACGGCGTCTGAGGGACGAGATCTCGTTGCCGAGATTTGAATCTCGTCTTCCGAGATCTTGGGACGAGATATGAACCTGCGCATGCGCCTTCCCCGGACCGGCGGCCATCTACCCGGCGTCCATGATCCCGGAGGCCACCGCAACATGGCAGCAGCCAGCAACTGATGTGCCCATGCACCGTAGCACAGCCCGCCGCCACCCTCACCCCACAGAGCCCACCTGCCCCAGCCCAGCCCAGCTGCCCCAGCACAGCTACCCCAGCACAGAGCCACCGCCACCGCACCAGCCTGGAGCACTGAATGACCACTGTGACCACTCCTCCACCTGTCCCGGATCCCTTCCCAGGTAAGCTGAATTGGGACTGTAAGACGGACCCCCATTTGACACATTTTTTTCCCTATTTTCCTTCTGAAAATTGGGGTGCGTCTTATGGTCCGGTTCGTCTTATAGTCCGAAAAATACGGTAATTATATAGTTTAGTCAGAGTCTATACAAGACATGTGGACAGTTCTCATACACCTCAGATCTATCTTCTACCTATAGCTTAGTCAGAGGCTACACAAGACATAGGGACAGTTCTCATACACCTCTGTTGTGAATTCTCTTGATCTGACTTCTGAGTCGGGGTTCCCTCTGGTGGTTACTGCAGGTAGTGGAGCTGGCCGAGTTGACAGAAGTTTGCCAACTGACGACGATGATTGAAAATTAGGGGTCACTGACTAGGAGGATATAAGTGAGCAGGCTTCCCTCAGTTGCTGCTGGTGATTTGTTTCTTCCTGTGCATTTTGAGGTCTGCCGTCTCTTGCCTGATCCTGCACTTTTCAGTTAAGTTGTTCATTTGATAATCCTTTGCATCTAATCTGGTTTTTCCTCTTTTTGGCTTGCTGTGAGGGTTCAGTGTGCTCACTGCTTGGGCAGTGCTGGACCCCGCTCCATGTTACAGCTTGTGTTAGTATGTTCAGTCCCCTGTTATATTAGTCTCTTTTGCTTTGCTGCCAGTTCACACCAGATATAGCACAGCCGGAGAACTAACTAAGCTTAAAGCAAGAAAGGTGATCTCTAAAATGCCCCAGAGTAGAGCCTCAAAGAAATAGATAGCCCCCAAACATATACTGTCGGTGAGACCAGATGAGGGACAAACACAGGCAGAAAATAGACTGAGCAAATCATGGGGCCCAAACTGTCTAGATAGGATAGGAAAGGAAAGACACTGTCTGCAGTCACGCAAAACCCTAAAAAATCCAACACGTCTGATGTACAAAAAAACACTGAGGTCTCACGATCTGTCCCCCACTATATCGGCATTCTGATGTAAACTGGCAGCAAAGCAAAAGAGACTAATATAATAGGGGACTGAACAAACTGACACAAGCTGTAACATATGGAGCGGGGTCCAGCACAGCCCCAACAGGGAGTACGCTGAACCCGCACAGCAAAGCAGAAAGAGGCAAAACCAGATCAGAAGCAAAGGATTAGCAAATGAACAACTTAGCTGAAAAATGCAGAATCAGGTAGCAGACAGCAGACCTCAAATTGCACAGGAAGAACTAATCACCAGCAACAATTGAGGGCAGCCTGCTCACTTAAATACTCCTAATCAGTAACCCCAGATTTCCAATCATCATAGTCAGGTGGCAGACCTCTGTCAATCCGGCCAGCTCCACTACCCACAGTAACCACCAGAGGGAGCCCTGACTCAGAAGTAAGAGAATTCACAACATCTCATGGTCCTGCTCTCTTTTGGACAGCACGTGTTGTTCTTTAATCAGATTTTCAGATGGGCTCTCTTGCCCACCCATGCTCTGCCTCTTCAGAGCTCCACCTGTTCCTGCATTTGCCTCTATGGTCTCTGCGGGTCTACTACAGGTCTGTTTTAATTCCAGCTCATCACCAACTCCCTCTGTGCTGGGGTTTCTCCGAAATAAAGTGACGTCCTTACAACACACTCTTTCCCTTGCGTTCGAGTCACAGTCTGAATTGGAGTCACCCCCACTCACCCTGTCATCCTGGAATAGCAAATTCCCACTCAAACAGGTGTCGCACCCCTTTCCTGGAGGTACCCCGTTTCCCAGGGTCACACGTTTGGTCACCCCAGCTAAGTCCCCGAGTTGGTCAGACCCACACTTTCTCCTGGTCACCCGAAACTCTGGACTATCGACCTTAGGGGGTGCGCCACCTCCTCCTTTGAGCCACCCCACACTTCATCAACTTCCCATGCATCTTCAAACACAAAGTCCCGGTCCCTCTCAAAGGAGTACAATAAGTTCGGTGTTATACCGCCATCATGGCACTCGACACTTTTGAACATATCTATGATCACTCTGTCCACTGTATAGTCCACAGTGACCCCATGGATGCAACGAACCATGACCTTTTTCTCGGTCAGACAGAGAATGAGAGGCGTTCCTGTCAGAGTCACCTAACTCTTTGATTCCAGCCGTCCAGAGACTCCTTTACGGTGTAGCATCACGGTACACACCTGCGGCTTGTCGGCAAACGGAAAGTCTATGCCGCACTCAGAATAAGTCAGACACAAACACCGCTGTTTCCCAGACATGACCACTGAGGTAACCAGTGTCGCCCCTTTTGAAAGCTCTGTCCCTTTTTGAGCCACTATCCCCTTTTGGGACTCCACCCCTTTTAGGGCTATCACCCCCTTTCGGGATTTCCCCATGTCCCCTTTAGAGGCCTGTACATAGCAGTCTGTCTGCTCCAACAGTACCACGGTACACTTAGGTCTTTCTGGGCTTGTACTGGCCCTTTAAGAGGTCGCCCGCCCTGGATTTCTGATGTCCTTATGGCACATCACCAGCTCCTACTGGCACTGCCACAGCTCCTGCTATAGCCACAAACCACCGGCACCTCCGGCTATCGCTCACAAGCCACTGCTGCTGCCACTTCAGAACCTCTTGCTGCAACTTGCAACTGCAGCTCCCGCAAGTCCCTACATGGCTCCGCATCACAGACTTCATGGACCCGCCCGATCCACAGCCAGATGCTTGTCACCTTCGTGGCCCAGCCGAGCCACAACAAGCTGTCTTGGAAAAAAGAAAAAAAACTTTGTGGCCCCGCTGAGCCACAACAATCACCTTCAGCTTTATAGAGCAAAAAAAAAACCAAAACAGTCTCTCACTGACCCCGGTCAGCACAACACGGACTCCTGTCCGTTACACCTTCGGCTCTATATAATAACCACAGTCTCTTACTGAGCCCAGTCAGCACAAATCGGACTCCTGTCCGTTACCTGTTGGCGTCAGCCACATAGGATCCCAGGTACCTCTTTTCCTAAGAGTCACCCTATAGCCACTTCTTACACAGTCTTTCACTGAC
Organism: Dendrobates tinctorius; assembly: GCF_039654945.1. NCBI lineage: Eukaryota > Metazoa > Chordata > Amphibia > Anura > Dendrobatidae > Dendrobates > Dendrobates tinctorius. The sequence goes on along the minus strand of NW_027362053.1, from coordinate 127,177 downwards.
CCGGGTCAGCATACCACAGACTCCTGTCTGTTACCTGTTGGTGACTGCCACACAGGTTCCCGGATGCCTTTTCTTCTCAGGGGTATGCCACAAATATCAACACACAGTCTCTTTCTGACCCCGGGCAGCATAACACGGACTCCGTTCCGTTACCTGTTGGCCACGCAGGTTCTCAGATCCCTCATCTGTAGAGGCATCTCAAAAATAGCTCTCACTGACCCCGGTCAGTATTACTCACGTTTGTCAGACCATACGCTCTCCTGGCTCAGAGTCGCCAGCACTGCCACATGTGCTTCTTGGACCGTTGCCCGCAGTCTAGCACCAATTGTAACGATTGTACTCACTCAGCTGCGTAGGAGGATACAGGAGGCACATTCTCTTCAATGTTCATGTAGGTTTATTTGCTCCATAAACCATGAAATCCACAACAGAAAGGTAAATAGTCTTTAAGCAATACAAAACAGTCCTTGGCTGGGCTTTGTTCCCTCAGGCCTTGTGCACACACAGGCCAGGGGCAATGTCCAGCCCGGAGGCTCCGTCTTGAGCCGTACACACAGGAGGGCTTCTCCTTCCAAGTCACTTCGGCCTGGATACACGGAAGTCTGTGCACACTGCCAGACTCTCAAACACTCACTCACATGTGCTACACACCTTCCTTAGATAGCTGTAACCACGCCCAGTTACCTATCAAATGGCTAGTCACATGATGATGACCTCATCATAGGTCCTCAAAATTCACAACCACACATATCTTCAGGACAAACTGGGTACAGTGAGCCCCCCTCACCACGGAGCAAGATAAATGGGTAGCCAGACCCTCCCATCTCTCATAGCTACCCGCAACCCGGACCCAGGTGCACTAAATGACATTAGTGCTCACGTGCACTAAAGATAAAATACTCGGGGTTGCATCGCAGGGAGCATCCAACCCTGTGACAAATTCCTCCCAGTAACCATGCGACCACCAGTCACACCACATGCTTCAGAGTCTTTTAGTCGCTGTTCCATCTTATCGTCCTCCCTCGAGGTCACCAGTTTAATATAAGAAATTGTAGAAGATAAACATCCTCTCAAATACGCCTTAAGGGCATCCCAAAATAGGTTAATATTCTGGGGTTCAGGGTGGGACGCAATAAAACAGTTTAGATGATCTATAGTTCTATCAGTAGGACCTATTAATTTCAGCCAGAATGGATTTTGCTACCAGAATGTACTATATTTTGATTGGCCAAAATTAAGTCTAAGTATAATTGGACTATGATCTGAGACCCCCCCCCTTGGACCATGTTCTATACCATCTACCCACATTGCTAAACCACTGGAACCGAAAATGTAGTCTATACGAGACAAGGTACGTCTAGTGGACGAATGAAAAGTATACCCCCTTGCCTGAGGATGACGCATCCTCCATAAATCCAGCGAACCACTGCCCCCCATGAACGAGCAGAGGAATACGAGGAGGGAGAAGAAATATACTACGCAACCAGTCTAAGCCCCTCCAAAAAAAATGCCCAGACCGTAAGAATATTTAACCTATCTAGTCATGTTCTCGACAAAGATGAAACATCCTTACTCAGCAAAGGGTTAAATTTCTGTCCTTCCCAAAAAGCAAGTAAATTCCATCTTTTTTGGATCTTAACCCCCAAGGGTGGTTTGCACGTTCATGACAGGGCCAATTTTTACAATTCTGACCACTGTCCCTTTATGAGGTAATAACTCAAACGCTTCCATGGATCCCAGTGATTCTGACATTGTTTTCTCGTGACATATTGTACTTCATGTTAGTGGTAAAATTTCATTCAAATAACTTGCGTTTATTTGTGAAAAAAACGGAAATTTGGCAAAAATTGGACTGCAAAAGTTATTGTGCAATTTCTCCTGAGTATGCTGATAACTGATATGTGGGGGGGGAACCACTGTTTCGGCACATGGCAGAGCTAGGCTAGTTTCACATTAGCGTTTTTTTGCGCAGCGCATCAGGGGCATAAAAAAACGCAAAGAAAAACGCAAAACAAACGCGCATTTTTTAACATGCGCACGCTGATGCGTCAAAAAACGCAGCGTTGCTTGCGTTTTACATGCGTTTTTGCATGCGTTTGGGTTTTTTATGCACATGCGTTTTTAGGTGTGACATTTTTTCCATTGTCTAGAGAACATTCTAGACTTGTTTACCTCAAAAACACATGCACAAAAAAACGCAAGCGTGCGCAAGACCATACGCATGCATGCGTTCCCATAGACTTCAATGTGTTGTTTTTGCGCATTCCGTGTGCAAGCGTGCGCATGCGTTTTTTTGACGAGACAGGGCGGACCAAAAAATGCAAAATGTTGCGTCTGGTGCGAAAGACAAAAAAACGCATCCGCACGAAAACGCACGTGTGCGCAAGACCATGCGCACGTCATGTTAAACATAGGTGCGCAGTGCGCATGGGTGCGCACGATGCGCTGCGCACAAAAGCGCTAATGTGAAACCAGCCTAAGGGAAGGAGAGCCGTTTGACTTTTTCAATGCTAAATTGGCTGGAATTCAGATTGGACGCCATGTCACGTTTGGAGAGCCCCTGATGTGCCTAAACTGTGGAAAACCCCACAAGTGACCCCATTTTGGAAACTAGACCCCCCCCCCCAAGGAACTTATCTAGATATGTGGTGAGAACTTTGAACCAACAAGGGCTTCACAGAAATTTATAACGTACAGCCGTACAATTAAAAAAATCATATTTTTTCCACAAAAATGATCTTTTCACCCTCAATTTTTTTTTCCAAGGGTAACAGGACCCCAAAAGTTATTGTGCAATTTGTCCTGAGTACGCTGATACCCCATATGTGGGGGTAAACCACTATTTGGGCGCATGGCAGAGCTCGGAAGGGAAGCAGCGCCATTTGACTTTTATGGCTGGAATTGAGATTGGACGCCATGTCACGTTTGGAAAGCCCCTGATGTGCCAAAACAATGGAAACCCCCCACAATGCCAATTTGAAAACTAGACTCCCCCAAGGAACTTATCTAGATGTGTGGAGAGAACTTTGAAAGCTCCCAGGGCTTCACAAGAGTTTATAACGCCCGGGCGTGAAAATAAAAAAAAATCTTATTTTTAACACAAACATGATCTTTTAGTCCCCAATTTTTTTTATTCTCCCAAGGGTAACAGGAGAAATTAGACCCCAAAAGTTGTTGTCCAATTTGTCCTGAGTACGCTGATACCCCCATATGTGGGAGAAAACTACCGTATGGGCACACGTCGGGGCTCGGAAGGGAAGTAGTGACGTTTTGGAATGCAGACTTTGATGGAATGGTCTGCGGGTGTCATGTTGCCTTTGGAGAGCCCCTGATGTACCTAAACAGTGGAAACCCCCCACAAGTGAACCCATTTTGGAAACTAGACCCCCTAAGGAACTTATCTAGATGTGTGGTGAGCACTTTGAACCCCCAAGGACACCACAGAAGTTTATAACGCCCGGGCGTGAAAATAAAAAAAATCATTTTTTTCCACAAAAATGATGTTTTTGCCCCCATTTTTTAATTTTCCTAAGGGTAACAGGAAAAATTGGACCCCAAAAGTTGTTTTACAATTTGTCCTGAGTAGGCTGATAAAACACTGTTTGGGCACATAGTAGAGCTTGGAAGGGAAGGAGCACTGTTTGACTTTTTCAACACAGAATTGGCTGGAGATCAGACGCCATGTTGCGTTTGGGCACATCAGGTGCTCTCCAAACAGTGGAAACCCCCCAATTCTAACTCCAACCCTAACTCCAACACACCCTTAACCCTAATCTCAGCCCTAAACCCTAATGGGAAAAAGGAAATAAATACATTTTTTTAATTTTATTATTTTTCCCTAACTAAGGGGGTGATAACGGGGGGTTTGATTTACTATATAAGGCGGGTTTTTGTGTTTGGCAGCTGTCACACGCTAATAGACGCTTTTTATTGTAAAAATAGTTTTTGCATCACCACATTTTGAGAGCTATAATTTTTTCATGTTTTGACCCACCGAGTCATGTGAGGTCTTTTTTTTTGCGGGACGAGTTGACGTTTTTATTGGTCCAATTTTCGGGCAAGTGACAATTTTTGATCGCTTTTTATTCCGATTTTTGGGACGCAGAATGAACAAAAACCAGCATTTCAAGAATTTCTTTTGGGGGGTGCGTTTACACCGTTCCGCGTGCGGTAAAATTGATAAGGCAGTTTTATTCTTTGGGTCAGTACGATTACAGCAGTACCTCATTTATGTCTTTTTTTATGTTTTGGCGCTTTTATGCAATAAAAACAATTTTATATAAAAAAAATTTTTGCATCGCTTTATTCTGCGAGCTATAACTTTATTTTTTCACTGATGACGCTGTATAGTGGCTCGTTTTTTGCGGGACAAGATGACGTTTTCAGCGGTACCATGGTTATTTACATCCGTCTTTTTGATCGCGCGTTATTGCACTTTTTGTTCGGCGGTATGATAATAAAGCATTATTTTTTGCTTCGTTTTTTATTTTTATTTTTTAAGGGGTTCGCTAAAGGGGTTAACTACTGAGACAGTTTTATAGGGCGGGTCATTACGGACGCGGCGATACTAAATATGTGTACTTTAAATTGCTTTTTTTTTTTTATTTCCAAAAAATAAATTTATTAGGGAATATTTTTATTTTAAATTTATTTAGCGATTTTTTATAAATTATTTTTACACTTTTTTTTTACTTTATTACAATGTCCCAGGGGGGACATAACTGTCATGTGACAGATCGCTGATCTGTCACATCACAGATCAGCGATCTGTCACAGGTAGTGCTGCAGGCTTCCTCATGCCGGCACATTGCAGGAATGAGGAAGCCGCCTCCCTGCAGGTCCCCGAAGGTTCCCGCCGCCATTTTGGATCAGGGGACCTACAGGGAAGGAGGCCCCCGCCGCAGCGCTGCACATTGCGCTGCTGCGGGGGTCTCAGGGAAGCACGGAGGGAGCCCCCTCCCTGCCGATACTTCCCTAAACCCCGGTACACTGCGATCGTGTTTGATCGCAGTGTGCCAGGGCTTAACGTTTCGGGGGCAGTCCGTGACCGCCCCTGACACATAGTGCCAGGTGTACACAAACCAGAAGTATTCAGCTCACCCCTCTTCACTCCTGATCACACCTCCGACGCAGGGAAACACCCTGACCCGGGTGTATAGTGCATGCACAACATAAAGAAGGATTTTTCCAGCGTCTCCAGGAGCTAAAATAATAATTGCTTTATTGAGAATATAAAATCTTCATACCATCAGGTAAAAACGACATAAAGAGGCGTATGGAGGGGAGCAATTTCCTACGCGTTTCACTCTGAAAGGGCTTAATCATGGAATTTCCATGATTAAGCCCTTTCAGGGTGAAACGCGTAGGAAATTGCTCCGCTCCATATGCCTCTTTATGTCGTTTTTACCTGATGGTATGAAGATTTTATATTCTCAATAAAGCAATTATTATTTTAGCTCCTGGAGACGCTGGAAAAATCCTTCTTTATGTTGTGCATAGTGCCAGGTGTCAGCTGTGATAATCAGCTGACAACCGGCCGCATCAGCGGCGCTCACCACGTGAGCGCCGCTGATCGCTATGATGTACTATCCCGTCCATGGGCATAGTGCCCCAGGTCCCATGGACGGGATAGTACATCAGATGGCAGAAAGGGGTTAATAAATTCATTCGCAAATTAACTATAAACAGACAATTTTCAAATTCAGAACACTAAACAAATAAAAAAAAAAAAAAGGGGATTCCAAAATCACTGAATGTGACCCATATAAACACCAAGATGTAGCTCCAACATCACCGTTTTATCCATTACATCATAAAGGTCACCATGTTGGAACCTTTTATTCTTTAGTGATGGAGGAGTTTGAGGATATCAATAAAAATTTTGATAATTTGACGAGAAAAGAGATATTCAAACGGCTACAAACGAATAACAAAATTGTTATAAGACAAGCAGATAAAGGAGGGGGAGTAGTAAGGCAGAATGTGGATGATTATATTCAAGAGGCAAAAAATATTCTATCAGATACCAAATACTACAAAGTGATCTCCAATGATCCCTCAAAAGAATTTGAAAAGGAGTACTCTTTGCTCATCAATGAAGAATATAGAGACAAAATAATAAATAAAAAAGAGAAGCGTTTTCTCACCAACACTTGCCCTAATCAAGCCATATTCTATCACCTACCTAAAATTCAGAAAAATACAAAAAACCCTCCAGGACGTCCTATCATCTCAGGGATAGGGTCACTCACAAGTACATTGTCTCACGTCATTGATTTGTACCTACAATGCCATGTCACCACATTGCCTTCTTATTTGAGAGATTCAACAATTGATCCTAGAAACCAGAGATCTTATCTGGGACAATGAATCTCTCTTTTTAACCCTTGATGTATCAGCCCTGTGCTCTATATTGAGCACAAGCTGGGTCTGGATGCAGTTGATTTTTATTTTCCAGGGACCCCTCCATTCCCTTTAAACAAAAGACCTTTTTATTAAATGGTTTAAAATTCATTCTGAAACACAATCTATTCATGTCCCAGAACACACAGTATTTACAGCAGTTCGGGACCGCAATGGGGACTCGGGCAGCCCAAACTTGTTTATGGGGAGGTTTGAGTCCCTATCGACGATTGGATCCCATAAATACGGTAATAATATCAAATATTATCGACGTTTTATAGATAATCTGTTCCTCATCTGGTGTGGTACGGAACAGGAGGTGTCCCTCTTTGTTGAAGAACTCAACAGCAACAATTGGGGGCTCTCATCCACTGCAAATATTTCCAAGGAAAGTATCATCTTCCTGGATTTAGAACTATACCATTAAGATAATCAAATCAAAAGCCGAACTCATTTTAAACCAGTTGACACTAATGGCTTCTTGGATTTTTTTAGTTCACTCTACTGTAAATGGAAGACAAATATTCTATCCAGTCAATTGCGTTGTATTAGACGCAACTGTACGTCCAATACAGATTACGTACAACAATCACAGGTTTTACTTCCTAGGTTTAAAGAAAAAAGGTATCCAAAACCATTAGTACATGCAGCATATCAGCGCAATCTTACTCTCACACAGGATGATTGCTTGAAAAAAACATTCCTCAAAACATGATGCTAGGGATAGCACAGCAAAGTGGAAATATAGCTTCATTACCACCTACAATAGAAGCCACCAATCCATCCGCTGCATTCTTGAAAAATATTGATACTTACTAAGGAAAGACCCAATACTCAAGGATCTTATCCCAAAGAGACAAAATATTGCCTTTAGAAGAGGTAGAACGATTAAAAGTTATATAGCACCTATTTACACCCCCCCCCCCCCCAAAAAAAAGAAAAACAATATCAATAAATGTGCCATCTGTCCAAAAAATGAGGAAAAAGGAATTTTTAAATGTGGAAAAAAACGTTGTGACTGTTGTAAAATTATAGATCATGGTAAGAAAAATGTAAACATAAAAAACAGAAATACCACATACAATTTTACCCAAGAATTAACCTATGGTCCTGATTTTGTTGTGTATGTGGTGACCGGTGTGTGTGGACTTTTATATGTCGGCCGCACTACACAGTCACTACGAAATCGTATGAATGGTCATAGACAATGTAAAAATAGGGGTTTTAAAACAAAGTTTATCTAAGCACATCACTCTTAAACATAACAAAAACATTGAATGTATAAAGGTCACGCCAATAGAACAAATACCTGCAGCAATGAGAAACAGAAAAGCAGCTCTTAATGCCAAAGAGTCCTATTGGATATACAGACTGGGCAGTCTGTACCCTGATGTACTGAATGAGATCTCTGATCTCGTATAGATCAATCAATAGATTCTCCCTTTGTCTTGTTTTTCCTTGTTTTAATTTCTTTGGAGGGGGGGGGAACTTTTGAATTTTTTTAAAAACTTTTTTGGATGATTTTTTTAAAATATATTTTCTTGTTATTTATTTATGATCTTTAGTACCTGCAGTGCTTCTAGTTTACCGCCTGACCGCTTGCACCAAGAGAAGCGAGGTGTTTAATCAGGCATATGAACAGGGTTTTTTTTTTTTTTTGTGGAACATGTACAATAACATGTCTGATTGCCTAAAATTTACAAATGTACTGTTTCAACCCTGAAGGAGGGATGATGTTATTTAATATGCGTGCACAACATTCTTTTATTAGGGATGAAGTTACAATATATGTACTTTAACGGCTAAAGAGTTTGATAACTAGTGATTGGTTCCTCAGTTATGATAACCACACCCATTAGCAAGGAAAATGGGGTATAAATCGCTTACAACAAAATCATTTTTCCAGGACGTCCTATCCTGACAGCACCATGGGGGTTGTCCTTTCATCCTTCCAGGGACAGGAAATGCACGAGAGGTTAAAAGGTCCCCTCCCACACCACACTCCAGTGTTTTTCCTGTCCCTGTAAGGACAGGCATGAGAGCGCCGCAGCATACAGGAATCTTACCGGGGCCAGGAGGTTCAGGGTCCTAACCGCCAACTCCTACAGGTCGGACAATGTAGGCGGCACCCCCCTAAGGGGGGTTCTCCGCCGGGTGTCCCGTGGAGCGTCGCTCCGAGACTCATCCCCGCTTCCCCCCAGCGTGGCTCCCGCGAGACCCAGAATGCACGGGAGACCAGCGTCAGAAACGGCGGCGCGTCACTTCCGGGCGCAAAGGCACGGAGGACGCGTCAGAGGGCGGCAGAAGGAGCGTTCCTGCGCAAGACAAGGTAGGATAAGAGCGGGGGGAAGCGGGAGACCAGCGGCAGATTGAGAGGTGACAGATGCCTAGGTTTTCGGTCAGACGCCGCCAGCATGGACGCCAGGACCAGTGACCAGCCAGAACCAGCGTCCGTGAGTAAAGGGCACAGGGGCAAGATGGCCAGAGACAGGAGCTTTTTGTAAAGGGGGACTCCTGTCTTTTTAGGATAAGGCGACACCGACTCCGGCAACGGCCAGGACATCAGGCAAACCCAAATGCCCCATCTGTGCCAGCAAACTGCCGAGCGCATGGAAGAAATCCCTATGCGAGGATTGCACACTCCGAATTGCCAGAGGCGAACAGGCAGCCTTTCTCACGGAGATGCGCGCACTAGTCAGAGACGAAGTTCAAGCCTCGGTCTCTGGAATGCTACCTACTCAGTCTTCCGGCCGGTCCCAGTCCAAAAGACCTAGATGGGAGTCCGACCTATCATCGGAAGAAGAGATACGGGGCACGGACTCGGAGGAAGAGGGCGAGATTACCTCGGAACCCCTAGAAACAGGGAAGAGGTACCTCTTTACATCAGAGAACACGGAAGAGCTGCTCAGGGCAGTAAGAAGTACACTGCAGATCGAGGAAACCCCGAAAGAACAATCCATCCAGGACACAATGTTCGGGGGACTAAGAGCCAGGATTCGTCAGGTCTTCCCAGTTAATGACCATATCTGGGCAATGATCCTGTAAGAATGGGAAGATGCGGAGAAAAGACTGATCGTGCCGCGAGACTTTAAGCTGCAACTTCCATTTAACCAGGAGGACATCAGCACTTGGGACGAGGTGCCTAAGATCGATTCACCGGTGGCCAAGGTGTCGAGGAAAACTTAGATTCCTTTTGAAGATTCTTCCAGTCTCAAGGAGCCCATGGACAAAAAGGCCGACGTGCTCTTAAAAAGAGCTTGGGAGGTCTCAGCGGCAGTGATAAAAGCAAACATAGCCGCTACATCGGCCGCTAGATCCATGCACCTATGGATCGACCACTTGGAACAACAGTTAAAGGATAAAACCCCTAGGGGTGATATCCTTGAGAGTATTCCCCTGTTGAAAATCGTGACCGGTTTTCTGGCAGATGCTTCTGCAGAATCGGTACGGTTTGCGGCCAGAAATAATTCCCTATCCAACGCGGCCCGCCGAGCCATATGGATGAAAACCTGGTCGGGGGACTACCAATCTAAAAATAAGTTATGTTCCATACCCTTCTCGGGCGGTAAGGTATTTGGGTCAGCTTTGGATAAAATTCTAGAGAGTGCCTCCGACGACAAAAAAGGTTTTCCAGAGGAAAAAACCAAAAAGGCAATTTCCCTTTCAGAGATCCCGCCCATACCAGAGGCAGGAATATAGAGGGAAAGGGAAATCTTCTCGCTGGGCGTACTCGAGGGGGGGGGGGGAGACGTAGAGCTCCCCCGTCTCGCTCCGGACAAAGTTCCAGGAGCAGAAGGCAATGACACCATGCCTGTAGGGGGGCGCCTCAAACACTTTGCAGGGGCATGGCAGCGCATCTCCCAAAACCCATGAGTCCTCAATACAATCTCCCAGGGCTATACCCTCGAGTTCACAAGATCCCCTCCAGCACGATTTGTGGTTACAAAACCCCGTTCCAAGGCCATGATAGACCCTATATGGGCAGACATAAGAGACCTGTTAAAAACAGAAGTAGTAATTCCAGTCCCAGAGGTAGAGAGAGGTCAGGGCCACTATTCTACACTCTTCACGATAAAAAAAAACGTCGGGAGAAAGCTATCATAAATTTAAAGCCATTGAATCAATGGGTTCGTTACAAAAGGTTCCGAATGGAGTCCCTGAAAACCGCCATACCGCTAATAAACCAGAACGCGTCCATGCGCACTATAGATTTAAAAAGCGCATATTATCACGTTCCCATCCATCCTCAATCTCAGAGGTTCCTGCGTTTCGCCCTAGAGAAAGGAGGCAAACACTACCACTTCCAGTTTCAGGCTCTTCCGTTCAGCTTGGCATCAGCACCTCGCGTTTTCACAAAACTGGTGGCCGAAGTCGTGGCAGACTTAAGACAAAGAGACATATTCATTGTACCTTATTTAGACGACTTCTTGGTAATATCCCGGTCAGCGTCCGAACTAAAACAACAACTCAGCTCAATAATCTTCAGCCTCGAGAACCTAGGTTGGATACTAAACAGAGAAAAATAAGATCTGCGGCCCAGCACCCAGAAAAAATTCCTAGGGGTAATGCTAGACTCCAGAAGAAGGGTCTCGCTCTTGCCGGAGGTAAAGAAGAAGCCCATCATGGACAAGGTTCGGCAGCTCAGCCAACACCAGGTTTCGATAAGGACCGCGATGGAAGTCCTGGGCACCCTGACCGCATGCATACCCTGTATCATGTGGAGCCAGGCTCACACAAGAATCCTACAAAAGGAGATCCTTACAAAATGGGACAGACGGCAGTCCTCGCTGGACGAGAAGTTCCGACCGTCTCCGGCGCTGAGACCATCTCTGAAATGGTGGATCAGCAACAGAAACATCAGCCGGGGGGTTCCTTGGATCCTGTCTCCATGCGTGACCATCACTACAGATGCCAGCAGGGAAGGATGGGGAGCCCACCTAGTAGGAAGATTCTTACAAGGAACGTGGCCCAAGAGTATCAGCTTACAGTCCTCAAACTACCGAGAGCTGCGAGCAGTTTTGGAGACACTGAAGAGAAGCGGTTCAAGACTACAGATCCAACATATAAAGATCATGTCGGACAACGTGACCACAGTAGCCTTCCTACGCCACCAGGGGGGCCCAAGGCACGGGAAACTTCAGAAGCTAGCAGCTCGCATCCTCACCTGGGCAGAGAATAATTCTCGCTCCCTGTCAGCGGTGCACCTGGAAGGCTCCCAAAACAGGATAGTCGACTATCTAAGCAGACAAGAAGTCCGAACCACCGAATGGGAGCTAAAAGAGGAGATCTTCAAGGATCTTTGCCATCGCTGGGGGACACCCCAGCTGGACCTCTTCGCGACAAGGAAAAACGCCAAGCTGAAGAGGTTCTACTCCCTTAACCCGGCGGACCATCCAGAAGAAATCGACGCCCTGGACCAGAATTGGGGAAGGGGACTCCTATACAGTTTTCCACCGATCGCCATAATACCGAGGGTCCTCAGGAAGATCCAGGAGGAAGGGGCTCAGGTGATGCTGGTCGTACCTTTTTGGCCCAGGCGGAGTCGGTTTCCCCTCCTCAGAAAGATGGCTCAGAGGGGGCCACTCCACCTACCAACAATACATGACTTGCTATCCCAGGGTCCAGTGCTACACCCAAACCCAGGAAGCCTGCAACTGGCAGCATGGATCCTGAGAGGGACATCCTAAAGTCCAATGGCCTCTCGGACCAGGTGATCTCCACATTGCAGGCCAGCCGAAAACCGGTGACAAGAGCGATATATTGTAAAATCTGGAAGAGATTCTGTACAGAAAGTGGCAGTGCCCCTTTAGACCTATCTCGGCCTGATATCCCTCGGATCCTGGACTTCCTACAGGCCGGATTCGATAAGGGCTTGACCCCGAGCACACGCAAAGAACAGATAGCGGCCTTAAGTACCTTCTTTAATTTCTCCCTATCCTCCCATCCATGGATAGCGCGATTTATTTAAGCCACCCAGAGGTTAAGACCCACATTGAGAAAAAAACTGTCCCCCCATGGGACCTAAATCTGGTACTCAACACGCTGTGTAGGCCCCCTTATGAGCCAATTTCGGAGATAGACATTTCAAAGCTCACACAAAAAACTGTTGTTTTGGTAGCTATCACCTCAGCTAAACGTTTAGGTGAAATCCAGGCCCTTTCAATCCAGAATCCCTACATTCAGATCTTCAAGGACCACATAACGCTCAAACTAGATCCAAAGTTTCTCCCTAAGGTAGTGTCGCCGCAGAATCTAAACCAAGAAATAATCCTGCCCTCGTTTTGTCCAGCCCCAAAGAATGATAAAGAAAAATTGTTTCATTCTCTGGATGTTAGACGTACGGTCGCCCGTTACCTGGAAGTCACCCGGGACTGGCGACAGGACACAAAACTATTTGTCCAGTACGGCGGCAAAAATAAAGGTAGAAGTGCGGCTACACAGACTCTAGTGAGGTGGATAACAATAATCTCCACGGTGTACGAGGCCGAGGGCTTGCCGGTACCTGAGGGGCTTAGGGCTCATTCCACCAGGGCGATAGCGACTTCATGGGCAGAGAGGGCGGGTGCCTCAGTAGAACAGATATGCAGGGCCGCCACCTGGTCTACACCAAATACTTTCTGTAGACACTATAAGTTGGACACTATCAGCTAGCCAGGCGACCTTTGGTCGCAGAGTGCTACAAGCAGTAGTCCCACCCTAAGCGAATTCCTACTTTGGTATTCCCCATGGTGCTGTCAGGATAGGACGTCCTGGAAAACGGAGATTAGACCTACCGGTAATGTTATTTCCAGAAGTCCATCTTGACAGCACTGGTAGTTCCCTCCCTATGATTTGTATTGGTATCATTATGCTTGTACTAAATCTAAATAAAATTTAATTGCATCCATACTGGTGTGGTACTTGGAAAAATCACTGGAGTGTGGTGTGGGAGGGGACCTTTTAACCTCTCGTGCATTTGCTGTGCCTGGAAGGATGAAAGGACAACCCCCATGGTGCTGTCAGGATGGACTCCTGGAAATAACATTACCGGTAGGTCTAATCTCCGTTTTTATATACCTGATGAAGGCCTACACGGCCGAAACGTGTTTTTTTTTTTTATAACAAAAAATGCTTTAATGTTTTTATTGTTTTTTTAAAAAATTTTGCATTTTACTTAGCCAATAAAATATCATCTGATTTAACGTCAGAGATACTCAGTTATTTGGCTTTATAACCTTCTTGCTCCAAATTGGGTTAAAGATCCTCTGAAGGAAGCGCCCTGAAACTTATTTATTCATGAACAATGCTAGGGGAGACAAAGATATAGATAGGGTTGCCCAGATATCCCACCGTCCAATCTGATTCTATCAAGGGAATTATCCATAACCAAATTAAGGTCCCCCATACATATAACATATGCATCTGGGTAATTTAAAGCAAAGCCCATCGCCATTTGAAGAACTGACACTGGCCGGGAAGGGGAAGGGGGATTATAAATGCATAATATAACATATCCTCTTGAGTTTATTAATGCATATACAAAGACAAAACGTCCCTCAGGGTCTTTTCGGGCCTCTTTAACCTACCACCTAATGTCCCTACGTATTAATAATGAAACCCCTCTTGATTAGCTGGTGTGAAACGAGCGAATGAACCATTGCACCCAAGGCTTCTGCACAAACCGGGCCGAGTCTCTAGTCAGGTGCATCTCGACCAGAACCACAATTTGAGGATGATAGCGCTTGATCTGGGAAAAAAAACCTTAATTCTTTTGCGAGGAGATTTGAGACCCCTCACATTCCAGGTCATACATATAATTTCAGAACCCATATTTCCTTATCCAAATATGGCATACATTATCACACAAGTAGAGGTTATAGGCATCGTGTAAAGACTCTCGGCAGCAGTACCTACAAAAACAACAAACAAAACCTTTAGAAAGAAGATCAAAGGAAAATTCAAAAATAAAGGAGCAAAGTCCTACACTCCCCTCTTGGATCGAATTGGGGGATACCCTCACTTAACACAGTGTCCGGTATTACTGTTAAATCGGACGCCAGTGTGAAGAGCGCCAATCATCTAGTTAGGAGAGTTCCAATTAACTGCCAGTAGATCAGGACTTCTTTCCACCAGAATCCTTATGGGACTGCACCCATTCCATCGCCTCCACCGGATTCGTGAAAAATATGGAGGAACCCTCATGGACAATTCGGAGTCGAGCTGGATTTATCACTGAATGAAGAACATTCTTTTCCCTGAGCTGCTTCTTGACTTCCATGAATTGTGCCCTCTTCTTCTGGAGCTCCATAGACAAATCAGAGAACATCGAGATCGTGGCACCATTGAACTTAATAGGGCTTTTTTGCGTTGCCATCCATAATGTAGCATCTCAGTCTTTGCAATTAAGGAGACGTGCCAGAAACTGTCTAGGTGGACTACCTGGTGGTAGCATCTTTGTAGGGACCCTATAAGCCCTTTCTACAGAGAACAGAGGAGAATTCATCTCCTAAAGTATCTTTAAGCCAGCCTTCTAAAAATTACTCTGGTTATTGGCCTTCTGAGCGTTCCTGTAATCCTATGACCCGGATGTTATTCCGGCGCAGTCTGTTTTCGAGGTAGTCTGCCATTTGCTTCCAGGCATTTATGGAGCCAGTCACTTTTGTTAGTTTGGTCTCTATGGGTGTAAAATTATCTTCCAGATGGGATACTCTGGATTCAACTTCTGTAATATGCCCACTCATAGCCTGCTGGAGACGTCCCACCTCAGAATGCACATCCTCTATTTTCCCGGTCAGGGACGTTCATGTTAAAGATATGGCCTGCATTAGCTATTCGGATGCCTGTCTGAGGGTTAGATCCTATTGCTCACCACCCTCTCCATCGTCAGAAGCATGGTTTTTACGCTGATCCGCAGCTTTAGCCTGTGATGAAGTATTCCTAAGGGATCATGCACTATCAGACGGATCATTCCTTGCAAAGTCTTTTAATTTGTCAGCCGCCCCCTGAACCTCTTGGACGATCCATGGTTAATTATAATGCAATAAGGCAAGCTGAGTAGACATATGTTTACAGAGTCCCCTCTTCCCTTGAATCCAGCTGCAGCAGTATTATGATGAAGGGTATATATCAGGTACAGTAGCTCTGGGCAGTGTAACAGAGCCGGGCGTTGGGTCCTATGACAGAACTGTTAATATTGTTAAAGTCCTGTGCAGCAGGGTGAGATAAAGTGCCCGCAGGGACAGCAGCAGGGGTACAAAAACCCCCTAAGAAGGCGGGAGCTCACGTGTAGTTTATCACTGAGGGAGCACGGGCTCATATCTCAGAGCTCACACCGCGCTTCCCTCTCAGGTACCTCCAGTATGCAGACGCCGCTCCCTTAACCCTCCCAGGGGAGCAGGATCCACAGCACTGTGCCTCCTCCTGATGGAGCGCACAGCAGAAAATGGCCGCCGTCCTCAGACCCCGCCGTGCCCACCACAGAGCCCGACGCACCGGGGCCATGCACCGCACCTCCTCAGGAACTGGGGGGGTGCAGGAGCTCGGGGGACTTGACCGCTGGCAGGTATAAGCAAATATCTGCAGTTTTGCTCAGAATTTCTTGCATGATAGTAGTTCTATCTGGCTGTGTCCTCTCAGCTCCTCTACATCGCTCCGCCCCTCACATTGTTCTGAATTGAAAATACTAGGATTCGGTCATGCAAATTATTACATGGACTCATACTTTCAGAAATCATTTTCTATTAACACAGTTTACCATACAATCTACAAATGCAGTTAAAGGGGTTATGCAGTCTAAACCGCAGACATATGAACCCCCTCAGTGCACATAGCAGGGATTCGCCGGTTCCTGAGCCAGGAAAGGCGGGTATAGATACACGAGTTATACATGCTCCTGGTCAGAGCCCGACTGACTAGTGTTGCGCAGCCTCGCTCCATAATACACTTGTATTGAGCGAGATGGCGCTCACTGGACGGCCGTGTCATTAGACAGGACAGAGTCTCACTCCATAAAAGCGTATGGAGCGAGGCCACTGTAGTTGGGCTCTGGCAGGGAGTATGTATAACTCAAAAGTAACCACCGATTCTGGCTGAGAAACCAAAAAAACCCCGCAGCACACAATGCGTGCGCTGGGGGGATTCATAAGTCTGCAGTCACACAGAGTGACTGCAGACTAATCAATTAAGACTGGACAACCCCGTTAAACTATCATGCAAAGGAAGAGCCATAAATCAACATATTCCAAAAACATTGCTGTCTTCTCTGGGCCAAAGTTAATTTTTACCTTTTCACCCTGTTTTCACTTTCCTGACTGGGGTAAATATTACGGCTCCCACTGATTTTGAGACTGTTTTCTCGTGACATATTGTACTTCATGATAGTAGTAAAATTTGCTCAATATGACTTGCATTTATTAGTGAAAATATCAGAAATCTGCCCAAAAAGTTAGCAAAGTTTTCAAAATTTAAATTTTTATGTAGCTAAATCAGAGAGTTATGTCACACAAAATAAGTTAATAAATAACATGACCCATATGTCTACATCAGCACAATTTTTGCAACAATTTTTCTTTGATAGGAAATTATAAGGATTAAAAGTTGACTAGCAATATCTAATTATTCCAAACAAAATTTACAAAACCATTGAAGTGACTTTGAGGGGTCTATACCACAGAAAAAGCTGCACCCCTCCAGGTGCTCAAAACCACTTTCAAAAAGTTTATTAATTCAGGTGCTTCACAGGAATTAACAGAATGTGGAAGGAAAAACTTTTTTTCACAAAAACAACTTTAGACCCAAATTATTTTATTTTCTCAGGGGTAACAGGAAAAAACAGACCCCACAATTTGTTGAGCTATTTCTCCTGAGTGCGCCAAACCTCATATGTCGGGTAAAACCAATGTTTGGGCACATGGCAGAGCTCGAAAGGGAAGGAGCGCAATTTGACTTTCTGAATGCAAAATTGGCTGGAATAATTAGCGGACACCGTGTCACGATTGGAGAGCCCCTGATGTGCCTAAAGAGTAGAAACCCCCCCTCCCCCCCACAAGTGATTCCATTTTGGAAACTAGACCCATCAGAGAATGTGTCTAGCTGTGTGGTGAGCACCATGAAACCCTAGGTGCTTCACACAAATTTAGAACGTTGAGCGGTGAAAATAAAAAAAAAAAAAAAAATTAAAAATCAAATTTTCATTAAAAAAGACATTTTTTAGCCCCAATTTTTTATTTTCACAAGGATAACAGGAGAAAATGTACAGTACCATAAAATATGTTATGCAATTTCTCCCGAGTACCCCAATAGCCAAAATATGGAGGAAAACCACTGTTTGTGCGCAGGGCAGGGCTCAGAAGGGAAGGAGCGCCATTTGACTGCTAAATTTGAAGGAATAATTAGCGGACGCCGTGTCAATTTGTAGAGCCCCTGATGTGGCTCAAGAGTGGAACACCCCCCCCCCCCCCCCCCCCCCAAGTAACACAATTTTAGAAGCTAGACCCCTCAAGAAGCTTATCTAGATGTGTGGAGGGTACCTTGAACCCCCAGGTGTTTCATAGAAGTTTATAATGTTAAGTGGCGGAAAAAAAATCTTTATTTAGCTCCAATTTTTTTATTTTCAAAAGAGTAACAGGAAAAAAAAAGGCCACCAAAACGCAGATACCCCAATATGTCGGGGGAAACTACTGTTTATGTCCACGGCAGGGCTCATGTCGTGTTTGGAGAACCCCTGATGTGCCTAAAGAGTGGAAACCCCCCACAAGTGACCCCATTTTGGAAACTAGACCCCTCAAGAATTTATCTAGATGTGTGGGGACCACCTTGAGCCCCTAGGTGCTTCGCAGATGTTAATGTTGAGCCATAAAAATAAATAAAAATCACTGTTTCCCACAAAAATGTTCTTTTAGCTCCAATTATTTTTTTCACAGCGGAAAATGGACCAAAATATTTGTTGCGCATTTTCTCCTGAGTACACCAATACCCAAAAGTGGACGAAAACAACTTTTTGGAGCACAGTGCAAAGCTTAAAAGGTAAGGAACCATATTGGAGTTCAGATTTTGTTGGACTGGTTTGAGGGTGCCATGTCACATTGGTAGAGCCCCTGAGGTGCAAGAATAGCAGAACCCCCCCATAAGTGACTCCAATTTGACAAACTACGCCTCTATATTAATTTATCTGCGGGTGGAGTGATCATATTGACACCACAGGTGTGTCACAGGATTTTTATACCATTGAGCAGTGAAGAAAAAATAATTTACATTTTTACCACCAAAATTTTGTTTTAGGCCCAGATTTTGCATTTTCACACTAGGAAATGGGTAAAAATGGCACCAATATATATGTCCCACAATTTTTGTCGAATTTGAAAATACCCCATATGTGGCTGTACAGTGCTGCTTAGCCATACGGTGCTGCTTAGCCATACGGCGAGACTCTGGAGGGACAGAGTGCTATTTGACCCCTGGGAAAGGGGATTTTCCTGGAATAGTTTGCGGATTCCATATACAGAGCCCCTAAGTGCTAGAAGAGCAAAATCCCCCCTCAGTTGACCCCATTTTAGAAAGGATACCCCTTTGGGAATTTATCTACAGGTGTAATGACGATTGACTCCATGGAGGTTTTCCAGAAACAAGCAGCAGTGGATGTTGCCGAGTGAAAATTGCAAACTGCCATTGTGGTGCCCGCACGTTGCAGTCGCCAGCACGTGGTAGTGCCCAGCTCAAGCTACTGGAGTTACGCCACTTGTAAATTAGGCGGGCTGTCATCGCTACAGAAATGCCAAACATGTGGACTCGAAATGTGGTTTAGGCACACTGAGGCTCAGAAGGGAGGGCGCATTTGGATTTGGGAGTGCAGAATTTTCAGAAATTCTTTTGGGGGGGCGAGGAGCTATGGCGCTTTTCCAAAGCCTTTGTACTACCAGTAAAGTGGAAGCCCCCTATATTTCCGTTAACAGATGACAGAGATGATCAAGGACTTACTTTTTTTTGTGGATTTATTTGAAGCTTTTGTAGGGAACATTTTATAACATTTGAGATCACATTTATCAGACACTCTACGATGAGCACTTACATCAGGGATTCCATCTAAACCTCAGACTGACGTGATTCAGATGAGACCCCCGAGGGATCCATTCGTTATAATGCGGCAGCAGATTTACCCTGGACTCAATCTGTCCTCTGTTCAGTGATGTCCTTTTCAGGAGGTGCACAAAACTGAGGTTGACTGCACATGACAGACACCACAGGTTCATAGGCAGCCAAACGGCGTCCACAGTGCCTCCATTTGCCTTATTATAGGGAATCTTCCACCGAGGCTTCCATCTGAATCACGTATTTTAGAGCTTTATACAGGAACCCCGATGTAAGCGCTCAGTGCAGAGCACAGGATAAATGTGCGCCGAGCCTTGCTGCGATCTTTGGGAGGCAGAATTAAAAAAAATCAACAGCATATGAACAATTTGTTTTATTAATTTTTTACGCCGTTCCTCGTGCGGTATAAGTGAGTAGACGACTTTATTCTTCGGGTCGGTGCGATTACAGCAATACCAGATTTATATTGGGTTTTGTGTTTGCCTGCTGTCACACTAAAAAAACGCTTTTCATTGCAAAAACTAGTTTTTGCATTGTCATATTTTGATAGCTATAATTTTTCCATATTTCATCTGACAGTCATGTGACAGGCTTGGTTTTTACGAGACGAGTTGATATTTTCATTGGTGCCATTTTTGGGCACATGACATTTTTTGATCGCTTTCTATTCTGTTTTCTTGGAAGCAGAATGAACAAAAACCAGCAATTTTGGATTTTTTCTTATGCCATTCCACATGTGATAAAGGCAGCTTTATTCTTCAGGTCAGTACGATTACAGCGATACTGCATTTACACACGTGGTCAAAATTGTTGGACACGTGGTCAAAATTGTTGGTACCCCTCGATTAATGACAGAAAAACCCACAATGGTGACAGAAATAACTTGAATCTGACAAAAGTAACATATTGAAAATCTATGAAAATGAACAAATGGAAGTCAGACATTGTTTTTCAACCATGCTTCCACAGAATTTAAAAAAAATAAATAAAACTCATGAAATAGGCCTGGACAGAAATGATGATACACCAGAAAATGTGACAAAAGGTACATGTTAAATCAAGGTGTGTCCACTAATTAGCAGCACAGGTGTCTACAGTCTTGGAATCAGTGAGTGGGCCTGTATAGAGGGGTACAGATACTCACTGTGCTGTTTGGTGACATGGTGTGTATCACACTCAACATGGACCATTTTTTAAGATGTGTGGCTGCCAATTTTTTCCAAATTTTATTTTTTAAAATGAAATGGAAACATGTCTAACTTTCACCTTCTAGAAAGAAATTTCCAAAATGATTGCATTCTTGTTTTCTTTACAGTTTACACAAGGTCCCAATGTTTTTGGAAATGGGGCTAATTGGGATGTGGAAATATATACATAAACTTACTTACATAGCGCTATTCATTCCCACAGCACCTTACAAACATTAAAACCGCTGTCCCCACTGGGGCTCACAAACTACATTCCCTATCAGCACACATTTGTAATGTGAACCAAGTACCCAGAGGAAACTGACGCAAATAAGGGGAGAGTATACAAGCTCACTGCAGAATTTGAACCCAGTATCCTAGCGCTGCAAAGCAACAGTGCTAACCACTGATCCACGATACTGCCACATATATGCACACACATATTTATATATATTATCATAATAGAATATGTGTGTGTGTATATATGTGGCAGTATAGTGGCTCAGTGTGATTTTGTAAATTGCTCTTTTGCTCAGTGACATATTAACTCAAGTCACTTTTCAATGTGGGAGTACTCCTTAATTCTAAGCAGAGTGTGTATATATATATATATATATATATATATATATATATATATATATATATATATATATATATATATATATTACATTTATTTATATATATTTAATATATTACATTACAATTATATATTACACACACACTGCTCAGAATAAATGAGTACACCAACTGAACATAAGAACTATTTACAAAATCTGGACAAGACTGAATTTCATACTACACTTTTTAACCCATATCAAGAAAAAGCCCAATTACAATTTGCCAGGGCCCACCTATGGGAAATTCTGAACAGACAAGTTGAAGATAAATGTTGCAATATATCAGCAACTTATTTATTCCATCCCTAGATTTGGTGTTGCAGTTCATACAAAATACTAGATGTAGTAGTCTTTGATGTGCGGTTTTCAATTTTGCATCAACTAATTTGAGTAAAACTGAAGATTGTGTAGTGAAAGTTATATTATTAACCTTACTTTTTTGTGCATGGGCTTTAGTCGAGGTTTTCTTTGTGGACGACACTGGTGCTTGCCAAAATTCAACCTGGTTTGGCTTTCTACTTCTTATGCTTACTGCAGTGAAACCTGCATGTCTTTTTTCTTTTTTACTCTTCTCATCAGACGACACTCCTGTTTAGGTGTCCACTTACATCTTCATCCTGGACGTTTCTGGGAAGTGATTGTGGTTACATCTTTTTTAAATTTGGTATCACTTTTGCTACAGTATTCTGACTGATAAGTAAAGCTTTGCTGATGTTTTTGCAGCCTTTACCTTTGCTGTGTAAATAAATTATTTTCTTTCTTGGGTCTTGTGACATTTCTCTGCCATGTGGTGCCATTGCTGACAAGATGCAATGGGAAAGGATTTTGTTCAGTACCACCCTTATTATCAACTGTGTGCTGGACAACTGTTTAATGAATAATTAACTTACCTATGGTTGAATTCTTGTTAACGAAACACTGCCATCAAAGTTTTTATTCCTTTCAATATATTGTAGTCATTATATTATATAGCACTGTGTGCTTACAAATAGTTATTTTGCCTTTCTACCGAGTTAATTATTCTGTTTTCTCTGCTCTATGTAGAAACAGGAAGTATCTTGCCCTTGCATTTATCATCCTCCTCTTAAAGGAAATGTGCATCACTAACATGGTTTTCTCAAAGAACAGCTCCCAGTGTTATGCTTAAAAAAAACACTTTATATCATTAAGGGATTGCTCCACAAACCTTTTGTTTCAGTCATAGCAGTGGCGCTTTTTATTGTTTCAGTCACAGATCAGTCAGTGTCCTGCACACACACAACAATGCAATTGATTGCCGTGACTGACCCGACATTATGGTAAACACCTAGCAAATCCTGCGAATGCGCGCTGCCCATCCGCTCCCTGGGCATGCACACTGACTCTAGGTGTACAGCCTCTGCTTCATATCAGATGTGCACATGCATGAAGCGCAGAGTGGAGGGGACACAGTGGCGTGCATATTGTGTGCGCTCACATGTCATATAGCCACTGACTCACTCAGCTGCTCAACGCTCCCCCCACCTTGCCAGGGACTTTTGCAGGGACTCATACAGAGAAAATCGACCCCCCTGTTTCTTCATAGAGCTTAGAATGATTCAGCTAGTCAGTTTTTAATCATATGATGTCGCAGACCTAATGGAAATAGTGAAATATTAACTGTAGCAGGGCAAAACAAGCAATTGTAAGTACACAGTGCTATAGAATAAGATGACTGCAATATATTAAGAGGATAAATATTTTGATGGGAGTGGTTCTTTAATTACAATTTTGCAACCTAAAGTTTAAATTTGCTCATAAGGCTTTCATTGAGGTGTACTTATTTCTGCGACATTGTTTTGAATCAATTAGGAAAATTGCTTTTTTGGGTGTGCGGATTAACATATCTCGTATGCAATAAATGACCCACATTTGTGAGAGTATTTTATAGTATGTTATTCCATAGGAAATGTTAATTCAGAAAGTACTCATTTATGCTGTTCATGTTGCGCACAGTACAAATATACTATATATTTATATATATATATAATCTGATCCTTGTCTACTATCAACCAGATATTGTGATAGTAGACAAGGATCAGAAGACAGCAATGATAATAGATGTGGCAGTGCCAAGTGACAGCAACATCGGAAAGAAGGAATATGAGAAACTGGAGAAATACCAGGGCCTCAATGGAGAACTGGAGAAGATGTGGAAGGTGAAGGCAACAGTGATTCCAGTGGTGATAGGAGCACTTGGCACAGAGACCCCTAAGTTTGGAAAACGGCTATATATATTCTCCATAGAAACTAAATTTGCAATACATCTCATGTATGAGTAGGCAAGTGCATAACTCCCCGCAATTACAGGTCTTAACTGCCATAAATGAGGTTATGAATTGTCTGAAGAATACACAATTGTAGATGGACACATATATAGACAGGCAAGGACGATCAAAAACCCCTTCAATACATAAAAAGACTGACCTTGCCTCCTCGCAGAATGTGATACCATACTGATGTCCCCCCAAAGTCCACATGGAAATCTGTGTAACAGCCTCTTACACTCATGAGACAATACCTAGAATGAATAAAAACCAAGTTATAAAGCAGTATAATTTATAGGCTGATGCAACAAAATACCAGCGTGGTAGTCCTCAAAGACACAGGAAACTTATTCCCTCTATGCCAGTTTTAAGGCTTAAAAATTGGGAAAATACATTATTAAAGTTAACACAAAAAAGACCCAAGAAATGCATTTTTTATAAAATATATTTTTGGGTACATATATATGGTAGATAGATTAAAAAAATTGAATATATATACTGATATAGAAGAGTTAATGGTTTGCTTTTATATCCCTTTAATTACCTTTAAGACTTCAAATTGCCTTTTGCCTATTATTGCTAGAATTATTCTTATGTAGACTTTTATTCTCTGTTTTCAAGGAAACTATACTTGTTATCATATTTGTTCTCAATAGTCAGTAACAACATGTTCTGGGTACATTGTAAACATGGTATAACCCTGAAGGTGATGGTGAGGGCTACATGAGCTCCACAGAATTACCGTATTTTTCGCTTTATAAGACGCACTTTTGTTCCCCCAAATTTTGGGGGAAAGTAGGGGGTGCGTCTTATAATCCGAATATACGGGGGAGGGGGGGTGTATATATATATATACTGCAGGGTCCAGGGGAGGTGGGGGCAGCTTTGGAGTGGTGCTGTGAGCTGGTAAAAGCTGCCGGAGGGAGCCTTTGATCTCCTGCTCCCGCTCATATAATATGCACTGCCGCTGTCCATCACCATGGTGCTGAAACCGCACCACGGTGACTGGCTGGGGGAGCGGCGCATATTATATCTGCCTGTGCCCTCCTTTGATCGCACATGATCCCCCGTGTTAGATATCGCCCCCATGCTGCTGCCCATAGTAAAATAAAAAACTCTTTCCTTACCTCCTCCAGCGCTGATCTCCCAGTGTCTCGGCTGCCGCTGTCATCAGGCACGCAGAGATGATATCACTCTGCTGTGCTGATCACATGACCGGCACTGAGAACCAGGAAGTGGAGGAGGAGCTCAACCACACTGAGGGAGACACGAGGAGGGACAGCGCTGAGAAGGTAAGGAAAGAGTTTATTTTACTAAAAGCAGCAGCATGGAGGCGATATCTAACACAGGGGGCCGTGTGTCAGCCACAGGGGGCCAGTGTGTCAGCCACAGGGGGCCAGTGTGTCAGCCACAGGGGGCCAGTGTGTCAGCCACAGGGGGCCAGTGTGTCAGCCACAGGGGGCCAGTGTGTCAGCCACAGGGGGCCCGTGTGTCAGCCACAGGGGGCCCGTGTGTCAGCCACAGGGGGCCCGTGTGTCAGCCACAGGGGGCCCGTGTGTCAGCCACAGGGGGCCCGTGTGTCAGCCACAGGGGGCCCGTGTGCCAGCACAAGGGGGCTATATTCAATATAAGGTGGCCATATCCAGATTAAGGGGGCTAATTTTAGGATGGGGGGGCTATGAGGGACATATACCCTATATGATTTGTTAGACGGACACTGGCATTATAAGACGGACCCCATTTATTAAAAAATTCTCTATTCCTTCACCACATTTGGGGGTGCGTCTTATAATCAGGTGCGTCTTATAAAGCGAAAAATACGGTACATATTGTTGTAAATGGTATAAAAGATTGCCTTGTATTTCATTACATCAGATAAAGTGATTTGACCACTGCTCGTATGTGTTGAGTCTCTTGTCTCCAAGCGCTTGTGAACAGAAGGGCGAAAAACTCCTAATCCGGACTCACTGGTGATCTGGCTGATGCTTGGTCAGAACTAAAAGCAGCTACAACAGTTTTTGGCGCCCAACATTGGGCCGTGGAAACCAGCCTATTCGGAATCCGTATGTGGGAGCTTCCTGGGAGGTTGAATATGCAGAATTCAGGCTGAAGCAGGTGAGAACATTTATTCTTACATTGATTCTGCGTCTGCAACCTCTCTAAGGATGTCTACATATCTCTGGGTAAGACTGTACAACACGGTTCAAAAGAACCCACATCACCAGTGAGTGGTGAGTACGTCCGTATGAGAGTTGAATAATAGAGTAATAAGATAATAATTGTCATCTGTATCATCTGTCAATTTGTTCTGGCAATATACTAATATACTAACTGGTGTACTGTGTAGCACAAAACCTGGGATAGACTCTGTGCAGTGTGATTTTGGATTGGCAGTAAATCATGTGAGGCTGTATTTTGTATAAGGCTGGGGTTTTTGTTTGTTTTGGTCTTTGCTGATTCTTGTTGTTTAAGAAGTTGGCTTTGGTGTTCTCAGAGTGTCAGTGGACACTGCTGTAGGTTAAGGTGTCAAATCCAAAGCGCAAGATGGGTAGGCTGTGTGAATCCTTGTCTATGTCTATGAGAACCTCTGAATGAGATGAGAGAGGAGTAATTGAGTATAAGGGATTTAGGGATTTTTGTTATCTTCTCTTTGTAAAATCAAAAGACCGCTGAAAAGTGAAAGGAAAAAAAAAATCCCTGAATGAGCACATATGAATGAATCATCACACATCATTTTTGTGTCAAGAGATCGTTACCTTTCATTATACAGTTATCTGCTCTTACTGTGAAATCCTGTGATTTTGAGGGTTTTTGTAGAAATTGCTTTTGATTAATTGATTAAGTCTAAAGAGCTACGGCATTCTGTTACTTTATGAAGGACACTACATTCTGATGGGAGGGGGAATGATGCCGCTGTGCGGTTTCCTCTCGTCTTATCTCTGCTGCGCTCATGATTCTCTGTGGTTCTGAAATACTCGCTAGGAGATTTGTGCATTTTAAAGCAACAGTACTTAATTGAAGTGGAATGAAATTTTGCAAGTTGAAGTTGAAAGTAAAATATGGTGCCTAATTTAGAAGGAAATTGTAAGTGATTGTTTGGTCATTAATGTGTTTGAACCTGCTTCTAGTTGTGTGATTGATTTGTATAGCAAATTGTGGATCAACAAAGGAGGCAGCCGACTGTATGGCTGATAAAGTAGGTTAGAGGCCTATCACACCTGGGCCTTCTTACTTTAGTCAGGGTTTTTTTTTGCTGTGGGTGAGAGGCGAGGGCAAGGAGCCCTCTGGATACACCTTGGCAGGCTCACTCTGACTTGCTATGTGTGGGCTGTAAGACAGAGGTCCAGACACACAGAAGGGCATTTCAGAAGATAGATGAGCTGTCCAAGTTGAAGCAGCCTTTCTCACAATCCATGGAGCTGGGCTGGAAGGAAAAAGGCCTATTCCTATTCTAGCCAATTAGAGGAGGGAGGGAACATTTAAAATAGAATTAATACATGCAATAGTACAATATGGTGAACACTTGTATAAATAAAGTGCCCTCTCCCACGCGATTGGATGGCAGACCATCCGGTGTAGGATAAAAAACAAACTGAAAATGGTGAGTAAAAACCTGGTGAGGCCCATGAAATTAAATAAAAGGTGAAGAAAATAAAATTTGAAAAAAATAATCTTTATTGAATATATTATGTACAACAACATAAGTTAAAATATAGTAAAATTTAAAATAAAATTAGTGCTTGAGGAATAAAAACCGCAATAATACAATGAGTATATGTAATATATGAAATCTGAATGATGTCACCTCAATTGATAATCTCAATACCACACAACCAACCGCAGGTAAGAAATTGATATTTTAGCAGCTAAAGTTTTTTTGTATATATTTGAAGTGCAAAAAGTGCAAAAGAAATGTGCAAAATTGTGTCACAAGGAATGGATTAATCTGTGCAATATTACAGAAACACCACGCAAGAAGTGAAAATGCAAAATATGTATAAAATATACAAAAAAGTGCCAGAAAAAATTTTTTATATATAAAAATGTGAAAATTATAATGAATGTTATGCGGAAATATGCAGAAAAAAAGGGTGCAACAAATGCAAAGTGCAAAAGAACAACAGAAATGTCTGCAAGGCAAGAGCATATGTTCAAACCTAGCCACAATAATAAATTCAGTCTTAGCCCCAATAAGAAGTGCAACAATTGTGAAAAAATGCAGAAAGGGTGTCTGCAAAAAAAACAAAAAAACAAAAACAAAAGTGTATTCAGACCTAGCCACAATAATACATACAGACAGCCTCAGTAATAGATGTCACATGTGCACTGCTGATTAGAAACCTAAATCAGCCAATGAGGCCATAAACAGCTATAATAATGAAAGATGGCTAGATACCATTTTATGCTCAAATAAGTGTAACAATTGTGTAGGAAAACTGCAAGAGTGTCTACAAAACAAGAGCATATATTCAGACCTGGCCACAATAATAGATACAGACTTAGCCACAATAAATGTCACATATGCGCTGTTGATTAGGAGACAAGGCCAGCCAATAAGGTTATAAACAGCTATGATAATGAAAAAATGGCTAAATACCTGCGGGTGCCAAGAGGTGGGAGAAGCGGTATGCCTGTAGAACGTGCCCCGATGCGCATTTCGGAATTTACCTTCGTCGGGGGGGTAAAGGCAAATTCCGAAATGGTATCTAGCCATCTTTCATTATCATAGCTGTTTATGGCCTCATTGGCTGATTTAGGTTTCTAATCAGCAGTGCATATGTGACATCTTTTACTGAGGCTAAGTCTGTATCTATTATTGTGGCTAGGTCTGAATACACATTTTTGTTTTGCAGACACCCTTTCTGCATTTTTTTTCACAATTGTAGCACTTATTATTGGGGCCAAGACTGAATTTATTATTGTGGATAGGTTTGAACATATGCTCTTGCCCTGCAGACATTTCTGTTGTTCTTTTGCACTTTGCATTTGTTGCACCCTTTTTTTCTGCAAATTTGAGCATAACATTCATTATAATTTTCACATTTTTATATATAAAAAAAAAATTTTCAGCCACTTTTTTGCATATTTTATACATATTTTGCGTTTTCACTTCTTGCGCGGTGTTTCTGTAATATTGCACAGATTAATCCATTCCTTGTGACACAATTTTGCACATTTCTTAGGCACTTTTTGCACTTCAAATATATACAAAAAAACTTTAGCTGCTAAAATATCAATTTCTTACCTGCGGTTGGTTGTGTGGTATTGAGATTATCAATTGAGATGACATCATTCAGATTTCCTATATTACATATACTCATTGTATTATTGCGGTTTTCATGCCTCAAGCACTAATTTTATTTTAAATTGTATTATATTTTAACTTATGTTGTTGTACCTAATATATTCAATAAAGATTATTTCTATCAAATAATTTTATTTTCTTCACCTTTATTTAATTTCACGGGCCTCACCAGGTTTTTACTCACCATTTTCAGTTTGTTTTTTATCCTATTCTAGCCAGCTGATCTACCGGGTGAGAGGCAAGGAGCCTTCCCACTACACCTTGGCAGGCTCGCTCTGACTTGCTACGTGTGGCCGCCCGTAGATAAGGTTAGGCACACTAGAGGGGCATTTCAGAATAAAGGTGAGCTGTCGTGAGAAAAAGGTTGAAGCCATGGGCAACTTTTTCTGTGTACAGTTGTGCCCCCAATGGGATCCAAGACAGCTATGCAAAGTGAAAAAGACAGCGAAGAAAGGAAGCAGTAAAACAAGTGGGACCAATATTGAAAAAGGCAAAAATACCAGAGTGTAAATGTTTGGATGTACAAAAAGGCACAGACAAGGGAAGAAAATAGCAAGTGAGTAAATGATGTCTGAGAATGTACAGCAGTATGGAAGGTGTATTATGAATGTTTTGATTGACAAAATTTAACCAGAGACCCAGACAAAACAGATGGACTTGTAAATACTGTGGTCAGACTCAGACAAACCCAGACTGAATAGCTACTTGTGTGACCTGTGCTACTGACCTTTAGCGAGTTACGCTAAATCCTGTCCAGACAAGATCATATGTAGTGACATAATAGTGTGGGTAGTCTGGACATTGACCTTTGAGGAGTAAGCTGACAGACACCACACAACCAACCCCATCAGGACATAGAAGGGCGACTAGAATAAGAAAGATGCAGGTGTATTATCCCTGGAGCCCCTCTGACCAGCTAGCTTTGTTGAAGCAGTTGCCTGACCCTCAAGACCAACCATTCCCGTTTTACAGACACATAAAGGAAGTACAGCAGACATATACCTGGGCAGACCTAGAGAGATTGGTGAGTTTAAAGGCAGGTGACATACTAGGACATCTAATTAAAACACACACAGATGTGGCAAAGAATCAGGCTTGGGGCATGGATGATAAATCTGCACGGTCTGGGGAGACGTACTGTGAGTCACTAAAACAGTGGGCTACAATGGAACAATCAGAGCAGTCTGTACTCCTGACTAACGTGACACAGCAAAGAGGAGAGAGTGTAGAGATGTACTTTGGACGGTTACAGCTGAAATGGGCAGACATGGGGTACATTTGCATAAACCCACTTGATGTTAGAGTACTGGTGAATGCATTCATTGACGGTAGGAACAAAGACTTACACGACGCAGTACAGACAGCCAGACCTGAATGGAGATATGTAGATCCGAAAGACCTCCTTAAGGTAGCTAAAGTAGTTGAGCAAAAAAGGACAATAAGGCTGGAGTCACACACAGCGACTCACCAGCGATCCTGACAACGATATCAATGTGTCAGGATCGCTGGTGAATCGCTATGTGATAGCTGGTGAGCTGTCAAACAGACAGCTTCACCAGCGATCAGCACGGCGCCGCTGTGCACGTTAGTAACCAGCGCGCTGATGCAGGAAGCTGGTAACTAACGTACACATCGGGTATCTAAGGGACGTGCGTCCCTAGATACCCGATGTGTACGTTAGTTACCAGCTCCCTGCATCAGCGCGCTGGTAACTAACGTACACATCGGGTATCTAAGGGACGCACGTCCCTTGGATGCCCGATGTGTACATTAGTTACCAGCAGATTGGTGGTCTCCCGCCTGTCACACGCAGCAATGCGTGGTGGCCAGTGGGAGACCAGCGACCAAAAAAAAAAGTCCTGGCCTTTCCTGCAGCGATCAGCGATACCGGCAGGGGGGCCGGTCGCTGATCGCTGTCACACACAGCAATCTCGCTGGTGAGATCGCTGTTGTGTCACAAAAATTGTGACTCAGCAGCGATCTTGCTAGCGAGATCGCTATGTGTGACGTGGCCTTAAGACAACCTGTCATGTATGCTGGAACACAAGGAAAACAGTGGAGACGTAATAAGGGACCTAGAAACAGTGAGGTGCTGGAATTGTAGTACTTACAAAACTTGTTAGTGGCAATACCCCTATGAATTTACTGTCATGATTAAATTGAAGAGGGAAAAAAATAAAAATAAAAAAGGAACCACTCCTCCTTGTTTAAAGCAATACCCCTAAAGCCTAGCCAAATCAATGGCCCAGAGCAGAGATATTAGAGAGTATGTTAAGGCAGGGGTTCTGGTGCAAAGATCTTCCCCCTGCAACACCCCTGTGTATCCAATTATGGAAAAAGGACTCAAGGGTTTGCTGACACTTACAGAAAGGTTCATGACTTAAGGGCTATTAATGATGTTACAGAGAGTGTGACCTCAATCGTCCCTAACACACACACACACACACACACACACACACACACACACACACACACACACACACACTACTGTCACAGATCCCAGTGATGTCAAAATGTTTTACAGTCATTGATTTAGCAGGTGCGTTTTTCTCTGTACCCCTGCACCCTGACTGTATCTTTTTCCTTTACTCATAAAGGTAAACAATATTGTTGGACAGTCCTCCCACAAAGGGTGAAAGAAATCCCCTGCCATCTATTCAGCAGTGATGGCAGGGATCCTTGAGTAGTGGCAATCACCTCATCCGCTGATTGTACTATTACAGTACGTGGATGACCCTTTGCTGTTCTGCCTGGACCAGAGGACCTGCAGGGAAGCCACAGTTTCCTTGCTATGTTTTTTAGCAGGAAAGGGCTGCAAGGTCTCACGTGACAAATTACAGTATTGCAAACAAAAGGTGACATTTTTGGGACATTGTATTGCCGAAGGTACGAGACACCTGACTGAGGACAGAAAACAGGCTATTCAAAATCTCCCTCTACCCAGGTCACATCAGCATCTACGCACCTTCCTAGGTTTAGTGACCTACTGCAGGCCTTGGATAAGGTCTGCTTCACAAATGATGCAACCACTTTGTGACTGCTTGTCATCAGACCCCTATGATCTCACTCAAGAAGCAATTGATTCCTTCCATTCTCTCAAACTGCTCATTGTGTCAGCCCCGGCCTTAGGCATTCCAAATTATGACCAGCCATTTTTCTTGTTTTGCACGGAGCAGGGAGGACATGCTACTGCAGTACTGACAACTACATGGAGGGAAACAGAGACCAATAGCTTACTACTCAGCACAATTATACCCAGTGATCAGAGGGTCACCTACATGTGTCCGTGCGGTAGGAGCAGCTGCACTACTACTAGGAAAGGCATGCGAGATCACTCTGACGTTTCCTTTGACAATTTATTCCCCACATGACATCCATTCCATACTTGTAGAAGTTCAACCAAAACATCTGTCTATGGCCAGACAGCTCCGACTTGAGTGTGCTCTACTAATTCCTGAGTATGTCACCCTCAAAAGGTGTAATGTTCTGAATCCAGCCACCCTCCTGCCTGTGGATTCAGAAAAGGGGGAATTGGTGACCGTTTTAGCAAGTGAGGAAGAATACTTTGACATGACGCATGAACATGACTGCATAGAACTGATGAGTCAGGGGACAGTTGGGTTTGCACACGTTCATGAAAAACCTGTTCCCTTATGCAGATTTTGAGTTTTTTGTAGATGGCTCCAGATACCACCAGGATGGACGATTCTACACTGGATATGCAGTAGTATCCTCACATGAGGTAATGCAAGCTGAACCACTACCTCCTCAAATGTCGGCACAGGAGGCAGAGTTGAAGGCACTCACTGAGGCGTGTAGAGCAGCTACAGGTAAAGTCGCTAATATTTACACAGATTCGAAGCCCATTAAAAATGCAGAGCTGGTGAAACAATTAATGGAGGCATTGATGTTACCAGTCCAGGTTGGCATTGTCAAGGTAAAAGCACACACAAAAGGTGACTGCGTGGAGGTAGAGGGCAAAAGAAGGGTGGACGAGGCTGCTAAAGTAGCACAAGGCGGCCTAGAGTGGACGGTGGAGGGGAGTCAGCGTATTCCAGCCACACTGAGCCTAGATGTCCTGAAATCGCTCAAGCAACAGGCTGCGCAAACAGAGAATGTACACCGGAGGAGACTGGGAGCTGAGCTGAACTCAAACGGAGTATGGGAAAATAAGGATAAGTTGTGTCTACCGAAATCCCTGTTCCCGATCATGGCGCAAGCAACACATGGCCCCACTCACGCCTCAAAAAGTCACATGTGTGCCATGGTAGATGCCTTCTGGATCACTCCTGGTTTCAGTTACGCAGCCGCGAAACTTGTACAATCATGCCTCACCTGTGCACAGCACAACCCAGGTAAAACAGTAAAAGTCCCTAAGAAAACGACACCTAGGCCTCGCTAACCGTTTCAGAGACTGCAGATTGACTACATACAGCTACCTAAGGTAGGAGTGTATGAATATGTCCTAGTATGTGTAGATCTCTTCTCTGGTTGGCCGGAAGCCTATCCGGTAAAATATGCAAATGCTAAAACGACTGCAGACAAACTGATGAAAGAACTGATCTGCAGGTATGGTGTCCCAGAAACCATAGAAAGCGATAGGGGTAAACACTTGACAGGAGAAATAATGAGGGAAGTCATGCAGGCCCTGGGTATACAGCAAGCATTTCATACACCATATAGGCCACAAAGTAGTGGGAAAGTGGAAAGACTAAATAGGACACAAACTGAAAATTCAAAAGGCCATGGCAGACACAGGGAAGAGCTGGGTAGAGTGCTTGCCTCTTGCACTCTTTTCAGTCAGACACACTCCAAATAGAAAGACAGGCTTGACTCCCTTTGAAGTACTGTTTGGTAGTGCACCAAAGACTGGTCTGTACTTCCCACAGGTGCTACAAATGCAACACGGTTCTATGACAGCCTATGTCCAGGCCTTGCAGGAAAGACTTAATGTGGTGCATAAACATGTGTTCTCATCCATTCCAGATCCTAATGCCAGTGCAGATGTGCATCAGCTGAATCCAGGTGATTGGATGGTTATACACAGACATGTGAGAAGGAGCCTGGACCCACGATTTGACGGCCCCTTCCAAGTCCAGCTGACCACATCCACCTCAGTAAAACTTGAGGGAAAGCCCACCTGGATCCACGCCAGTCACTGCAATAAGGTCCTGTCAACAGTAGAATGACTGTACTCCTCATCACCTTGCTGGCAGTGACAGGGTTACTGCACTCTACAGAGACAGATGATAAACTCTTAAATGCGGACTGAGACAACAAACTTATTCGGCATCATGCTTTTCTCAAAGGACGTGGAAGGACAGAAACCGAAAGACTGTTGGATCTGTACACACAGCCCAGTATCTGCGAGGACTATGCTCGTGTGTGTTGAGTCTCTTGTCCCCAAGCGCTTGTGAACAGAAGGGCGAAAAACTCCTAATCCAGACTCACTGGTGATCTGGCATATCTGACGCTTGGTCAGAACAAAAAGCAGCTACAACAAAACAGTACTGGTCGAAAGTTTGGAAACCAGTGCATGCAATGGTTTTCTCCTTGTTCTTATTGGGCACACTGTAGCTTCAGACTGATGGCAGCAAAGCCATAAAAAGAAAAAAAAAAAAAACACACACACATGTAAGCATGGAGAAAAAAGAAAACTAAAACAACTCACACGCTTGAAACAGATATCACCTGGAATGGCTTCCAACAGTCTTGAAGAAGTTCCCAGTGGTGCTAAGAACTTGTTCGCTGCTTTATCTCCACTATGCGGTCAACCTGATTTGAGGCTGGGTGATTGTAGAGGCCATGTGATCTAATGGAAGCCCTCCAGCTCTCTCCTTCTTCGTCACACAGTCCGTACATAGACTGGAGGTGTGTTTTGGGTATTCACCTTATTGCAACACAAATGATGTACAAAGTAAGCGAAAACCAGATGGAGTGTCATACATGCAGAATTATGTATACATGCTGGGTAAGTGGCTTTGGATTTTGAAATAATCACCAACAGTGTCACCAGCATATCACCATCACACCGCCTCCTCCTTCACGCCAAGCTCCACATATGTAGAAATCAGCAACACACCTTTTTGGTCTCACCAAGACAAGGCAGTTGGTACCAAAAGTCTCAAATTTTTACTTGTCAGTTATGTTTCTTGGCTCAAATGAGTCTCTTCTTGCCCGCAGCCCTCTGCAATGGCTTCTTTGTAGCAATACAACCAATACCTGGATTTCACAGTCTCCTCAGGACAGCTGATGTAGGGATGTGTCCACTGTTTGATGTTTGTGCATCATTTATGAGGGCTGTAATTTGCAGTATCTGAGGCTGGTAATTTATCTTCTTAAGCAGAGGCAATTCTTGGTCTTCCTTTCCTGGAGAGATCATATTGATTGACGGTATTCATGACTGCAAATGTGAATGCCTTGAAGGTTCTAGCAACTTTTCCAGATTAACTGACCTTCATGTCTTAATGATGGACTGTCATTTATCATTACTTGGTTGAGTGGTTCTTGCCATATTCTGGCTTGGAACAGTTGTGAAAAAGTGCTCAACACTTCAAGGACCTGTGTATCAACACTGCGTCTGCAATACACATTTGAAGGTTGCCAAAAACTTTCTGAAGGCCAGCGATTGTACAAATTAACCTTTGAGAAGGCATACCTGTTCACTGGAAGCCATTTCAGGTGACAACCAGATAAAGCTGCTTGAGAGAATGGCAAGGGGGTGTGTAAAGCTGTTATTAGAGTAAGGCTATGTGCACACGTTGCGGAATTGCCACGAAAATTTCAGCGGGAATTCCGCAACTCCCCACCGCGGGAAATAATTTAGAATTCTGCATGCGCAACTCCCGCGATTAAGCTTGCAGAATACTAGCGTTTTCCAAGCGATCGGTAGCATCGCTTGGAAAACTGATTGACAGGTTGGTCACACTTGTCAAAACAGTGTTTGACTAGTGTGACCAACTTTTAATATTGAGGCTGCCTATGCAGCATCAGTAGTAAAAAGCTAGAATGTTAAAAAAAAAAAAAAAAAAAAATGGAGATATTCTCACCTTCCAGCGTCCCACGCAGCGTTCCCAGGCCTCAGCGATGCTCCCGGAAAGTCCCATTCCCAGTGATGCCTTGCGACAATGACTTTTGATGATGTAGCGGTCTCGCAAGACGGAAGGTGAAAATAACACCATTTTTTATTTTATTTCTTTTTTTTACAGGGACATATGGTACCCAGGGCCTGGAGGACAGTCTCCTCTCCTCCAGACCCTGGGTACCATCCGCACATTTTCCGCTTACTTTGCGCATGGTTTTCATAGCCACATGTGGAAAGTAAGCGGAACAATGCATTCCTATGTGTGCGGAATTCCAGCGATTCCGCACAAAGAATGAGCCTGCTGCGTATTTTTCCGCGATGCGATTTTGCCGTGGAAAAATACGCAGCATTAGCACAGCATGTGCGGAATGCCATTGAATACAATGGGCTTCTTATTTTATGCGTTTTCGTGGCAAAAAAAACGCGGCAAAAACGCATAAAATCGGAGGGAATTACGGACGTGTGCACACAGCCTAAAAGTGGGTTCTATGAAAAATGTAAGGTTTAACACATTCTGATATGTTTCTTACGTTCCTTTACTTCTTGTTTCCATGTGTTCCTTTGTTTTGCTGCCTTCAGTCAAACTACAGATGCACATTTCAAAAAATTACATTATATTTAAAAATTTACATTAAAATTGCTTTAAAAAGTAACCTGACAACAGGATTTACCCTGCAAAAAAGTGTTAGAGTGCCGTATCAGCCTCCTAATTACATTTGTAATAATGTCCTTATTATAAATGTGCTTATGTATTTGCTGCAAAACGGTTTAAGTTCTGTGCCTCTATCCCCAGACTAGTCCTGTAAAACTGTCACTCATCTCTACGCTTCACTGGCTTCACGACTCCCCCTGCAGCGCGATTGATAAACCAGCGTGTGCAAAGAGAAAAGGGAGAAGTAGTCTTCCTTCTGGTCCTCATGTCTAATCAGTGATGGGGGCAGGATTACAGATTACCCTGACTGATCTGCACGCCAGACAAAGTCCTCTAGTAATAATCTCATGCTGATAAAACACTGATTGTATTGAAACGACAGCATACAGCCTAATAAATGACACATCCTTGGAAACAGTCTCTCGGCCTCCACATTATGTTGCTCTCAGATTAAATAGCAAACACCTGCTGAGATTCCACTGCCTCTCAAAGTTGTTTCTGCAACCAGTACCAGAGTTTTCAGCTGGACTGATTGAATACTCACTGCCAGATTTCCTTGTTTGGCTAATGACATCACGCAGTGAGATGAGATATCAAACTAAAGATGTTGATGCTGGGTAGGGACACAACCTCATTGACCTTACCCCAAAATTAATTCTCCTTAAATTTTGACACATTTTGTATTAAGAAAAGTCAATCATGTAGACAGCACACACCACTCACTACATACAAAAACTGATTATAACTCACTTCTGCACTTTGGGGTACTGCATTTCCTGAATGGAGTTTGTGGATTCGGTCTGCCGTTCTTTCAGGTGTCTGGGCCAGAAATTGTCAACCCAGTCTATTTGATCTACCTGTTTGGGATGCAAAAAAACAATGCGTGACACAATAAGGAAACAACATTGGTGCAGATGATGCTTAGAAATGGCAAAATACCGAAGTATATGAAACAAGTAAGAAAACGAGCAAAGTTACATTAGCTAGATGGCAAAGTGTAGCATCCGAGCATGAACAATACATGTGAATGTGGAATGATCAACAAAAAAGAAAGCGGATGACAAGTGTAAGTGAGTACTGGAGCAACAACTGAACCCATAACGTGACAAGTGACCAAATGATCGTGGGATCCTCTAAAAAGCTCTCATCTATAAATCTTTAATATCAGAATATTTGAGGCAATATTTCTTGGAAATAATCATAAATGGGAAGAAGGTTAAGGCTAAGTGCACACGTTGCAGAAAATTTCTGCACAAAAACCTGAATCCCTTCCCAGAAACCGCACCTATTTTTCCGCGGCGGTTTTTGTGCATTATTTGCGCAGTTTTGATGCGTTTTTGATGCGCTGTTTACCGCAGCGGTTTCTAAAAGCATGGGAGAAGCCTAAACCGCGGAAAAAAACGCAAAATTAATGTGCATGCTGCGGTTTTTACCGCGATGCGGTTTTTTCGCGGTAAAAAACGCATCAATGTGCACAAAAAGTGCAAAATGCATAGAAATGACTGTGCACCTTATTTTTAGCGGTTTTATAGTGAAAACCGCGGTAAAAAACGCTAAAAAAACGCTGTGTGTGAACACAGCCTTAGGCCCTGTGACTGAGGGCCACTGGAATATATTCTTGAAACTTAATATCATGCTTTGTGAAGAACAAAGGCCATCACATATATTTCTAATACATACAGTAGAAAGAATAGAATCCTTAGTTTTCTATATAAAATAGGATTGTGATTAGATGATGGATGTCCAAGATGTAACGCAGAAAATTCCCACTTAAAAAATATAATATGTAACTGCTCAGCATTGGGTGCACTTTAAATGGGATAATTGCTATAATACATACAGTTTATAAAGTAAACCTGCAGTGGGATCTTAGAATGAATTTGTGTGTTGGAGTTACTGGAGTATGAAATGAAAAATTACCCAATTTAATTTGGTATTTCACAAATTTTATTTCAGGCCAGAAAAATATAACCCCTCACTCGATACACAATTCTGCTCCCACTGTCTCAGATTTACAGAATAGGATGCATAATAAGACTCAAAAGGAATTTACAGGAAACAGAAAACTATGCACAGATATGAGAAAGTATGGGGACCGTAGCTGAACACCTCGGGATTGCTATCTGCTTTGTTAATAACGGAAAGAATGATGGAACTAATAAGCACACATTTCATGCAGATTATTGGGTGTTATTTCAAAAACAAACTAAAATCACATATGTAGTCTTAAGCTAGATGATAAATGTCCATCTTATTAAAAAGGTGAAGAGACATTTAAGGAACGCTACTTAATGGTTTAATAGACTTTCATGTAATTCACCAGGAAAAACTTTAGGGTATGTGCACACGTTGCGGATTCATCTGCGGATCCACAGCGGATTTGGCCCTGTGGATCCGCAGCAGTTTTACAAGGTATGTACAGTACCATGTTATCCTATGGAAAACAAAAACCGCTGTGCACATGCTGCGGAAAATTCAGCATGGAAACGCTTATTTTCCGCAGCATGTCAATTCTTTGTACGGATTCCACAGCGTTTTTACACCTATTCCATTATAGGAATCCGCAGGTGTAAAAACGTAGGCAAAATCCGCAGTAAAACGCAGGCATTTTGACCTGCGGATTCTGTAGATTTCGCGCAAAAAAATCCGCAACGTGTGCACATACCCTTAAGTGGATCCTATAACATTCTGTTCTGAGAAAAACTGGAGGATTTGAAGAATGGGTTAGAGAGAGAAGAGAATGTTTTTTTACTATGTGTTTTATTATTTGCATTTATTTGACCAATGTTTTATTTAAAGACGTTGTCCACTACTTTAACATGGATCACCATGGATGACCATAGGATAGGTCATCAATGTCTGATTGGTTGGGGTCAGACAAGCGGCAGCTCCGCCGATCAGCTGTTCTGTGTCAGAAGCCAGAAATGCTCAATTGGAGCTGCTCCATCTTCTGATAGAGGCAGAGGCCAGATATTGCACATCCACCTACTATTGATTTGAATAGGAAGTGGCTGTGCAGTACCCAAATAGCCACTACAAGAAGACAGAGCAGCTCTGAAAATGAGCATTTCCATATGGTGGCCATTGTGACCGAGAACAGCTGAACGGTAGAGGTACTGGATCACGGACGCCGACCAATGAGACATAAAGTAGGGGGCCAACATCTTTAAAAAAATAAGTTGGAAAATGTACAAATGGCTTAATAAAAAAAACAAAAACAAAAAAACACACAACCACAAGTTTTTGGACTAGAAAATAAAAATTAATACATTTTAAAAAATATAAAAGTTTAAAAATCACCCCCAATTTCACCAATTCCAAAATAAAGGCATTTGAAATCAAAATTGAGAAAAACATTTTACATCTTCATGTACATAAAAGTCTGACCTATCGAACTAAAAAAAGAAAAAAAAAAAAAAAACACACAAAGTCTGCTAACAAAGAATCAAAACAATAGAACTCTTCCATCAATTTATTTACCTCCCAAAACACAATGAAGATCAATTAAAAGGTTTTTTACACTTCAAAATGGTATGAATAAAATTGTCTGCTCAATAAGCAAACGCTCATACATCTCCATACACCTAAAAATCACTGTAAACGTACTGCCATGGATATTGTTAAAGGGTTTATCGAAGACTTTTAGTATTTTTTTTTTTTTTTTTACTATGGGCCTAAGAACTAACAGGCAGGTAGTTGCTAACTACCTGCCTGTTTGGTATAGGGACAAGCTTTGCTGGCTCACTCGGCAAGTCTGCTGTCCCGCACTCATCAGTAGAGCAGGTCTTCCTTTTCCGGTCTGACCTGTCAACGGGGCACTTATGCCGATCGTCAGCTTGTTCCGGACATCGGAAATCTCTGTTTGTAGTCCAAGTGGGCGTTTCTATCAAGTATTCTCTGATGCCATGTGCTTTCACCCGTGTCTCCCAAATGCTGACAGTCACAGCACAGCAGCTACTGCTAATCAGCTGCCAAACTGTGACTGGCAGCATCTGAGAGGGAGGGGTGAAAGCACATGGCACCAGAGAATACTTTGTAGAAAATAGAATTAAGTCTTACCGGTAATTCGGTTTCTAGGAACCTTCCACGACAGCCATATCGGAGGATGTCTCCCCGCCCTAATGGGGGACAGGAAACGCACAAGAGGTTAAATAACCCTCCCCTTCCTGCTACCTCCAGTGTTTTTTCTGTACACACTAGCATGTATAGTTACCACCAAAGAGCAGGAATAGTCCAGTAAGCATCAGATAGGGAGGGAAATTAGTGCTGTCGTGGAAGGTTTCTAGAAACCGAATTACCGGTAAGACTAATTCTATTTTCTCTAGTCACCTTCCACGACAGCCATATCGGAGGAATACCAACAACTAATTTCTTAGGGAGGGACAACAGCCTGCAGAACACGTCTGCCAAACGTTAAATCCCTGTTGAAATTTAGTCTATAATGTCTGGTGAATGTATGGACAGACGACCAGGTGGCGGCTCTGCATATCTGCTCAGAAGATGATTTCCTTCTTTCTGCCCACGATGTTGATAATGAACGAGTAGAGTGGGCTTTCAAAGATGTAGGAGGGGGAAATGTTCTGTGACGAGTAGGTCAGGCTGATAGCTTGCTTGATCCAATTCGCGATTGTATTTTTTGCCACCTTTTTGCCTTTACTTCGACTGGAAATTTGAATAAATTCTGGTCAATCCTCCAGGCTGCTTCTTTCGTGTTGGAGGGGTTTGCGCAGAAGGAAGGCAATACAATGTCTTGGAACCTATGGAAATTTGAGACTACTTTAGGCATAAAGGAGGGATCTAACCTCAGGACGATGCTATCCTCCGTGATGGTTAAGTATGGCTCC
Organism: Dendrobates tinctorius; assembly: GCF_039654945.1. Lineage (NCBI taxonomy): Eukaryota > Metazoa > Chordata > Amphibia > Anura > Dendrobatidae > Dendrobates > Dendrobates tinctorius. Next base: position 85,736 of record NW_027362053.1, on the reverse strand, counting down.
TGTATTGAAAGGGCCTGCAATTCTATGCGCCTTACGGTAGTAATTGCCACCAGAAACACAGTTTTTAGCGTTAAGTTTTTCAGAGACGTGGAAGACAGTGGTTCAAACGGCTCCCTGGTCAAGCCCCTGAGTACTAGGTTCAAGTCACGGGGGGGGGGGGGGGGGAATCAGACTACGGGGTCTAGGACGGATCCTAAATGCTGAGGTTATGAATCGCTTGATCCAACGATGGTTTGCCAGATCTTGGTCGTAGAATGACTTATCTTGGTCGTAGAATGACTTAAGGGCTGACACCTGGACCTTTAGAGTGCTAGGTGTGAGCTCCAGATCTAGGCCGTCTTTAGAGTTTCTTCAAGATCTGTGCGATATTAGAATGGAAGGGATCTGGAGCATTTGGGGGAACACCAAGATGAGAACTTCTTCCAAACCTTCCCGTAAATGGCGTTAGTCACTGGTTTCCTACTCTTCTGCAGAGTTTGGATTACTTTTTCGGATAGGCCTTCAGCCCTTAGAATTCCGGCTTCAGTAGCCAGGCCGCAAGGTTCATTTTGTGCGGGTCTGGGTGCAGTAGAGGGCCCTGGTGAAGGAGATTGGCCCTCTGGGGTAGAAGTATTGGACCTTCCTGAGCCTTGTTTCGTAGGGCTCCGTACCAACTTCTCCCTGGCCACAAGGGAGCTACTAGGATTGTAGTGACTTGCTCTGCCCGTATCTTCTGCAGTGTTCTCGCTATCATGGGAATCGGAGGGAAGGCGTAAGCCAGATTGAACTGCCACGGATGGGAGAAGGAAGGCATCTACTTCCCACGCTCCATCGGTGGGACTGAGGGAAAAAAAACGTTTCCACCTTCGCGTTTTGACCGCTGGCAAAAAGGACCACATTGGGATTTCCCCACCTTGACACCAGAGACAAAAAAACTGTTTGGTCTAGGCTCCATTCCCCAAGATGAACATCCTTCCTGCTGAGGAAGTCTGCCACCACATTGTCCAAAGCCCTTAGATGTACTGTTGATATGGACAGCAGATGTTTCTCTGCCCAAGAAAAATTTCTTGCAGCCACCAATTTTAGGTTGAAGAATTTCGTGCCTCCTTGGTGACGGATGTAAGACACTGTAGTCATATTGTCTGAGTAGACACGTACATGATGGTTTTGGACAAGGGTTGACGCTGCCATCAACGCTTCTTCTACCGCTTTCAGTTCTCTCACATTTGAGGAGCTGGCTCTGACGCCTGGAAGTGTGATTTCCCCTATAGCATCCCAGCCTCTCTGACTGGCGTCTGTGGTGATGATTTTCAGGGGGAGCTGATCCCAGCTTATACCCCCTGCTGGAGATTCTGGTCGTTCAGCCACCATAGGAGGGACGACTTCACATGACCTAGAAGAGGGGTTCTCTTGCTCAGTGTATTCCGACATTTCTTTGAGCATCGGAGTACATAGGACTGAAGGATCCGAGTATGGGCTTGAGCCCAGGAGACTGCTTGGATGCATGCTGTAAGCGAACCTAGTTTGGACACAGAGTCTCTCAGGGTTGGTGCCCTCTGGTCTCTGAACTTGAAGATTCTCTGAACGAGGTCAAGCTGTTGTTCCCTGGGTAGAAAAGATGTTTGCTTTTCTGAGTCCAGGAGTATTCCCAAGAACTTTTTCCTTGCAGAGGGATGAAGGTCTGATTTTTCCAGGTTGGGAATCTAGCCCAAGGACTGTAAAATTTCCAGAGATTTCTCTACATCCTGGTTCAGGTAAGATATGGATGGAGCTATTATTAGGAGGTCGTCCAGGTATGAGACAATGCAGATCCCCTGCTGGCGAATGAAGATCATTGCTTCTGCCATCACCTTGGTAAACACTTGAGGGGCTGATGACACCATGAACGGCAGGACATTGAACTGGTAGTGGTTGACCTGGGACCCCTGGGACACCGCAAACCTGAGGAATCTCCTGTGGTCTGGATGAATCGCGACCGTGATAGTAAGCGTCCTTCAGGTCTATAGAGGTCATCACCCAATTTTGTCATATGGGGGGGATTGCTGATTTGATCGACTCCATCTTGAATCGTCTGTACTTCACCACTCGGTTCAAGGGCTTTAGGTTTATTACAACCCTGTGCTTCCCTGAGGGTTTTACAATTACAAAGAGGCGAGTGTAGTGGCCTCTGCCTATCTCCTGTTGTGGAACTGGGGAGATCGCTCTTGCTTGCAGAAGTGTTTTTATGCCTGACAGCAAGGATCTTTGGAGGTGCGCCTGTAGGGAGGTTATTCTCAGGCATTGAGGGGGAGGACTCTCGAATTCCAATCTCAGTCCGTCGCGAATGGTGCGAAGAACCCATTGGTTTGAAGTTATGGACTGCCATTGATCTATGAAATTCGAGAGTCGGTCCCCGACCGGAATACTGTCATTGTTTGTCAGTAGGGTTTTGTTGTTGTTGGGGGGCCAGAATATTTCTGCCCTTACCTCCTTTCGGATAACTCCACCGGCCCATTTTGCTCTAGGTTTCTTTTGTTGTGGAACTGACTTCTTATCCGTGGCTTTCTCCAGGATATCATCCAGAGCTGGGCCAAATACATAATTCCCCTGGAAGGGAATCGCACAGAGTTTTGTTTTTGACGTAAAGTCTCCTCCCCAAGATTTCAGCCACAGTGCTCTTCTGGCTGAGTTGGAGAGGACCACAGACTTTGCTGCTACTCGTATGGATTCTGCAGAAGCATCAGCTAGGAACCCAGTTGCTTTTTGTAAAAGCAATAGGGGAAGAGAGTCAAGGATTTCTTCCCTGGAGGTCCCTTGAATGAGGTGGTCTTCCAGCGTACGTAGCCAGCGAAATAGGGACCTGGCTACACACGTAGAGGCTATATTGGCCTTAAGCAGGGTTGTGGAGGCGTCCCAGGATTTCCTAAGCAGGCTCTCCGTTTTCCGATGCATGGGATCCTTGAGCTGAGATGAATCTTCGAATGGAAGAGCCGTTCTCTTAGTCATCCTGGACACCTGTACGTCCACTTTAGGGACCTCCAATAGGGAGCAATCTCCCTCTAAGGGAAACCGATTCCTCAGATCTGAGGGGACACTAAGCCCTTTCTCGGGGAGGGCCCATTCCTGCATAACCAGATTTCAGATGTTTTCATGAATGGAAAACCCCTTTTGGTCTTTGGGCTTCAGGCACCCAAACATTTCATCCTGGATAGATCATTCCACTTCCGCCTCCTCCAATCCCATAGTGCCCCTTACCATACTAACTAAATCCCCCATGTCCTCAGACGAGAAGTAGTATTTTTTGTTATCGATTTTGGGGGCGGAAGTGGAACTCTCATTTTCCCACGCATCCTCTGAGTTAGAGGTATCAATTTCGCCCGAGTCCGAGTCAGATTCCCCAAGGGCCGCTTTCCTTTTCCTAGCAGAAGGGGGCTGCGCGTCGGGATCTGGGCAACAGTCATCATAGAAGTTGAAACTTCTTGTTTGATGAGGGTTTTTATACTGTCCAGTAGGGAGAGCTGCTCTGCACGTATTACGTCATCCGTGCAGGGCTGACATAGCTTCTTCCTATATGCCGAGGGAAGTTTGGTACCACACACACACACTTGCGGCTCGGTTTCTTTATAGGGTCAGGGGCCTTGTCTCCCTAAAACAGAGAGAGAAGGCATACTAAGTCACCTCAGAGACCACTTGGACAGAATAAAAGGGGGACCCACCCCGCTACATACAGTAGGAGGGTGAACGCTGGGCTCCGCAGAAGCAGATCGTGAGGGCTTATCGCCGTCCATGGTCAGTCTGTCACAGTCACCAGTACAGAAATGGCCTTACCTGGACGCACCCAGACCAGTGTTTTAATAGCCGAGGTCCACCAGCGTGTTCCGTGCTCCTCCTCCCCTGGTCCACAGGTGGGGGTCATTGTAATCACCCCTCCTAGTAGCTGATTCTGCAGTTGCAGCGGCCATCCCGTTCCCCCACCCCGTCTGGGGTGGCTGGCTCCGCCCCCTTGACCCGGTCCAGCCTCTTGCTCTAGTGGCCGGTCGGTGTGACGCTGGGAGTCAGTAGAGCCACTGACGGGGGGAGGGCCCGGTAATATCAGCCGCATAAGCGTTCCATCCGGGAACGCAGGAGGGAGGCCAAACCGGAAGTTCGGCGCCGGGTCCTCCGTCACTTCCGATGCGCGCGCCTGCCGCATGGGGAGGAGGACGCCGGGGAGCTCAGAGAGGACCCCGGCCGCACATCACCGCCTCGCTTTACCCCGCAAAGGGGCGCAGAAGAGGCGGACAGGGGTCCCGAGTCTCGCCGAAGCGGAGACGGGAGCAGCCATCACACGGAGGAGAGCGGAGCCCCCGACAGTCGGGCGCCCAGCTTCAGGTAACCAGCATAGTGCCTCCGGTCGCCGGTTACGGCAGCACTATTGAACCTCTTCATGCCCCATAGGGGACAGGAAAAACACTGGAGGTAGCAGGAAGGGGAGGGTTATTTAACCTCTTGTGCATTTCCTGTCCCCCATTAAGGCGGGGAGACATCCTCCGATATGGCTGCCATGGAATGTGACTAGAGAAACGCCCACTTGGACTACAAACAGAGATTTCATATATTGCACTCCAAAGTCAACAAATCTCTCTGGGGGAGCTCAGGAATTCTTACAGAGTATTTAATTATTTTTTTTAGCAAGAGACAGATCCTATTTAAGTGGGAAAAAAATTCAGTTTGTGTCACCATTTTCAGAGACCTGTAACTTTATTACTTATCAGTCTAACAGATGTGAAAAGGCTAATTTTTTCATGCTTCATTTTGTGGGACACGTGTAAACTGAAATTGCCAATTTTGCTGGCTTCTTTATGGGTTAAATAATTTTGAAATTAGACTTTTGCAGATGTGGTAATAAAAAAAATATATTTCTTTAAATTTAAATGGGGGGATGTTTCAAATTTTTGTATTTATCACTGTTAAGTTCACTATGGGAATGAAAAGTATCTGTAATCACTTGATGACAAGTACTATACAGCAATACTTTCGTGGCAATACTTCCTGTGGCTGAGCACAGAATACTAAAGCTGTGTTCACACACAGCGTTTTTTAGCGGTTTTTACCGCGGTTTTCACTATAAAACCACTATAAAACCGCTAAAAATAAGCTTCCCAGTCATTTCTATGCATTTTGCACTTTTTGTGCACATTGATGCGTTTTTTACGGCGAAAAAAATGCATCGCGGTAAAAACTGAAGCATGCTAATTAATTTTGCGGATTTGTCCGCGGTTTTAGCTTCTCCCATGCGATTTGAAACCGCTGTGGAAAAAAACGCATCAAAAACGCATCAAAACCGCACAAAAACCGCCGCGGAAAAATAGGTGTGGTTTCTGGGAAGGGATTCAGGTTTTTGAGCAGAGATTTTCTGCAACGTGTGCACTTAGTCTAAGATGACCGCAGTGGGGCCCTAGAGAAAACCTCTGGGTGACACGGAAACCCATAAACACACCTCAATCAAATTGCAGGTGAAAAAACGGGGAAAAGGGCCCCAGTATAGTCAGCCCAACTACGATCGCACCACCTAAATGCCTCTGCCAGAGATTAAAATGAGTAATCAGGGCCAGTTCTGTGATACTGTTAGAAGCTTATTCTGACAACATAACAAAAAACAGGCACCTACTCTCTGTGGAGCAGGCTCAGGTCCTGAACCTACTACATACACCCCCACAATCACATAGTAGTATGTTATTGAGAGGGAACAGGGTAAAAGAAAAGGCACTTTTGACAACCACTCACGATCTTAATTGTGAGAGGCGATTATATTTAAAAAAAAAAAAAAAAATCTAGAGAAATCATGAACAGTTAGATTTGAGGCATGCTGCTAACCGTGGCTGGTCTTTGAACCAAGTACTCCAGCTTGGTATGGCTGAATTCCAGGCTTATCACATTGTACAGCTTCTCCCGCTCTTCTTGAGGAGTTTCATAGTACTTTGCCCACTGCGCCATGGTCATTTCAATTCCTTTTTGTGTGCCAACATCCATAACATCCACAATACGCTTGCTCCCTGGAAAAGAACGTGTTATTACAGGTCAAGTAGATAAATTACATATTCTCCTACACGTTGCACAGTAATATTTAAGTTAAAATGTCCTACAGACAGTGGATGGACTATGTAACAATTTACAGCTAACTAGGCTCTTTAGTCTTCTCCTACACATCCGCCACATAGGTGAGCATTATAAAAGGGCTTTTTCTTGTTTTGCAGGTCAAGTTGGGGGAAATGATATTTATCAGGCCTGAAAGATACCCACCTTACTTGATATGGGCCAAACTTGGTGACCGGTTCCCTTTAAATCTACCAGTCAAAAAGGTCATTTTGGCAGCTATATTTTCAATCCACAAAAAATAACCATGTTCATTATTGTGCAGATTTGCAAAGAGCACTCTCTACAGCGCAGAAGTATTGGTGACCAAGGTGCCATCCGCAGGAGATGGCCATTGGTCCGTTGGACTTGCCTTTAAAATAGCAGGTTACAAAGCATGAATAGGTGTATGGTGGGGTGGGAGAGTAAGGATTTAAAGAAAATGTGTCACATCAAATAACGCTATTAACCTGCAGCTATGGAGCTGATCTGCAGGTTAATAGCGTTAGAAACGTGTCCAACCGCAGATACGACAGATTTCCTTAAATACTAGGCATCAGATATTATAGTTTTACTAACCTACAAACAACTTGACATCGTTCACACTGAAGGTGGGATCTGGCATTCTAGAAAAAAAAAAAAAGGAAGAATATTAGCTTCACTGGACACAGGAAACTCCCCAAGTCTCATTATAAACAGACCTAGTGAAGGTCTACCAAACCTGACGACCACAGAAAATCTACTTGCCTGATACCAAGCCCCTCAGAGCTTTCAAATATCAGTGGGTCCCTGAGCCCACGCTGCTGAACGAATTGCATGTTGAAGTCTGGAAGAATAAGATGGATGCTAAAGGTAAGGGGCAGGGGGTAATGAGACAAAGAACAAATTCTGCTCTGCACTGCTCAAGCGTTCACCTCTGCCTTCCATGTAGATGATGAAGTTGGAGTTGTACTTAGGGCTGTGCAGTTTTTCTTCCAAGTCAAATGTTCTCTTGCCCTCGATCTCCTCATCGGAAATTCCATCATCTTCATACTTTCTACGGAGAGTGCGTCTCTGAAAGGCCAAATTACAGATATCTAACATTAGATGCTTCTCAGACATATAACAAATATCCATAAATGAAAGAATGTGATAAAATAATGTGATTTTGTTGAGAGTATTAATATCAACTTAATTGGACTCAAATTCACGTCTGAGCATCATAATTGTAGTATTAATTTTTTGGATCTTACAATCATAAAGGAACTGGATGGTGCCATCAGTACTTGTGCATACCATAAACCTACCGTAAACAACTTGTGAGGTGGACAAGTCATCACCCAGTCCCCCTAAAGAAAGGGATACACAAGGGGCAGTTTCTCCATATTAGGAGAAACTGCTCTGATATGGGTACCTTTAGTAGGCAAGCGGGAGAGCTGTATCAAAGGTTTAGATCAAAGGGTTACCCATGCCATGTCATGTGTTGGATGGACCCTTTAATGAGGCTCTATTGAGGGATAGTCACTTTTGACAACTAAAGACATCCAGGCAGATGCTATTAGGGATCAGGTTAATCTCATGAGAACTTTTGATGGTCAAGCTGATAGGGTCTACTATATTTTCAAGAAGCATTGGGGGATACTTTTAGCGGATCCCAATTGCCGAGCATTATATACAGAAGGGGTATGTTGGTCTACTATATTTTCAAGAAGCATTGGGGGATACTTTTAGCGGATCCCAATTGCCGAGCATTATATACAGAAGGGGTTTGTTGGTCTACTATATTTTCAAGAAGCATTGGGGGATACTTTTAGCGGATCCCAATTGCCGAGCATTATATACAGAAGGGGTATGTTGTTTATTGGAGATAGGCTGGTACATAGCCTTTATCAGAGACTAAAAATTTTTTTAGTAAATTCCCCAAGTGCTTGGGCATATGTTTGATTTCTATTGTTGGTGGCCATCTGTTTAATGGAGGACCTGTCTAGCGGTGCTCCCGCACCTTGCTTGGTGTGCTGGTGTAAGCCCCGCCAGTCAAGTCCTCCATTAAACAGATGGCCACCAACAATAGAAATCAAACATATGCCCAAGCACTTGAAGCTCCTAAAGAGAATGCCAAGAGTGTGCAAAGCAGTAATCAAAGCAAAAGGTGGCTACTTTGAAGAACCTAGAATATAAGACATATTTTCAGTTGTTTCACACTTTTTTGTTAATTATATATCTACAATTTTCATAGTCAAGAAAACTCTTTGAATGAGAAGGTGCGTCCAAACTTTTGGTCTGTACTGTATGTATGTATATTAGATTATCTATGTTAGATTACTGTATATACATATATAGAAAGATATATATATATAAAATCTATGTATCTGAAACCAAGCAACCCCATGACTAAGACTGGGGAGGGTCGAAACATTGGGTGTTTCAGCTATCTTATTAATTTGAACCTATATTCTTGTGGCACCTCTTTTGGATTTAACTGCTCAATAAACTCATTATACATTTTTGCAAATCGTCTAAAGAGTGTGCGGTGAATTCTAGCTATCTCTGGGACTGCAATAAGTCCTTCCACCAGCACTGCGCAGTTTAGACCTGAGTGCACACCAATTCTTCCTCACTCAACCTCCACAGTCAGGCAGAAATCAGTCAGGCCTATTGAAGGTTTGTTCTCTTTTCATTATTGATATTTTACCATTTTTTGCACTGGGTAAGAGTTTAACATTTTGGAATAAAAGTTTGCTTTTAAAGGGAATTTATGTACACCACGATAAAATAACCTATACTAAACTGGTAAATCCAGTGCTGCCTCTCCCGGAATCCAGCCAGTCTTTTGTAGCTGTGCTGAAAAGAAAATGAGTTTCTGGCTACATGGCAATTACTGGCCTCTGTGGTGATGGAGGCACAGGCTGCAGTTGTCACATAGGAGTAGTCGCTATGTTATCAATGTAGGACAGCTAAAAGACCATCGGGATCACTGGAGGGTTGATGCATCCACCACGCAAGTAAAAGTTAATTCAACCCATTTCCTTCTTTGTGGCCAATACCATATCAATGCACATGGAGAGAAGGAGAGTGTCACATACCAGTCTACGGCTGTAACGAGCTTGCTCGTCCTCCATCTCTCAAAATCTCCCCCCCAGAACAGGGAGAGCACTGGACTTTCCACCAGAATCAGTGACCTGTAAACACAAAGAGCAATAAACAGTCACATTTATAAAGAATGACATTCGTTAATAGGTGCACAATATGACCTAACTGAACAGCCCCACCATGTACTTCACAATATACATCCTAAGACCATGCAAGAGGACAATGCCAAGCCAGCCATGCCACCAGCATCCCTGGATATCCAAGGTATTTGCCTCCTTGGATATTACAAATCCTCTTGATGGGGGTTGCTGCATACCTAAAACTGTCAAATTCCTACTTAGACTCACTTAAAGTGACCCTCTAGTTGAAAGTCAAAGTTAGACTAAACGCTCTACAAGTATAGAAAATATTCCTGGTGGCGTCTCATGCTACGGTTCTGCTCCTCCCGATTCTCTGTGTCGCAGAAGAGCACTGATAGGATGTTTGGCCTCTGAGAAACACTGCCACTCCCTTGGATAGAATTAGAACTGATCACATCAACGCTAGAGCTACCAGACTGTAGTGAATCAGACGTACTAACAGTGGTCTTCCTCTGACAGCGGGAGCCATCATTCAAAACACAGAAGCGGGACCACCATTAATGAATGGTGCCAGAAGGCAGATACAGGTATATTTACTATACAGTACATTAGTGTGTCCACCAGAGGGTCACTACAAAATCACCAAACTGGTGATGGCTGCTTACAGTACGAGAAGAACGGATATCATGCAGCACTTAGGGGGGCAACCCCCATTCTCACAGAAGTGATTCATAGCTGTACAATCCTTGGGACACTTTGTAGGCCCTAAATAAAAACTATAGCCTGGAAAATGATCATCAAATTGAGGCACTCTCCTGCTGTTACTCCCATTGATACAACACATGCCGCTGTGGTGGTGTGAATTAGCACCAGTCATAACATCTTTATATTGGTCTGTCACTAGGCCGCTGAGGCCTGGGATTGATTTTAACACTTAATGACAGCCAATACATCTTTTTACTGACCTGAGATATAAGAGAATAGTATCCCCACACAGGTGACAATCCAGCAGCTGTCTGCTATACACATAGCTGACAACTTGCTGTATTACAAACGATCAGTGTTGGCACCGTCCATATTTGTTTAACCCCTTAGTTGCTGCTGTCAAAAGTGACTACATCAGAAAAAAGGTTAAAAGATTGTGGGGGCTTCCGCTTTAATCCAATTGACACACCGAGATCATGATTGTGTGGTCCTGATGTTTGCCATAACAGTTCATGGCAAAATAGCGGCCTTAGGGTATGTGCACACGGAGCTTTTTGGCTCTGAGGATTTTGTAGTGAAATCCGCAGATAAATAGCCCTGCGGTTTCACACCTCATAATGGATGAGGTGTGAAACCACAGCGGTTCTGCACAAAAGAATTGACACGCTGCGGATTATAAATCGCAGCAAAACCGCACGGAAAAATCCACAGCATTTTTTTTTTTTTATAGGAAATAAAGGTACTGTACAACGCAGCAAAATCTGCTGCGGACCCACAGAGCCAAAACCGCTGCGGATCCGCAGCAGAATTCACAGCGTGTGCACATACCCTTAGAGTCTCCCGGCTATAGTGGCCAGTTCAGATGTTAGTGACATTTAGGTTGTAAACAAACACTTTTTCATTCCCGCTATACTACTTTACATCAATTCCTGAAAATCACCTCAAGGGTTAATAAACTACCTGACAGAAGTCTTCAATATGTAAGGGGGTGCAGTTTTTAAAATGGTATCACGTTTGGGGTTTTCTAAAATGTAGCACCCCTAAAGTCACTTCAAACCTGGATAGGTACCTCAAAAAATACATTTTGTAACTTTCCTTGAAAAAATGAAAAATTATTGCTACATTTTTAAACCTCCTAAAAGCCTAACAAAATAAATTAACGTTTTAAAAATGGTGCTGATGTATAGCAGACATGTGGGAAATGTTATTTATTCATGTTTTTCTGTGGTATGACTATCTGGATTAAACGGATGATCATTCAAAACTTAAAAATTGCAATTTTTTTTACATTTTGGTCAAGTTTCTGATATTTTTTATAAATAAACACAAAACATATCAATCTAAATTTACCATTATCATAAATTATAATGTGCCATGAAAAAAACAAATCTCAAAATCAATGGGATTTGTTGAAGCGTTCCAGAGTGATCACTACATAAAGTAAGATTGGTCAGAATTTTAAAAATTGGCTCCGTCACTAAGGGGTTAAAATTCAGGTGACGAAAATGGAGCAATATCAGAGAAATATTCAGAGTACAATTTTTCTTTAAAAGATTATTGCCATCTTCGTAGATGGATAATATTTGTAACAAGCACTTTTGCAATAGACTACCTATTTGCAGCTGTTGTTGAGATATTAACACTTGTTTACAGCTTGTAGACAGACCACTGCTGCTGTCTAGCTTGCTAGCATTGTACTGAGGCTGGCCGAGATTACAAGGTAACCGAACACTAACAATATGGGCCAGAATCAAAACAGCACTAACAAACTCAATAGAAAAAGAGCTGGTAAGTACTCAACATGTTCTGCTGTCTAAGGTTATGTGCACACGCTGCGGATCCGCAGCGGATTTGGCCCTGCGGATCCGCAGCGGATTTGGCCCTGCGGATCCGCAGCGGATTTGGCCCTGCGGATCCGCAGCGGATTTGGCCCTGCGGATCCGCAGCGGATTTGGCCCTGCGGATCCGCAGCGGATTTGGCCCTGCGGATCCGCAGCGGATTTGGCCCTGCGGATCCGCAGCGGATTTGGCCCTGCGGATCCGCAGCGGATTTGGCCCTGCGGATCCGCAGCGGATTTGGCCCTGCGGATCCGCAGCGGATTTGGCCCTGCGGATCCGCAGCGGATTTGGCCCTGCGGATCCGCAGCGGATTTGGCCCTGCGGATCCGCAGCGGATCCGCAAGCAATGTACAGTACCATGTTAGCCAATGGGATTTCAAAACCGCAGTGAACATGCTGCGGATTTCTCCGCGGTTTTAAATCCACAGCATGTTAATTAGTTCTGCGGATTCTGCAGCGGTTTGACACCTGTTGCATTGTCCAGGTGTCAAACCGCAGGGGAAAACTGCTGGCTTTCCGCAGGAAAACCGCAGGTCACTTTACCTGCGTTTTTTTACCTGCAAATCCGCGCGGAAAGATCCGCAGGTGAATCCGCAACTGTGTGCACTCACCCTAACAGCAGTGGTCGGTCTCCAATGCAACGAGCTGTAACCAAAAAAAAAGTGTTAATATATTAAGAATAAACAGCCTTTTTAACCAAGCATAACAGATCTTCTTAACTTGCTTTGTCTGAGTTTCATCAATTATTCTCAGATGAGACAAAAAAAAAAAACAACAGTTTCTCTACCGTGGCATCGGTGTCTGATTTTTTTTCACCGACTTTGCAAGGGCAACTCTGTCAACCTCACTACCACCAACCTGTCAAAAAATAAACATGTGAACTGCCCCATAGGCTATACCAGGTAAGAGTTCGAGCTGTGAAAAACACAAGTAGACACATTTATAAAAAAAAAAAAAAAAAAGGAAAGACACATACAAAGATCAGCTGCACTTCCTACTTATAATATTTAAATTTATAAACAAGCAGAAAGCCCTAGACAACACACACAAAAACCATTTATAATTGCAACAGAACCTGTTTCCTAGGCCAAAAATTGGCACTGGGATACAACCCACATGGCTGGCATGATAACCAATAGAGCCATGTGAACTTGATAGCTATCCGGGATAAGTACGAATGGACAATACCCCTGAAGTGACAGCAAGTAGTATTGAGAAGAGAAGAAAGGTGCAATGTATATATACGGACAATAAGTAATTCCAATATCAAATGAAAATAGAAAAGAGAATAAACGAAAACTCTGTGCAATAAAATGTGCAGAGTCATCCAGGTAAATAGGCTCATAGGAAAAGCATCATATGGGAGAGAGGACCCACATGTATTGCCACAAGGGGCTGCTTCCTAAGGTTATTTCTAGGAGCCAAGTTACCTGGGTGGCTCTGCACATGGCACTTCGTTGCACATAGTTTTTGCGCATTCTCTTTTCTATTTTCATTTGATATTGGAATTACTTATTGTCTGTATACACACATTGCACCTTTCTTCTTTACAGATTACTTGCTGTCACTTCAGGGGTATTGTCCATTCGTACTTATCCCGGATTTCCATCAAGTTTACATGGCTCTATTGGTTATCATGCCAGCCATGTGGGTTGTATCTCATTGCCAATTTTTGTCCTAGGAAACAGGTTATGGCATAATAAGTGCAATTTTAAATCTTATTGTCTAGGCTTTAGTGTTTGTTACATAATATTTGCATTGTTTAAACCAGGGCTGTGGAGTCGGCAAGCCAAACCTCAGACTCCTCAATTTCACTGACTCCGACTTCACAGCACTGCCTCACTACTGAGCATGTACATAAAGGGCAGCACAGATTCACCTCAACTAAGAGCCGAGATCAGGAACAGAAAAGACATTTATAGGACATTTCCCTGACCCCACAGCACTGATCACTACTGCGCATGTACATAAAGGGCAGCACAGATTCATCTCAACTAAAAGCCGAGATCAGGGACAGAACAGACATTTAGGCTGTGTGCACACGCTGTGGATTTTGCTGCGGTTCCGCAGCGGTTTTGGCCGCTGCGGTGTACAGTACCATGATTCCCTATGGGAATCAAAAACCGCAATGCAGACGGTGCGGAATTTTCCGCGCGGATTATCTGCGGTTTTCAATCCGCAGAAAGAATTGACATGTCAATTCTTTCTGCGGATTCCGCTGCGGTTTGCCATCTCCTCCATTGAGGAGATGAAAAACCGCAGGGCAAAACCGCAGAGCAATCCGCAGGTAAAACCGCAGGTCTTTTGACCTGCGGTTTCACCTGCGGATTTTACCCTTTATGGTTTTGTGATCACAAACATGTGTCAACATATAGTAATTTATGCCTGCAACCGGCAGATTCATGAACACACATTGGTGGTGAAGATTACAGAATTACCCTATACAACCCTAATCCACCCTAGCTGCACCCTTCCTTACAGTGGAGGTTGGCACCCTTGCTTGGACGCAATATGGCACCCCCGCTCACCCTAGAATCCAACTAGAAGACCCTAGCTAGACAAATGAATACCGTGAACATAACAATCAGTGCCCAAACAGGAGTGCCACGGTGTTAGGAAGGGGAGGAGCGTATGGGTAATGAATATATATGTTCTATCAAACTATGAACAACAGTGATAAGCAGTTCTGCTAGAGATAGAGACATTTCTTACTTCTTGTGTGTCACTGTTCTCCACTGCCCTTATCTAATCTTATACTTGGTTAACCTCATGCTGCCCCAACCCCCCTACTTACAATGTATGAAACTGAAAGTGAAAATGTGTTGCAAATTCTTAGTAGTAAAGCTCCTCCTCTAGACTAGATCATACTAGGTGTGCGTCTTCCAAGCATCTCACAGCTGCCTGCTACTCAGAAGAGGAAGACTGTAAGAAGTATTATCCTTTCAACAAACTTTGCATCAGTTAACTGTGAGTACATGAGGAATAATAACAGTATTACTGACCACTATATCAGTTGTACGACCTGGCAATAATTTTGTACAATTGTTTTTAGGAAAAACAATTGTCATTTGGATTGTGAATGCAGAATTAAAAACCTGAGAATGTCAAAGAAGCATCACATTAAATCAGCTGTATTTGAACATTTCACCATCACTCAAGATAGAAAACATTATGTCTGTCAGTGTATGACAAATGATCCAGATGAAAACAAATGCTGTGAAGCCAAGATGAGTGCATATTCAGGCAAAGATAAAAATGCTCCTACCAGAGCTTCTAATCTAAAGAGACATTTAAAGCGCTTTCATTCAGAAGTACTGAAAGCAGTGGATGAGAAAGACTGCATCCAAACCAATGAACCAGTGCCCAGCTCTTCCAGCCAAACAAAGGAGCAGAGAACTTTGCAGCCATCAGTTGCAAGATATTTTGTCAGTGACAAAGTTACTGTGACAATGACAGTAGATACATTTAAAAAACAGATCATAGAGCTTGTTGTAAAGGATAGTGTGCCTATTTCATTATTTTCACGACCAGCTTTTATGTGTCTGAATGGGGAAATGGCCCGCAAGCTTGGTGTTTCTCTGGAGAGAGAGAGTATTAGAAAATTAGTAATCGAAGAAGCTTTTAAACAAAAGGAAGAACTTAAAAAAACTCTCAAGGGATGCTTTCTGTTTCTTAAAATGGATGCCTGCACACGTCACAGAGTGAACTATTTTGCCATCAATGTCCGATTTGTTTGTGACAAAAATGAAATAGTTACCAAGACATTTGCAGTAAAAGACACCAAAGCTCATCACACCAGTGAGTTTCTCCAGGTCTTGGTGGAAAAGGTTCTGCAAGACTATGAACTTAAAAAAGAGCAAGTTCTTTCTGTCGTAACTGACAATGCTTCAAATATGATAAGTACTATTAAGCTAATGAATGAGAGTAATGATGGTGACCAGCAGCTAGAAGAACATTCTGGGTCCACAGACACAGAAATGTTTGAAATAGAGGAACACAGTATTGTAACTGAGGAGCAAACTGAAGTTGCTTCAGATGAACAGCAACATGATAGTTTAGATGATCTTGTTGAAACTGTGTCAATATGTTCCTTCATTCATCACATGCGCTGTGTTGTGCATACGCTACAGCTGGCTATAAGAGACAGTCTGCAAGAAGGACATGCTGCTGCACTGATTGGCAAGGTGAGAAAATTGGCTACTGTTGCCAGAACCCCTAAAGTTGACTCAATTTTGAAGAGATGTGCTGGAAAAGGGGCAATTATTGATCAAGCCACACAATGGGGCAGTACTTACTTAATGATTCAGCGCTTGGTTGAACTGAAAACCTTTCTTGTAGACATGGCTAACCCTCAACTGACGCTAAATGAAAGTCAGTGGAATCAGGTGACTGAGCAGGAAAAATTGCTAGAGCACCCATTTACAGTGACTAAAAAATTACAAGCAGAGGACTTAACTCCAAGTATTTTCTTAAAGGAGTGGAAGAACCTGATGTTTCGCCTGTCCCAAAGAGGGGGGTTAATTGCAAGTGGCATTGCTACATCAATGAAACGGAGAGAGGAGCTACTATTACAAAATAACATTCTTTTGGCAGCTGTTTATGTAGACCCAATGCATCGGATTCTTCTAGATGATCAACAGCTAAGTAAAGGAAAAGAAGCTCTGTTTGAAATAGCAGTAAGGATGAAAGGGTTGCAGAACAGTCAGGAGGAACAAGAAGAATTTGGTCGTCCTGCCACATCTTCACCCTCATCATCAACTGATGAAGAATTTAATTTTGAAAAATATTTGGATCACAAGGACCGTGCAAAGCGTTCCCGCATAGAAGAAGAGTCATCCCCATCAAGGAACACAGCCAGTACATTTCAGCAGAATTTTTCATGTGCACTAAAAGAAATTGAGAAATTTGACCGTTCATCAAAAATAACAGTGCAACAAGCGATTCCTCTGTATCCTGACATTGTCAGAGATGTTGCCCGAGTGGTTACTGCTTTGCCACCAACACAAGTTAGTGTAGAGAGGTTGTTCTCTGCTCTCAAAATAATTAGATCAGATTTGAGGACACCCATGAAGGAGGATCTGACAGAGGCAATACTTTTTCTGAGGACAAATTTATAGATTTCTTCTTATTAACTGCATAAAAGTGTTTATTGCATATTTACTTACAGTTTAGAAAAGTTTATAAAAGTTATTTGCTATATTCTAATTGTATTCTAATAAATGTAGTTTTTGCTCTAAGTGGTCTGATTACTTATATGATGGTGAGAAACTGAATAAGCACGATGTTTAATATTTTACAACAGTAAATTTGTTGTTATGAATTGGCCATTTATGAAGGAGTCGGAGTTGGAGCCGGAGTCGGAGCCTGATAAAATCCAGGAGTCGGAGTCGCAACTGTGGCTTACCGACTCCACAGCCCTGCACAAAAGAGGCATTTATTGAATGATAGGACCCATCAGAGAAGTGCCTCCTTGTCGCGGTTTATGGGCTCACATGAATTGGCCAATTTATGCGCCAAGAACCTTCACTTTTGTAAGTAATTTTTAAAAAAAAATTTTTACTTATTACAATTTACTCAGCAATTATGATAGATTCTGTGCATTGGTCTCTACAGAATGCTGCTGTGTGCCTCATTTTTGCAAGAAATGTATTCATTGCAGATGGCACCTGTTCACACTATATGGAGGTGCAGGTCAGGTTTTTTGTTCTATGCATTTACATAAAGGGCAGCATAGATTCATCTCAACGAAAAACCGAGATCAGGAACAGAACAGACATTTATAGGACATTTCATAACTTTCCCAAATGCTTATGAAAACATATACAGCACATTCTGCACTGTACTACTGTACCCAATTTATATTTTAGGATTCTGTCCATTGTATATCGACTCCACGGCCCGGGTTTAAACTTAGGAAGTGCAACCAATTTTTGTAAGTCTTTCCTCTTTTTTGAATTGCACTTGTCTTACAAGTACTTTGGTTAGCACTACAATACACCAGAGGCGCCCACTCCATTACTACTTTTTGAAACACGGACCAACAAGAACAGCTCTACCCTGCTTTTGATTACCGTAACTGAAATCTCGGCTCATTCTGGATTTAGCAGTCCAGTGAGCGGCCCTAATCAGTGACTGACAGTTATCAGTATGCACATATATAGGGAGCAGAAATGTTGGTGAAAACAAAAATAAGCCTTTTACCACAAACCTTTATATCAACTTTCTCAGGCTGCATAGTGTGCTGCTGGCAGATCGACTATATGTTCATTGTGAAAGGATCCCTTTAAACTTTATCAAGAATTCTGTTTCTTGGGAAGCTCTGTTCTCCAGCTAGGACTGGGTGAATAATCACAATAATTCGCTTATTTTGTCTTTTGTGTCCAGATTGATTCAGAATCATACATTTCATTTAGTCCAACCCCAGTCACAGCTCATTGGTTCAGAAAATGAGCATGAGCGGTAGATTCATCATCGCACTGCCTGAAGTGTAGAGCATTCTGCCAAGACGCACAAGTTTCTACTTTATGATGGTGTAATATGGCATGTTCTGCTCTGCTCCTTGGGCTATTGTGGCTGTGAGCACCTACTGTAGGTATTAGGTATACAGCAGAGCTATCATAGCCTGCAGTCAGCTGTATACCACTTACTCAGTGAATTCATTGAGGAAGTTTCATCTGCAGTCTTTCTTCCTTCAGATAAAATGAAGCTTTGATGTAGCAATGAGGCTTCTCGAACCATGTTCGCACGCCACAAAAAATTACCTCTTTGAATTTTATCACAATTCTAGTGCCAATGCATTGACAGAATCTCTGCATGTGTTACTTTCTAATTTCACTCTAATTTATTACAAAGCTTTCAATAAGTTGAAATGTGCTAAGAAAATCTGCACACTTATGAGAATGCTGCGGTTTCTAAGTCAGCACCACGCTTTCATCTTCGGGAAGATTTTTTTCTGCAAAGTGTGAATGGGATTTTGAAAACTCCATTTGCTTGTACTGCACTATGAGCTTGGCTTTAGAACGTGCTCATGTAGGGTATATTCTTAATCTTGTGGATATCGTTTATAATAGTATCATAATTCAGGAGAAAATAAGCAAACCCCCTCCTCCTCTCCTTCATACAGAAGAAGCATTGTTAGTTCTTTTAATTCATTATTTTGGGAAAAGACTTGTGATCACAAACATGTGTCAACATATAGTAATTTATGCCTGCAACCGGCAGATTCATGAACACACATTGGTGGTGAAGATTACAGAATTACCCTATACAACCCTAATCCACCCTAGCTGCACCCTTCCTTACAGTGGAGGTTGGCACCCTAGCTTGGACGCAATATGGCACCCCCGCTCACCCTAGAATCCAACTAGAAGACCCTAGCTAGACAAATGAATACCGTGAACATAACAATCAGTGCCCAAACAGGAGTGCCACGGTGTTAGGAAGGGGAGGAGCGTATGGGTAATGAATCATTAGGTGAACCTAAAGGTACTGTCACGCTTAGCGATGTACCAGCAATCCCGACCAGCGATATGACGCGGTCAGGATCGCTGGTGCATCGCTAAGTGGTCGCTAGTGAGCTGCCACACAGGCAGAGCTCACCAGCGACATCGCTGGGGTTGGGGGTCGCTACTTACCTGTCAGACAAGGCGATCCTGACGTCCTCCCGCCCGCATCCACGTGTCGCTCGTCTCCACAGCAGGAAGCTGACGACGAGAAACGGTCCAGGATGTTCTCGCGCGATCAGCGATAACCAGCGGGGGAGCCAGTCGGAGGTAAGTATCAGACACAGCGATATCGCTAGCAATATCGCTGCTACGTCACAAAAACCAGTGCGTTATAGCGATATTGCTAGCGATATCGCTTAGTGTGACAGGCCCTTAAGGAAAGTGTGCCCTTAAAGGGGGATAGTCTGCACAATAGTGATAGCCAGACACAAAAAGTTACCTCCTTTGGCTCATAGATCTGCCGGTTGCAGGCATAAATTAGTATATGTTAATGCATCGATTTTTAATGAATGAAATAAAATTGTGATTTTAGGTAATAGTTTTCATGTTAGCATTTTTGATTGACTATACCCCACCATCTTTAGTTATTCTCAGGCTACTTTCACATTTCCGTTTTGAAGCATCAGGCGCGATACAGCGAAAAATGTAAAAACCGGATCCGGCGCCTGCTGCCACCGGATCCGGCTTTTTTTCCCCATAGACTTACATTATCGCCGCATTGCGCCTGATGGCCATGAGGTGTGTCCGGCTTTAGCCGGAAACGGCAAAAAATGCCTGTCCGGCGTCTGCAAAAAAACGTTCCATGCAACGTTTTTTTGACAGCACCGGACCGCTTTTTTGCAGAGCGCATGCCCGAAGATTCTCTTTCCCTCTCCCTCTCCTGCACCGTATCCAGCAAAAACAGATGATCCGGCGGGCTGCGGCTTCTACCGGATCCGGTTTGACAACTTTTCACCGCAGCCCGCCGGATTTAAAATCCGGAAATGTGAAAGTAGCCTTAGGCCGGGGTCACACTAACCGACGCAAAATACGGTCAGTATTTTACATGCGTAATACGAATGAATGACCCCTAAATAGTGCTCCGTATGTCATCCGTAATCAAGGTGTGGTCGCGTATTTTGCGCATGTAAGCATCCGTATGCAATCCGTATGGCGAGATTTTCTCGCAGGCTTGCAAAATGGACATATAATGGAGCCCTATGACAGGGTTTCTCACAGAAACGAAAGAATAGATAGAGACACATAGAATGCATATATATATATATATATATATATATATATATATATATATATATATATATATATATATATATATATATATATATTCTATGTGTCTCTATCTATTCTTTCGTTTCTTTATTAAACCTGTCAGTGTGAGTTTACTGTATAGCGCACTGAATTGCCGACTTTGCTAAAAGACACCGGGTGCGTATTTCTCGCAAGTCACATGTGTGGTCCGTGTGTAATCCGTATTTTTTGCGCACCCATAGACTTGCATTGGCGTACTACGGCCGTAGTACGCTGACAATCGCAGCATGCTGCGAGTGGCACGGACCGTAGAATACGGATGAGAAATATACGGCTGGTGCGAGTGACCCCATAGAGAATCATTGGTCCGTGTCTAATGCGTGCTTTTAGCGCCTCTCACTCGGCCGTATTCCTCGCCAGTGTGACCCCGGCCTTACTCACGCATGTGTCCTAACAAGGATTTCCATTTCCATAACATTGGGTATGGAAAAAAGGACACTGACAGTAAAGAAATAGAAGCACGAACAGATAACCAGGCTGTTTGTTTTTGGAATGATGTAAATACCTTAAAGGGAATCTGTTTCAAGGTTTGTGCCACCTAATCTGAGACCAGCATGATGTAGAGAGAGAGACCCGGATTCCAGAGATGTTTCACTTACTGGGCTGCTTAGTGTAGTTTTGATAAATCACTGTTTTATCAGCAGGAGATTGTCACTAGAGGATTAGTAAACCTGCTGCAAGGTAGTCAAACCATGCCCCCGACCACTGACTGGCTACTTTCTGCCTATGCACAGTGCAAACAAAGCTTTCAATCAGTAGTATGGGCAGGATTATGCAGAACTCAGCATTCAAAGGACTGCAATATCTGCAGCAGATAAAACAGTGATTGTATAAAAATGACAGCAAGCAGCTCAGTAAGCGATACAGGGCTGGAATCTGCATCTCTGCCCTGGCATCATGCTGTTCTCAGATAACATAGCAAAAACCTGAATCTTTCAGTAGGTTCAACCCTTTTAAAGTGAACCTGTCAGTAGAATTGTGCACAGTAACATACAGACAGTGTTAGATCGGCGCCATTATAATGATACCAGGATGATGAAATCCGTCTTGTGGTTGTTGGTTAATCTTTATGTTCAGTTTTCAGCTAATGATATGCTCGTGCCCCGAGGTGGACTGTGGGGGGGGGGGGGGGGACACTTCATGTGGTGCTCTGCTAAGGCCTCTTTCACACTTCAGTTTTTTGCCATCAGTCAAAATCCGCCAAAATTTGAAATTGGCGGATCCGCTTTTTCTTTTTGCGGATCCGCCATTTTCCCCATTGGGATACATTAGTTGCGGATTTTGACGGATGGTCGTCCGTTGCGTCCGATATTCGGCGGATCCGCAAAATTCTTTGCGGATTCTGTCTGAGGGGGACGGAGCTTGTCACGTTTTTTTTTGCCGTCAAAATGGCGGATGACGGCGGATCCGCCGTCATCCGCCATGCAGTAGAATGGGCGCCTATGGGCGGCGGATCCGCGATTTTGCGGAAACCGCCGGCAGGATCCGCAAAATCGTACTGGGCATGCCCAGAAAAAAAGATACTTTTCCAGACAGTCCCAAAACTATATAAGGTGGGCTAATTGGGCCCAGACATGTAGTAGCAGCCAGCTAGACAGCAAGCAAGCCATCCAGCCACCAAGCCTGCCAGACAAGCCACCAAGCCTGCCAGACAAGCCACCAAGCCTGCAGACAGCCACACAGCTATCAAGAGGCTAATTATATTGTATTTTTTATGCTGTGATTGAGTGGTGTATGGTATGTGGTGTAATTGGGCCCAGACAATCCGGCACCAGCAACACAAGACACCAAGCAAGATATCCGACTCCAGCCTGCCTGACAGAAGATTCAACTAGAGCTATAAAACCTGTCTGCCCAGCTGCAAGTCTACCACCTGCAAGACCCTTGGAGTGTGTGTGTGGTGTCTGTAATGCATTTTTTTTTTATTCCATTTTTTTTTCTGTTGCATGTGTACTGCATTTTATTTTCATACAACTGTAATTATATTGTATTTTTTATGCTGTGATTGTGTGGTGTAAGGCCGGTTTCATATTTGCACTTTATAGCGCAGCGATGACCCGCACATGGCCGCCGCTAATCCCCGTCCCATCCGGTCATCGCCGCCTACTAGCGCACATGGACGCTTGGGATCTGCGAACCCTATGTTTAGTATGGGGTGCGCAGATGGTGCGCTGGCAGGATTTTACAGTGTGCTGTGCACTTTTGAAGGTGTGCCCTTGTGCGCCAAATGCAGCATGTTGCATTTTGTCGCGCATGGCACACCTTTAAAAGTGCGCAGCACACAGTAAAATCCTGCCAGCGCACCATCTGCGCATCCCATACTAAACATAGGGTGCGCAGATCCCAAGCGTCCATGTGCGCTAGTAGGCGGCGATGACCGGATGGGACGGGGATTAGTGCAAATGTGAAACTGACCTAACTGGTATTGTATGTGGTGTAATTGGGCCCTGACATCTGGCAACAGCCACACTGAAGACACCGAACCAGACATCAAACTCAGCTGCAAAACTTCCACCTGCAAAAGTGTGTGTGTGTGTGTGTGTGGCCTGGCTGTGTGGGTTTTTATTTTATTTTTAGATTTGCAATTGTGTTATTAATGTATCTGTTGTAAATTGGTGTTTTTTTATTTTTCATTTATTGTGGTATTTAAAATAAAGAGCAGAGGAGTTCCTATTTGTTGGAAAAAAAAAAAAATTATAAAAAAAAAAAATAAACTGTTTTGAAAAAATCTCCTTTTGTATCATTTAAAAAAAAGGTAAAATTAAGTTACCATAAAGGTACATAAGTGTGGTTAAAAGTGAGATTGCAACATGAAAATAATCTGGGTATACACAGCTACATGAAAATAATCTGGGTATACACAGCTGAGTTTTTAAGGGAATTCAAAAACATCCAAACACAGTGTGGGTATACACAAAATAAACACCTTCAATCACTGGTTACACTCTCGGTGAGAGTTTGAGGGAATGCAAACACTGGTTTACACACCTTAATCACTGGTTACACTTGGTAACACCTTCAATCACTGGTAACACTACACTGGTTTACACACCTTCAATCACTGGTTATACTTGGTGACACTTTTTCAGGGAATTCACATGCAAAAAAAGGGGTTTACACAAAATATTACACACCTTCAATCACTAGTTACACTCGGTGAGAGATAAGGAAATGTAAACATGAAAACACTTAATCATTTTCTTAATACTTACAGATCACTAAATAATGAAGAACCAAAAAAGCAGAGATGGTCAGCCAGACATCAGAAGGTATCTTCAAAGACAGCGCAGCAGCGAGGAACGGCGAGAGCGCAGCAGAGAGGAACGGCGAGTGGGCAGCAGACATGAACACTCAGACCGTGGCAGAGTACACGCAAGTTTCCCTGTAAGTATAAAGACCTGAAAGCTTATTATGATCGTTTCTATAGTAGCTTAGCAATTATCTTTATACTTCCAGATAACTTCAGCCAGCACCACCAACCAGACCGCAGCAGAGACGGTGAAGAATGCAGCAGCGAACACGGTCGGACAGGCCGCAGCGGAAACAGTTGGACAGGCAGCGGAGATGGTCGAACAGACCGCAGCAGAGACGGCCAGCCAACCTTTATTTTCCCTGTAAGTATAAAGGCCTGAAAGCTTATTATGATCCTTTGTATAGTAGCTTAACAAGTGTCTTTATACTTGCAGATCACTTCAGGAAGCATCGCAGCTGCCAACGCAGCTGCCAACGCAGCAGCCACAAACCATTATGTCTTCTCCTGAAAGCTCCCCCTCACATCATCAGCGAGCTGAGGTAAAAAAAAAAATTTTTTTTTAATTTAAACTAATTTTTTTTTTTTGGGTTAAAAACACTATCCTATTATGTTTTAACAGGAAGCTGATTCAGAGGAGCTTCCAGGAGGAGACGTGCAGGGTGGAGAGACGCAAGGAGGGGGTGCGCAGAGTGTAAGTTTAGCACATACACAGATGCATAATGCTACACCCAACACAAACATTCATCACAGTGCACACACCATAACTACGCATCCATCGAAACAAAATTTTTTTTTTTTTCCCCACAGTCTTCAGAATCCGGTGCCCGTACTAGAGTGACTCCCAGGACATCCCAGGGTCGTCAAGGTGATGCATCTGGTGGTCGGCAAACGGTAAGTAACCCTATTTGGATAATTGTTTAAATGAACATCATGTGTTTGAATAGAATGTAATTTTTTTGTTTTTTCTTTTGTTTTTTATCTTCACAGGTTTCACAGCGTGCTCCCCGCAGACATCTGGAGGAGGGTGTGGTCATCGATACTGATGACCTCATCCGTGAGGTGGAAAACCGGGAGCCGCTGTGGAACATGGCAAA
The DNA here is from genome assembly GCF_039654945.1 of Dendrobates tinctorius. Taxonomy (NCBI): domain Eukaryota; kingdom Metazoa; phylum Chordata; class Amphibia; order Anura; family Dendrobatidae; genus Dendrobates; species Dendrobates tinctorius. The sequence continues at coordinate 60,811 of NW_027362053.1, read as the reverse complement.
CCGTCTACACGCCGACCAACCAACGACCCGACGGCTCTGGGATGAGGTGTGTTCCGAGGTTATTGACAACTGGGAGGAACTCAATGCGAGGGCCAGGGATTTTGTGCGTATTACAACTTCAGTAACTTATATTTATTCGGACTCCCATGACAGCACCACGAGAGAGGGGATCCGCCCTATAGGAACAGGAAACCTACAGATACAAAAGGGCGGCACCTCTCCCACGCATCAGTTGGTTTCCTGTTCCTGAGGGGACGGGATCCTACAGAAGATTTGGATCCCAGGCCGGCCAGCCGACACCGGTAGCGAGGGGGTCTCCTACCTCGGCCTGGTTCGGATTTCCTGGAAGACGCCACGGTGGCCCAGGATGGGTGTCACGGCGGTGGCGTGGACAGCAGGGAGCGGCGTCCGGAGGATGTCCGTCTCCAGGAATTTAGCCGCCGCCGGTAAGTATACCCCCCCAGGGATTCCCGGCTCCGGCGGCGCATATGGGTTGGCAGCGCTGTGCAGGGGGCTGCGACCGGGCGCTGCTCCGGAGCTCCCGGGCGTCCCGCGGGGCTTCCGGCGTTTCCGGGGTAGCGGTGACGTCAGGGGGCGGGCGGAGGAGGCGCTTCCGGGTCAGCGCGCCACTGCGCATGCGCGGCGATTCCAAGATGGCGGCGCCCATCGGAAGCACCGATGGCGCGAGTTCGGGCGCCAGCTGGGGTAGGGAGCTCCGTTAAGGGGGGGGAGGGGCGCGGCAGGGATACTGCTGACCGGAGGAGGGGGTATTTAGGCGGGACCCGGGCAGGGTTCCTTGCCTTGGCCACATTACTACATGCAGCAGTGTGCAGCAGCAGCAGTGGTAATGGAAAGCGATCGAGAGCAGCAGCAGCAGCAGCAACAGCAGCAGCGGCAGCAGCAAGGGCAGCAGCGGCAAACATCACTGCCGCCCCTGGATGACCTTCGGCAGGTCAAACAGAAAAAGAAAGGGTCCCGTGACAGTAATGCGGGACGAAGTGACCAGTCCACTCGTAAGAGCTCCTCCAGGCAGACAGGAGCATCGACCGAAAGAAATCCCCCTCGTTCTCCGGGAAAGAAAGCTACAAGTAAAAATAAGCATAGAGAATGCGCACTCTGTGCATGCCCATTACCGGATGCGTGCCTCAAAAGATTGTGCCCCCCTTGTATTCAGCAGACGGTGGCAGATGAGTCGCCTGCAGTAGCGGCGAGTTTGAGAGACATTGTCAGGGTAGAAATGAGGGAAACCCTAAAGTCCTTGTCTCAGCCGCAAAGTCTAAGGGGCGAGGTCCCGGCGGAATCTGATTCCTCGGTAGAGTGGAGAAAAAGCAGAGACTCCCAGGCTTCATCTCCCTCGTCCTCCTCAGGAGAAGAGGACTCGGGGCGATTTTGTCTGCCTCTTGACCGGGTAGACAAGCTGGTCAAAGCAGTCAGAGGGACAATGGAGGTAGAGGAGCCTAAGCCCCATTTATCCATGCAGGATGTCATGTTCGGTGGGCTGGAACAGAGGAAGCGGAGAGTCTTTCCGTTAAATCAAAAGATACAGGATCTGATCCACAGAGAGTGGAAAAAACTGGACAAAAGAGGGTCGCTACCACCAGCCCTCAAAAGGAGATACCCCTTCGACGATCCGGCAGTAAGTTCTTGGGACAGAGCCCCCAAATTAGACGCTGCCATTGCGAAGGCATCAAAAAAATCCTCGCTCCCCTTTGAGGACATGGGAGCCCTTAAAGATCCCTTAGATAGGAAAGCTGATACTTTCCTGAAAAACACCTGGGAGATGGCGGCCGGGTCCTTAAGACCAGCAGTGGCTTCAACGTGCACGGCCAGGTCCATGATGGTCTGGTTGGACCAGTTGGAGTCACAACTAAAACAGGGTACATCAAGACAGACAATTCTGGGGGCCCTACCGACCATCCAAGAGGGAGCAGCCTTCCTGGCAGATGCCTCAGCGGATGCAGTGAGAATGGCCGCCAGAGCAGCAGGTCTCTCTAACGCAGCTCGCAGAGCCCTGTGGCTAAAGTGCTGGCAGGGAGACATCCAGTCCAGAGCAAAGCTCTGTGCGATTCCATGTGAGGGCGAATATTTGTTTGGGACTGTCCTAGACGAGCTGCTTGAAAAGGCGGGGGGACGACAAGAAAAAGTTCCCAAACCTTTCATCAGCGTCCTACCGTCGCCCATTTGGTAGAAGGAGATTTGGCCAGGGGAGAAGGCGCAACTCTTCGCCTGTTAGAGATCGACCCAGATGGGAAGACAGAAGGAGACGAGGTACGGGCTATATGTTTACACGCTCGTCGAGAGATCAAAAGAAACCAAATCAATGACTAGCGGTTCCCGTAGGGGGTAGACTGTCATCCTTCTTCCCGGCATGGTCACAGATTACGAATAGTGACTGGGCGCGTAAGGTAATATCCACCGGACTTAGGTTGGAGTTTACCCAGATCCCGCGGGACACCTTTAAACTGACCCCCTTAAGATCTTCTCATCTCGAACAAGCGGCTTTAGAAGCGGAAGTCTTGAGCCTATGTCAGAAAAATGTTCTGGTAGAGGTTCCAGAGGCGGAAAGAGGAAGAGGGTTTTACTCTCCCCTGTTTCTAATCCAAAAGCCTGATAACACATTCAGAACGATTATAAACCTTCGTTCCCTTAACGAGTTTTTGATTAATCATAAATTCAAAATGGAGTCCATTAATACAACAATAAAAATATTGTTTAAAGGTTGTTTTATGGCAGTCATAGATTTGAAAGACGCGTACTATCATGTACCTATCCATACAGACTTCCAGCAGTTCCTGAGGGTGGCAGTTTCAGTAGAGGGCACAGTACGTCATTTTCAGTATAGAGCCCTTCCCTTTGGTCTCTCAGCAGCACCCAGGGTTTTTACAAAGTTAGTGGCCGAAGTTATGGCTCACTTACGAGAGGTGGACGTCTTAATCATTCCATATTTAGACGATTTCTTGATTGTAGGAAAATCGGTGGGTCATTGTAAATCCCAGATAGAAAAAGCTAAATCCAGGTTAGAAAACCTGGGATGGATTTTAAACTACGAGAAATCCCGACTCCAGCCCTTAAAAATACAGAAATTTTTAGGGTTGATACTAAATTCAGACACTCAGCGGTGCCTGCTACCACTAGATAAAATACAAAAGATACAGGAGCAGGTTCTTCGGGCAATGGATAATCCATCTATGACCCTCAGACAGGCCATGTCCCTGTTAGGTTCTCTAACTTCATGCATCCCAGCAGTAAGGTGGGCACAGTTCCATACCAGAACCCTTCAAAACGACGTCTTGATTAATAGCAGGGCCCTTGGAGGCTCCTTACAGGGTCGGATGTGTCTAAGCCCCTCAACTGTTGCATCACTGAGATGGTGGCTTGAGAGCGAGAACCTAGTGTCAGGGGTGCCCTGGATAACACAGATAACCCGTATTATAACCACAGACGCAAGTTCCTTCGGTTGGGGAGCCCATATGGGGGACATAGTGGTACAGGGCCAGTGGGATTCTAATTCTGAAATCTCATCCAACCAGAGAGAACTATTGGCGATAGAGCGGGCAGTCAAGAAACTCATTATCTACCTGCAGGGCCATCATGTGAGGATACACTCGGACAACCAGGTAGCGGTAGCATATGTCAACCACCAAGGTGGAACCCGCTCCAGCGCTCTGATGCAGATAACAGAACGGCTCCTCCAGATAGCAGAGAGAAATTGTCTATCTTTGACCGCGCTCCACATCAGCGGAAAGGACAATGTAAGAGCAGACTTTTTAAGCCGCAAGGCTCTAAGACAAGGAGAATGGGCTTTGAACAAAAATATTTACCGCCAGATTGTCCGCAGATGGGGCCAGCCAGAGGTAGACCTCTTTGCCACCAGAAAAACAGAAAAGAAAGATTGTTCTGCTCTCTGAACCCCAGGGAAAATCCCCTGGCGGTGGATGCCCTACTGATAAGATGGGATTTTTCTCTGGCATACGCCTTCCCACCATTGAATCTTCTTCCTCTGGTAGTCAGAAAGATCAGAGAGGATCAGGCAAGAGTCATACTGATTGCCCCCTTTTGGCCCAGGAGGACCTGGTTCGCATGGTTGAGGACCATGTCGGTAGGCGATCCCTGGGTACTGCCGAACCTTCCGGATCTCCTCTACCAGGGGCCAGTCAGCCACCCACAAGTAGCGGGACTTCATTTGACGGCGTGGTATTTGAAAGGTCACTATTAAAAAATAGAGGGTTCTCCAAGAACTTAATTGACACCCTCCTAAGAAGCAGAAAATTAACCACCACTAATATCTATGCTAGGACCTGGAAACGCTTCCTGTCCACCTTTCACTTTGACATCAGAGATGGAATTCCCACGAAACATATTCTGGAATTTCTCCAGAAAGGTTTCGAATTGGGTCTCTCCACAAGCACGCTAAAAGTACAAGTTTCAGCCTTAGGGGCCCTGTTTGCAGCTGATATTGCAAAAGATTATTGGGTAGCAAGGTTCATCAGAGCAGCGGCCAGATCGAGACCTATACACAAAGACAGATGCGTACCGTGGGACTTAAACTTAGTCCTTACAGCCATGACAGAAAGTCCGTTTGAACCTTTAGATTCCGCCTCACTAAATATTATATCCCTTAAAACAGCATTCCTGGTAGCAATAACATCCGCACGTAGGGTGAGCGACATACAGGCACTCTCCAGATTGCCTCCTTACACAGAGTTCTTACAGGATAGAGTGATCCTAATGCCAGATCCAGCATACCTTCCCAAGGTAGCAACACAATTCCACAGGACACAGGAGATAGTTCTACCTTCCTTCCTCCCTAACCCAACCAACCCTAAAGAGCAGAAACTCCAGACGTTAGATATTAGAAGATGCTTACTGACATATTTAGCAGCCACGGATCCTTGGAAGAAGGAGAACGCATTATTCCTATCCTTCCAAGGTTCCAGGAAAGGATACAGTATCAAAACGCACATTAGCAAGGTGGATTAGGGAGGCTCTCTCTCTTGCCTACACAGCAGGTGGCGGTCCGGCTCCACAGAACCTGAGGGCACATTCCACTCGGGCCATGGCATCATCCTGGGCGGAGAGATCTGGAGTATCAATTGATCAAATATGTAAGGCGGCCACCTGGTCATCTCCTTCCACCTTTTTTAACCACTATCGGTTAGACATGGGTGCCTCCTCAGACCTCACCTTCGGGCTAAGGGTGCTGCAGGCTGTAGTCCCTCCCTAAGTTAGTTTACATCTCTGTAATTCTCTCGTGGTGCTGTCATGGGAGTCCGAATAAAGTATTAAGTTACGTACCGGTAACGGTATTTTTCGGGAGCCCATGACAGCACCCTTAGTTCCCTCCCTTGTTCACGTATAGGGGTGCACTCCTTTAGAAGATTGTTCATAGAATCACCATATGTGGGAGATGGTATGAAATAATTCGGTTAAATAGGGTAGATAGGTTGTATATATCATATGTTGTGTACTAACCATGGTAGCCTCTCAAGCTCTGTAATCCAACTGATGCGTGGGAGAGGTGCCGCCCTTTTGTATCTGTAGGTTTCCTGTTCCTATAGGGCGGATCCCCTCTCTCGTGGTGCTGTCATGGGCTTCCGAAAAATACCGTTACCGGTACGTAACTTAATACTTTCCAGCATGTGAAGTGTTGAATACTAAACCTTTTTTTTTTTTGCTTCACAGGTGACAGGGTTATCACACGGTGGTGGTCGCTCCGGGATCGCTTCAAGAGGGACTACAACAAAGATTCAGACCCCGAGTGGATCGTCGGGAGGACGCCGGGGACCCCAGTACAAAAACTACAAAGCCCTGGCATTCCTGCGATCTACAATGGTGTGCAGAAGGTAAATATTCCCCAAACAATTCCTGTAGTAGAAATGTTTAACCAATTTTTTTTTCAGCAGACTTAAATTAAATATCAATATTTTTAATATACATTTTTTCCTCCTTTTTTTTTAGCACCATCTGCAGCACTCGGGAGTCTGCATCAGAGTTGCGTCCCTCTGGAGTGATCCCTAGTGAGACCGCCCCCGGTGACCACATCGAGGTATCCGACCCCTCTGTACCTACCCTCTTGTCTCATCCCTCTATCCCCTCCACCAGCACTGGAGTAGCAGGGCAGACTTCATCACATGAAGCTGCTGGTGACGACTTGTTCCCTGTTCCCCACCCCTCAGACACTGCCGCAACATCTTGACCAACTTTTGGTTCTGGCCGGCAGCGTCTGAGGAGTCAGGAAAGGTTGACCTTGTCTGACTGTTTGAGTCTAAACTCAACTGTTCAACACGGTTTCCATACTTATGGACAACGGTTATCTTCTGGGTTGACCATGATCAAAGTATCATGGAACTCAGAAGATACATGGAACAGATGAATTTAGAATCAAACCAGACACCGAGACATACCTTTTTTCAATCTGTTGTCCAGCAAATGGAAGGTTTAAGTACTCACCAGCAGATGCGTGTGATGCAAGCCTGTCAGAATGCTCTAGTGGAAGTGCTTGCTGAAGCATCTCATCCTCCCACAGTCCATCCTCCCACAGTCCATCCTCCCACAGTCCATCCTCCCACAGTCCATCCTCCCACAGTCCATCCTCCCACAGTCCATCCTCCCACAGTCCATCCTCCCACAGTCCATCCTCCCACAGTCCATCCTCCCACAGTCCATCCTCCCACAGTCCATCCTCCCACAGTCCATCCTTCCACAGTCCATCCTTCCCCCGTCCATCCTTCCACCACCATCCATCACACAGCCGTCCCTCCTCCTACCACTCCCTCTCCTTTCTCTAGTTCCCCATTCCATTCTTCCCAGTACCTACCTTCCCCATTGCATTATACCCCAATGCCCTCACCATACCCACCCCCACATACACCTTCAATGTACCCACAAACCTCATCTGTCCATCCACTCCCATCCCAACCACACGTGTTAAACCCCCCTTCCACTTCTGGTCCTCACCAACTCCCTCCCCAGTCCTCTACCCCCCCCCCCTCGATGTGGTCAACCCTGATAACCCCTCCAATACTATCTCCACCCAACATTATCACACTATGTGATGTTTTCTTATAAAAAAAAAAAAAAAAAAGGTAATATATAACAAGAAAAAAAGTTACAAAAAGTAATATATACCAAAAAAAAATTACAAAAAAAAGGTAATATACCAAAAAAAAAAAATTACAATATTACAAATTCAGAAATAAACTGTTTTTTTTTTTTCAAAAAACTTTATTGTGTGGTTTCTTTTTTGCTTCTTTCTTTTGAAATATTCAAATTACACCAGTGGTGTAAAAGGTAAACACAACACTTGGTAACACAACAATATTTCACAGTACACCGGTGGGGTACAAGGTACAAAAAAACACTTGGTAGCACAACATTTGGTACCATTTCAAAGTGTGAAACGCTTGGTACACAACACTTGGTAAAATTTCAAAGTGTCACATTTTACACTTGGTACATTTGTAAGTGCAAAACAACACTTGTTAAAACTTTATGCTTGGTACCCAACAATTGGTACCCAACAATTGGTAACACTAGTAAAACTTTATGCTTGGTACCCAACAATTGGTAACACTGGTAAAACTTGGTAACACTGGTAAAACTTTATGCTTGGTACCCAACAATTGGTAACACTGGTAAAACTTTATGCTTGGTACCCAACAATTGGTAACACTGGTAAAGTGTAAAACTTGAAGAAAAAAAAAATGGTAAACCAAATCACATGGTAACAATGCTTGGGAAAGCCAAACACTTGGTAACGTTTCAGGGAAAAAAAAAAAAAAAAAAAAAAAAAGGTTACTCACAATTGGTATAGAAAATTATATCATGTCATCTTGCCAGTCCACTTGTTCCTCTGGGGTCACAAAATAGTCTGCAAAGGTGTCCCTGATTCTTGCCACTGATCCAGTACTCCGAAAAGTTTGTTGCTCATAATCCCACAAGGTGGTTCCAGACAGATTATCATTGATGGAAACTGGTTCCTTTGAAAGGACAAAATTGTGCAGGATTACACAGGCCTTAACCACCTCATCCACAGTCTCTGTTTTCATTTTCATGGCTGTTAACAGGACTCTCCATTTGGCAGTTAAAATTCCAAACGCACACTCCACAACTCTGCGCGCTCTAGTTAAGCGATAGTTATAGATTCTTTTCCGGTGTGTTAATCCACGACTACCGTATGGTTTGAGTAGGTGTTTAGAAAGCTGAAAAGCATCGTCGCCAACGCACACAAAAGGCATTGGTGGGCCTGTTGTTCCAGGGAGTGGTCTTGGAGGTGGGAAGTTAAAATTATCTCCATACAAGCGACGGCCCATGGTGGAAATCTTGAATACCTGAGAGTCATTAGAACGACCGTATGCACCGATGTCCACGGCAATGAATTTGCAGTTTGCATCCGAAATGGCCATCAGCACAATAGAAAAGTATTTCTTATAGTTGTAAAACTGTGAACCAGATCCCATAGGTTTCACAATCCTGATATGCTTGCCATCCACGGCACCAATGCAGTTTGGAAACTGGCAGATTTCTTGAAACTTCTCTGCAATCTCCAGCCACCTCTACTGTGTTGGCTCTGGAATGTATTCCTTCTGTAGAGAATCCCACAATGCCCGGCAGGTCTGTTGTACAATTCCAACAATAGTGGAAATCACAATCCGGAACTGGAAATGGAGGGAGGTGAAGGATTCTCCAGTTGCCAGGAATCTGTTAAAAAAAATTGAAACAGTAAAATTAATACAAACTACAAGCCATAACATAACAATAAAATCCTGCAGAATCTGAAACATTTTAAAATTTAGATAACTTACCGAAGGGTCACCATCAAACGCTCCGCCGGTGATATAGAAAACCGCATTTGTGTGTCCCTTCTCCGGATTTGTTCTCCAACACGATCCACCAATATCTCAAAGAATTCCAGCCTCATGCGCACGTAGTTGAAGAACTTGTGCGGATTATCCCTCAATTCCAGGTACAATGTGGAAAAAACACCACGGTTGAACCTCTGCGCATTAATGGGATGAATCCACTGGCGCCGTCTCCTCATACGCAGGATTCGCAATCTTCTTTTCTCTGTCTCGAGAGCAATAATTGCCAACTGATTCAAGTGAAGATCCAATTCCACACTGAAGCTGTCAATACTCGCAATAACTCCTTCCAGACTCGCACTAACTCCTTCCATCGCTGCCACTAGCTCTAAAACCTTTCAAAGAAATTGTATCACAACACCCTAGATATATTTCTCCCTAGTTTCCAGCATCCAATCACATTTGAGAGCATTTTCCAAGAGCGAATCATATTTGGGAGCATCCCATTTTGGAGGTGTGGAAAAACGGATCCGCAAGAAAACGGATCCAACGGATGTACAAAACGGATGCCAACGGATGGGACGGATCCGTTTTGTTGAGGATCCGCAATAAAATCGGTATGGCGGATCCTTAAAAAAACGGATCCGTCCCACCAGCTTGCATCCGTTTTATACATTTTTTTGCGGATCCGCCAATTTCAAATTTTGGCGGATTTTGACTGATGGCAAAAAACTGAAGTGTGAAAGAGGCCTTACATATTCATCGGTATGGCTTATGACAGGTCACTGATCTCTCACTGACCTGCCACCTAATTTACATACTGAGTATAATATGGTTTGAAAAGAATAATCATATCTATAATATCCATTCAATTACTTTATTTAGTGATAAAAAATTTCCTCAGGAAAAAAAAAAAAAAAAACTCAAAATGGCGCTGACATTTTGCTAGAGGGAAAAAAATGTATCCGCCAAGATGGCTCCTGTTCAGAAGCGTCCACTAGATCGCTGATAGATGCTACTGCGCAGGCACCATCTTGGTGGACACATTTTTCTTCCTCTAGCCAAATGGCACTGGCGACTGCGCAGTAGCATCTATCGAGTTCCAAATTATGCTACTGTGCAGGCAAGGCCGGCGACATTTTGAGAAAGACTTTTTCTGAACAAATTTATATCACTAAATAAAATAATGGATATTATATATGCAATCATGCTACAGATCTTGCACCGGCACCTGCTGCCGAATGTGATTTTTTTTTCCAATACATATTATATTCAGTATGTAAAATAGGGTGCAAGTCAATGAGGGATCAGTGACCTGTCATAAGCCATACAGATGAATATGGCACAATCCTGCTGACGGGTTCCTTTTAAGTCGTCCACATGGGCATGAAGATTATAGCTAGCTGAATAAAATGATACCTTAATATCTGCGATCTGATATTTTATTCCAGAAAGTCCTTATTTTTCATATATGTAAAGGAGCTATTCCAGGCTATGAAAAGGAAACTAATCTGCCTCCAGGGATTAATATAAATATGAGGGGCATTTACCAGTGTGAGACAAATAACTAACACAGAGAAGGACTGAACTTTTTCTTCTTACAAACACATTTTTTGATTCTCTTTCAGCTCTGCTGTATTGTAACAATATCACAGCCCTGTTTGCCTGTGAGATGGAAGCTGAGAGGCACCTGCAGATGTGTCAGTTAGGCTGCATTCACACGTTCAGGTTTTTTCGCGGCGTTTTTTACCGCAAAAAAACAGCATCCCATGCATTCCTATGGGATTCCGCACTGCTGTGCTAATGCTGCGGATTTTCCCGCGGCGGAATCGCATCGCAGAAAAATCCGCAGCATGCTCATTATTTTGCGGAATCGCGGCAATTCCGCACCCATAGGAATGCATTGTTCTGCCTACTTTCCGCATATGGCTGTGCCCACCATGCGAAAAGTAAGCAGAACATTTGCGGATGGTACCCACGGTCCGGAGGAGAGGAGACTGTCCTCCAGGCTGTGGGTACCATATCCCTGTAAAGAATAGAATTAAAATTAAAAGAAAAAAAAAAAAAAAGTTATATTCACCTTCCGGCGTCCCGCGCATTGCGAGATGCATTGCAATGACCTTTGCGGACGTCGCGTCTCACAATGCTATAGCGGTCTCGTGAGACCGCAACGTCAAAGGTCATTGTCGCAATGCATCTCTGGGAACGGGACCTGCCAGAGCATCGCGGAGGCCTGGGGACGGTGCGCAGGACGCCAGAAGGTGAATATAACCGGATTTTTTTTTTTTTATTATTTTTAACATTAGATCTTTTTACTACTGATGCTGCTACTGCTAGGCAGCCTCAATAGTAAGTGTGACCAACCTGTCAATCAGTTCTCCAAGCAATGCTACAGATTGCTTGGAAAACGCTAGCATTCTGCAAGCTAATTACGCTTGAAAAGCGCTAGATTCTGCGCGGGAAAATCGCAGGAATTTAAAATTCCGGAATTCCCGCTGTAACTTCTGCGGGAATTCTGCTACATGTGAACTTAGCCTTATAATGACACACAGCTCTGCAGTAAGATCAGGAGAGCAGCCATTCCACATCACAATGGTAACTCCACCTTCATATAAAATCATGTAGCTCAGTGTGTCTGGCCCATAGATCTTAACATGTCATTTACATAAAAGAAAAACATGCATTTCTTAGAACTAAGGGCCCTGTCACACACCGCGAGATCGCTGATTTTGTGACGCCACAGCAATCTCACCAGAGACATCGCTGTGTGTGACATGAATTAGGGACTGGCCCTCCTGCCAGGTATCGCTGATCGTGCAGGATCGTCCTGGGTCATTTTTTGATCATTGGTCTCCCGCTGGCCAGCATGCATCGCTGTGTGTGGCAGCGAGAGACCAACGATCAGCGACGCTGGTTTCCAATGTAAACAGTGGGTATCCAAGAGACGCGCGGCTCTTAAGATACCCGCTGTTTACCTTGGATACCAGCTTGCTCGCAGGTGGGTCCGTCTATGTGACAGCTCACCAGCAATCACCTATGTCCCAGCGATCCCATCCATGTCGGATCGTTGGTGGGATTGCTGGGACATTGATACGTGTAACAGGGCCTTAAGACATCAGATCACGGATATCAAGGTATCATGTTATTTTAGCTTCCTATGACCTATATGCCCAATTAGAAGACTGAGGAGGATTGATCCTACCAAAATACAATAAGTCTAATATATGAGCCATTGTATTAAATCAGATAGTTTTACATACAGAAGTAGCGGTATGGCTGTATAAGCACTTGATGCCAAATAATATCAATACATTTGAACAGAGAGCCAATGGGAAAATCATGAGAAATCTAGTACAGAATCCATATCCAAGTCAGGCTGGAATGCACTGTGGTGTGTGTCAATGCACTTACATAGCTTCAACCACTGAGTTCTCATGAACGACTGTGTAGTGAGCAGTAACTAACAGCTCCAAGAGGCATCCACGTCCCTAGCGACTCTGCATCATTACCATATGAACACCACTCACTTGTAAAGTTCAGAAAAATTGGCACAAAATAAAAAAGGCCCAAATCTCTGAAAATGTATGGCAGAGTTTAAAATAAAAAAAAAATAATACTCAGGGGAGCAGCAGGAATAAAATAAGAGCAAGAACTGGCAACTCTTAGGGTATGTTTCCACGGTCAGGATTTGCTGCGGATTGGACGCTGCGTACAGCCACAGCGTCCAGATGTTACAGCATAGTGGAGGGGATTTAATATAATCCCATCTCCACTATACGTACAAACACGCAGGTGGCAGACCCGCGTAACCGGACATGCGGCGCATCTTTATAGACCGCAGCATGTCTATTTATCTTGCAGGGCGCTCTGTCTCCGCAAGATAAATAACACAGTCTATGTATAGGATGCAATGATTCCGCATGTGTTCAAAAAGGGGACAGCATTTTGGGTGGGGCGGGTGTCCGCCGCGTCTAAAGCGCTCAGAATCCTGACCGTGGACACATACCCTTAAAATGCTATTTACCTGCAGATTACCACTATAGCTACAGGTGACAGGTTCCATTTAAGGAGGTTGTATGCTACTTTAACACTGATGAGTATCCTTACGATAGGTCGTCATTAGGGATGAGTGAATAGCTTCGGATAACTACTTATCCAAATAGCCGCATTGGGAACCCGGATACCTGGAGCCCTCCCGTTAATCAGCTGTTCCGCGCTGCAGATGCATGTGTCGCGGTGTGTGACAGTCACAGCACACGCATGCAGAGTCCAATAAACAGGCTCTCCATACATGGGTTGTGACTGTCACACAGCTGCGACACATGCAGCTGTGGCGCCGAACAGCTGATTATTGGGAATGCTCCAGGTATCTGGATTACCGATGCAGCTATTCGGTAAGTGAAATACCTATTTGGAAAAGGACTTCTCCGAAGCTATTTAATCAACACTTGTCATCATGTCTGATCGATCGGGCTCCAACACCCGAGACACTCCCGCAGATCAGCTATTATCGGCGACTGCTTACCAGAAATACTCACTAGACAGGTCATCGAAGCTAAAGTAATTGACAAATTCTTTAACAACTCCCTTACTTGGCAGAATTATGTTTAGGCATTTTGACCAGAAGAAAAATCAAGAAAATAGAGACGAAAATTGGGAGGCATGGAGGACAGGAGATTTTCATTTGTGGCAATATTGACCAGCCCAACTTACAACTGTTCAGAATATCAAAGCTACTTAGTTGCACAAAGTATACAAAAGAGCATTATTTAATAGCGCATTCAACTCAGAGACCACAATGCTATACGTAATCTGTCATAGACATTAAAGTGCCCATCTTCTGTATGAATGAGACTGGGGTTTGCCAGGATCCACTCTTTCTCTAGGAAAAATAACATGGCATGCAGTGCGATCTGTCAAATGTGATGGAACCACCCAGGCAGATGTGAACATAGCCTTATTTCTAGTCAGTCATATAAGGGGTACAGACAGTAATCTGACACTACATTGATTTCATTAGACCAGTAAGGACGTTTTCCCACAGGCGTGTTTTGCTGCGTACAATACACAGTGTTTTCAGTACAAGATCCATCAGACTTCTGAAATGTCATGCATGCACAGCAGGATCTTTCCTCAAGTGTACAGTATTTTTAGCACTTCGGCAGGTTTTTTTTTGCCAAGACTCAGCATGTCAATGTTTTCAGGGTCTTAGCAGTGCTTTTCACCCATTCAAATGAATTAACGAAAAACACAATTACAAACGCACAGAAAAAAAACATGTATTGTACACAAAATGTTTCCTGCCACCACTCTGGTTTTGATGCAGAAAAAAAAGTGCTGCAAAAGCGCAGCATGTAAACATACATAAATGGCCTGTTCACACACTGCGGTTTTTTTTTTCCAAGTGTATCAGATGTCTGAAATCTTATGCACGTGCGGCTTATTTTTTTCCCTCGAAGATTTTAACCAATGTGATATTACAAATCTACACCATGTCAATTCTTTCAGAGATTTTGCAGTATTTTTCACCTGTTCACATGAGTAGGGGAAAAAAAGAGCGCATATTTTATGCAGCTTTTTTCCTGCCAACACTATGGTTTTAAGTGCATAAAAATCTGTTGTAAAAACTAAACATGTTGACATACAGTTGTGGCCAAAAGTATTGACACCCCTGCAATTCTGTCAGATAATACTCAGTTTCTTCCTGAAAATGATTGCAAGCACAAATTCTTTGGTATTATTATCTTCATTTAATTTGTCTTAAATGAAAAAACACAAAAAGAATTGTCCTAAAGCCAAATTGGATATATTTCCACACCAAACATAAAAAAGAGGGTGGACAAAAGTATTGGCACTGTTCGAAAAATCATGTGATGCTTCTCTAATTTGTGTAATTAGCAGCACCTGTAACTTACCTGTGGCACCTAACAGGTGTTGGCAATAACTAAATCACACTTGCAGCCAGTTGACATGTATTAAAGTTGACTCAACCTCTGTCCTGTGTCCTTGTGTGTACCTCATTGAGCATGGAGAAAAGAAAGAAGACCAAAGAACTGTCTGAGGACTTGAGAAACCAAATTGTGAGGAAGCATGAGCAATCTCTAGGCTACAAGTCCATCTCCAAAGACCTGAATGTTCCTGTGTCTACCGTGCGCACAGTGTCATCAAGAAGTTTAAAGCCCATGGCACTGTGGCTAACCTCCCTAGATGTGGACGGAAAAGAAAAATTGACAAGAGATTTCAACGCAAGATTGTGCGGATATTGCATAAAGAACCTCGACTAACATCCAAACAAGTTCAAGCTGCTCTGCAGTCCGAGGGTACAACAGTGTCAACCCGTACTATCCGTCGGCGTCTGAATGAAAAGAGACTGTATGGTAGGAGACCCAGGAAGACCCCACTTCTTACCCCGAGACATAAAAAAGCCAGGCTGGAGTTTGCCAAAACTTACCTGAAAAAGCCTAAAACGTTTTGGAAGAATGTTTTCTGGTCAGATGAGACAAAAGTAGAGCAAAGGCATCAACATAGAGTTTACAGGAGAAAAAAAGAGGCATTCAAAGAAAAAAAACACAGTCCCTACAGTCAAACATGGTGGAGGTTCCCTGATGTTTTGGGGTTGCTTTGCTGCCTCTGGCACTGGACTGCTTGACCGTGTGCATGGCATTATGAAGTCTGAAGACTACCAACAAATTTTGCAGCATAATGTAGGGCCCAGTGTGAGAAAGCTGGGCCTCCCTCAGAGGTCATGTGTCTTCCAGCAGGACAATGACCCAAAACACACTTCAAAAAGCACTAGAAAATGGTTTGAGAGAAAGCACTGGAGACTTCTAAGGTGGCCAGCAATGAGTCCAGACCTGAATCCCATAGAACACCTGTGGAGAGATCTAAAAATGGCAGTTTGGAGAACACCCTTCAAATATCAGGGACCTGGAGCAGTTTGCCAAAGAAGAATGGTCTAAAATTCCAGCAGAGCATTGTAAGAAACTCATTGATGGTTACCGGAAGTGGTTGGTTGCAGTTATTTTGGCTAAAGGTTGTGCAACCAAGTATTAGGCTGAGGGTGCCAATACTTTTGTCTGAAATGATCAATGTTTTGCTTCATTCTCTTTTGTGTTTTTTCATTTAAGACAAATTAATTGAAGATAATAAAACCAAAGAATTTGTGTTTGCAATCATTTTCAGGAAGAAACTGAGTATTATCTGACAAAATTGCAGGGGTGTCAATACTTTTGTCCACAACTGTAACCCAACAGAGTACAAGTATACAGTCTGATTAATGTGTTACGTTCATTTATCATGATTACAGGCTATAATGCAGTACAGAGGACTATGATAGTTAGGACATGTCTATTGCATTAAATACTTGTATTGCTTATAAATAAACTTCTAGAGCATATCTTCATATAAAAGCATGGTTTTGTTCCTCCCTTAATCCTATTAGAGATGGGAGCTACCATTTTCTTGTCAAATGGGCATAACTACAATATCTGGCCGCTCCGATTGGACAAAGTCTGAACGCACAGGGACACCCCCTCAGCCTCAACTGGTAACTTCCATTTGGAAACTTATTCATAAACTGCCAGGAGAAAGAATAGGACTGGCACAATGCAGAACTATGGGAACAGATTATTCAGAATTGTTTTTTCATGATCTAGAGCAGGGTTCCCGAACTCCAGTCCTCAAGGCCCACCAACAGGTCATGCTTTCAGGATCCCCCTTGTATTGTACAGGTGAAGCAATTATCACCTTGGCAATACTAAGGAAATCCTGAAAACATGATCTGTTGGTGGGCCTTGAGGACTGGAGTTCGGGAACCCTGCTCTAGAGAACTAACAAGTCCTCTACCAATATTAGAGTATAATCAATGAGTTCACCACCCAAACCAGAGTCACTGCCATGAGAGCACTGATATCTGTTCTGCAAGACAAACTAATCAAAACTGAAAGGGGTTGAATAATCATGTGGTCAGTGAAGTGGCAGGAATGTGCCATAACGCTGGGTGCGGGCACACCTTTCTCTACCTAGCTTTACCAGTGCACTACAGCCTGCAATTTACCATTCCAGCATGTACAGACACTTCTCACAAGAGCCACCAATAACAATTACTGGCACCAATTCCAGAAATGCTTTTACATAAGCATGTGCTTTGTTATCCCATAGGAAGTAATGAATGTGGGAGTGAATGAATGTAATGCACTCAGTCCATAATATCTGACGCAGGAGCAGGGGTTCAAGAGAGGAGGGAATGAAAGCCAGCAACCCAATGGTGAGATGCACTCTATGATCCACAACAATGGCAAAGGCACACCAGTAGTGCTTGAAAGTTTGTGAACCCTTCAGAATTTTCCATATTTCTGCACCTATTTGACCTAAAACTACATCGGATTTTCATACAAGTCCTTAAATTAGAGCCAAAGAGAAATGAACCAAATCAATCCAATGGATCAAAAATTACATACTTTGTAATTTGTTTTACTTAAGGGGACAGTCAAGTGTGAGTGGGCGACCTGCTTTTTTTAAGGGACTGTCAACACAGAATGACTGTTTAAACCAAGTACAGGTGCTCGATACATAATGGCGGGGCTAATTATTTTTATACAACTTTCCATCATCTCCATCCTTATCTGGTACTATAAAGTCAGAGCTGTCAAAGAAGAGGAGGGAGTAGATAAAGGGAAACAAGCAGGTGGGAAGGTGTATAGAAATATTTGGCCCCGCTGTCAAGCTCAAGCACCAACCAGCAGGACTTATCTTGAGCAGTCATTCTGCGCTGACAGAGTCCTTAAGGGTAAGTGCACACGTCGCGGATTGCCGTGCTTTCTTTATGCGGATTTCACCTGCGTTTTTACACCTGTGGATTCCTACAATGGAATAGGCGTAAAAACGCTGCGGAAACCGCACAAAGAACTGACATGCTGCAGAAAATAAACCACTGCGTTTCCGCACAGATTTTTCCGCAGCATGTGCACAGCAAATTTTTTTCCCCATAGAATAACATTGTACTGTAAATCACATACGGACCTTTAGAATCCGCAACGCGTGCACATACCCTGAGGCTGTGTGCACACGTCCGTAATTCCCGCAGATTTTATGCGTTTTTGCCGCAAAAACGCATAAAATAAGCAATCAATTGAGTTCAATGGCATTCCGCACATGCTGTGCTAATGCTGCGTATTTATCAGCGGCAGAATCGCATCACGGAAAAATACACAGCATGTTCATTCTTTTCGCAAAATCGCGGGGATTCCGCACACATAGGACAACCTTGTTCCACTTACTTTCCTCATATGGCCATGCCCACCATGCACAAAGTAAGCAGAAAATGTGCGGATGGTACCCAGGGTCTGGAGAAGAGGAGATCATTATTACCCTCCCCAGCAGTAGCGTATGTATATATACACTCACTGGCCACTTTATTAGGTACACCATGCTAGTAAGGGGTTGGACCCCCTTTTGCCTTCAGAACTGCCTCAATTCTTCGTGGCAGAGATTCAACAAGGTGCTGGAAGCATTCCTCAGAGATTTTGGACCATATTGACATGATGGCATCACACAGTTGGCGCAGATTTGTCGGCTGCACATCCCTGATGCGAATCTCCCGTTCCACCACATCCCAAAGATGCTCTATTGGATTGAGATCTGGTGACTGAGGAGGCCATTTGAGTACAGTAAACTCATTGTCATGTTCAAGAAACCAATCTGAGATGATTTGAGCTTTATGACATGGCGCATTATCCTGCTGAAAGTAGCCATCAGATGTTGGGTACATTGTGGTCATAAAGGGATGGACATGGTCAGCAACAATACTCAGGTAGGCTGTGGCGTTGCAACGATGCTCAATTGGTACCAAGGGGCCCAAAGAGTGCCCAGAAAAAATTCCCCACACCATGACACCACCACCACCAGCCTGAACCGTTGATACAAGGCAGGATGGATCCATGCTTTCATGTTGTTTACACCAAATTCTGACCCTACCATCCGAATGTCGCAGCAGAAATCGAGACTCATCAGACCAGGCAACGTTTTTCCAATCTTCTACTGTCCAATTTCGATGAGCTTGTGCAAATTGTAGCCTCAGTTTCCTGTTCTTAGCTGAGAGGAGTGGTACCCAGTGTGGTCTTCTGCTGCTGTAGCCCATCTGCCTCAAAGTTCGACGCACTGTGCGTTCAGAGATGCTCTTCTGCCTACCTTGGTTGTAACGGGTGGCAATTTGAGTCACTGTTGCCTTTCTATCAGCTCGAACCAGTCTGCCCATTCTCCTCTGACCTCTGGCATCAACATGGCATTTCCGGCCACAGAACTGCCGCTCACTGGATTTTTTTTCTTTTTCGGACCATTCTCTGTAAACCCTAGAGATGGTTGTGCGTGAAAATCCCAGTAGATCAGCAGTTTCTGAAATTCTCAGACCAGCCCTTCTGGCACCAACAATCATGCCACGTTCAAAGGCACTCAAATCACCTTTCTTCCCCATACTGATGCTCGGTTTGAACTGCAGGAGATTGTCTTGACCATGTCTACATGCCTAAATGCACTGAGTTGCCGCCATGTGATTGGCTGATTAGAAATTAAGTCTTAACACACAGTTGGACAGGTGTACCTAATAAAGTGGCCAGTGAGTGTGTATATATATATATATATATATATATATATATATATATATATATATATATATATATATATATATATATATAGGCACCGATCCCCGTTGTAAACTAGTTAACCCCTTGTGATGGTTTGCAGCGGGGGACCTGACTGAATGGCGGAGAGGTATGTATATTGTTGGTTTTTTATTTTATTTTTTTTTAACAGAACGAGGGCTTTTTTTGGATTGCCAGAATTAATAAATAGTCCAAAACTTTGTGTATTTCATTAAAATAATTTTAATTAATGTGTGTGTCTTTTTTTTAACCACTATTCTAGGGTTAATAATGGATAGGTGTCTTATTGACAAGTCTCCATTATTAACCCGGCTTAATGTCACCTATCAATAGCAAGGTGACATTAACCCATTATTATTAACCAATGAGCCACCACTAAAGGCAATGGGAATAGAGAGGCTAAGTGCCAGAAACGGCGCATATTATAGATGCGCCTTTCCTAGGATAGCTGGTGGCAGATTTTTTTTAGTCGGGGGGGGGAGGGGAAAAAAACAATGATCCTCCCTCTCCAGGCTATTAATAGCTGCCCTCACTCACTGGCTTTCCCTCTCTGGCGGAGAAAATTGCGCGGGAGCCCACACCAATTTTTTCCGCGATTATAGTCTTAAATTTAACTCCTAGAGTTCCAAATTTTTCCTAACACAAACCACTATATATATATATATATATATATATATATATATATATATATATATATATATATATATATATCTCGCTTTGATATGACATGGTTTATTATATGTAAACCACAGCAAATGTCAGATGTCGGGTTCGGGAATGATTTTACTGAAGCCGGCAACTGATTTGGCGGCTATTATGCTATGTAGAACACACATATTATATATATATATATATATATATATATATATATATATATATATATATATATATATATATATATATATATTATAGTCTCAATGACATGTATGTGCAATAAATAAATATATATACACACACATATTCTATGTGTATATATCTATCCTTTCTTTGGTGTTTTAACCTGTCAGGGGCATGCTCAGTAAAAAAAAAAAAAAAAAAAAAAATTGGATCCATCGCCGGCATCCGTCATTTAACAGATGACAGGGGATCCTGCACCCATAGGCTTTCATTCTAACAAATGACAGAGAGCGAAAGATCCATCGCTGCCCAATTTTTCGACGGACACAAAAAACGTTGCTTTGTGAGTTGTGTCCGGCTGCCAGACAAAAAAAATTTACAACAGATCTGGCGAATGAAACATGAGGCCAGTCATCGCTAATACAAGTCTATGAGAAAAAAACATATCCGGCGGCATCCTTTGCCGGATCCGTGTTTTTCAAATATTGCCAGATTGCGACTGATGTAAAAAAAACTGATATGTTAAAGCAACCATAAGGCTATGTGCACACGGTGCGTATTCTGCTTTGGAATTTTCCGCGCAGAATTCACTAAATTCGCAGGTCAAATGACCTGCATTTTTCCTGCGGATTTAGTGCATTTTTTGTGCGGTTTTACTGCAAGTTTTGTACGGTTTTCCACCTGCGGATTTCTAGAATGGAGCAGGTGGAAAACTGCAGCAAAACCGCACAAAAGAAGTGACGTGCTGCTTTTTTCATTTCGCACCAAATCTGCGCGGAAAAAAAAACACAGCATGTGCACTGCGGATTTTGTTTTACATAGGCTACAATGGTACTGTACATCACATGCAGTTCTGCTGCGTATATGCAGGGCCAAATCCGCTGCGTATCTGCAGCAGACTCTGCACCGTGTGCACATAGCCTAAGTGTCATATTGTCTGTCAGTATAGATTCCAAAGATCTGAGGCTGAATGTTTAAAATTTGTATTTCTGGCTAAAATGTTGCATCGTCTACCTCATTTTGTACCCTGGTTATGTGATTTTTAAAGGGAATCTGTCACCCCATTTTAGCCCTATCAGCTGCCGACACCGCCGTCAGGGGCTTATCTACAGAATTCTGTAATGCTGTAGACAAGCCTCCGATGTAACCTGAAAGAGAAGAAAAACAAGTCAGATTATACTCACCGGGGGGGGGTCGGGCTCCGATGCGACGCCTCCCATCTTCATGCAATGACGTCCTCCTTCTTACTTCTACCGCGGCTCCTGCGCAGGCGTACTTTATCTGCCTTGTTGAGGGCAAAGTAAAGTACTGCAGTGCGCAGGCGCCGGAAAAGGTCAGAGAGGTCTGGCGCCTGCGCACTGCAGTACTTTACTCTGCCCTCAACAGGGCAGATAAAGTAGGGCTGCGCCGGAGCTGCAGCAGAAGTAAGAAGGAGGACGGCATTGTATGAAGATGGGAGGAGCCGGACGGAACCGCGACACCCATAGGACCGGACGCCCGGGTGAGTATAATCTAACTTGTTTTTCTTATCTTTTAGGTTACATCGAGGGCTTATCTACAGCATTACAGAATGCTGTAGATAAGCCCCTGCTGGCGGTGCCGGCAGCTGATAGGGCTAAAATGGGGGGCTAAAATGGGGTGACAGATTCCCTTTAAGGATGGAATAAAAGCTAAGTTTTAACCCGATATACTCTTTGGTGCCTTGGATTTTTGGAATATTCACTGTTTTGGACCTTGTGGAGGGCAACGTTAAGTCTGCAGGCAGTCACCATTGGTGAATGAGAATTGCTCACTGATCCCTTATGGTCTCTAAGTATATATACACCTTTTCTGAAAGGCCACAGAGGCTGCAACAACCATTAAGCAAGAGGCACCACTAACCAAACAACACCATGAAGAAGACCAAGGAGATCTCCAAACAAGTCAGGGTTGGGTTGTAAAAAAAAATATCCCAATCTGATGATCCCCTGGAGCACCATCAAATCCATTTTCATCAAATGTACATAACATGGTACCACAATAGACCTGCAAAGAGAGTCCACTGATCAAGACTCTCAGCAAGGGAAAGGAGGGAATTAATCAGAGAGGCAGCACAGAGACCAAAAATAATCCACAAGTAGCTGCAGAGTTCCCACGCAGAGACTGTAGTATCTGTCCATACAGCCACAATACGCCGTACAGTCCATAGAGGTGGTCTTTGTGGAATAGTGGGCAGGAAAAAGCTTTTACTTAGGCTACTTTCACACTAGCGTTTTTTTGCGCTGCGCCTCGTGCGCATTCCAAACGCATGCAAAAAACGCATTAAGCATTTTGCATGCATTTGCTGTTTTTTGCTCATGCGATTTAACCAGTTTGTCGCCATGTTAACTCTAAAAACGCCTGTGATTTTAAACGCATGCGTGCAAATGTACTAGCGCACGCGTGCAATCCCATAGACTGTAATGTTGTTTTTTTGCGCATACGTTTTTTGGAAGCAGTTGGGCGCACAGAAAAATACAACATTTTGCGTCTGGTGCGCCTGGGCGCACACCTGGAAAAAACGCAGCGCACGAAAACGCACATGAACGCGTACAAGCGCTATACCATGCACCCGCCATGTTGTAGATAGGGGAGCAATGCGCACGAGGCGCAGCGCTAAAAAACACAAGTGTGAAACCAACCTTACACACAAAAATTATAAGGCTCATTTTGAGTTTGCCAAAATACATGATGGAGACTCCCCAAATCAGAAGGAGCTGTGGTCAGAGAACAAAATTGAACTTTTTGGCCACCAAAGTAAACACTATGTCTGGCATCAAGCCAACACAGCTCATCATCCCAAGAACACCATCCCCACAGTGAAACATGGTGGCAGCATTGCATTGTGGGGATGTTTTCAGCAGCAGGGACATGGAAAATGATTTGATTCGAGGGGAAGACGGATGGTGCAAGAAAAATAGGAGATTTTCTTCAGCAAAACCTCTTTCAATCTGCCAGTGATTTGAGACTGACACAGAGGTTCTCCTTCTGACAATGACACAAAGCATACTGCTAAAGCAAAACTCATGTAGTTTAAGGGGAAACGTGTAATTGCTTTGGAGTGGTCTAGTCAAAGCCCAGACCTTTATCCAGCTAAGAAGATGGCTTCCTCTGGTAACAGCAAACTTGAAGGAGCTGGAATAGTTTTGCCTTGAGGAATGGGAAAAAAAAAAATTCCACTGGCAAGTGACTTGCAGCTTTAATTGTCGCAAAAGGAGGCTCTACAAAGTACTGACTTTAGAGCGGGTGAATAGTTGTGCTATTTTCTCCTATTTGTTGCTTGCTTCACAAAAATGAAAACCAACTACAGCAGTAGGCATGTACTTTACATAAACTGACGCAAACCTGCAAAAAAAGTGACATTAGTGAGGTAGCAAAACATGAAAAATGGAAAGGGGGTGAATACTTTTGCATGGCACTGTATGCAGCAAAGTTATTGCCACGGACTATGGAAGATTCTCTTCCAGCACATATAAGAACAATGCCTATTTAGTGGCGGTGCTGTAAGCAGGTGGGAGAACACCCTACACATCTGGCCCCACAGGTATACGGAGCAGGGATTCCGGTCAGCCCCACTTCCCGTGGGAGGCAGAGCCGTGCAACAACAGTGCCCTCTTCCTCACAGATGAATGAGGATGCCGCCGGGGGCTTCAGTGCAGCTCCATGCCCCCTGGACTGTGCCCCTGACCACACAGCGCCACAGCCCGCCGCCCTCCACTCACCATGCCTGTCAGCCCGCCGCCCCCCCCCCTGACAGCCCCCTACTCACCATGGCTGTCAGCCCGGCCGCCACCCAATCACCATGGCTGTCAGCCCGGCCGCCACCCAATCACCATGGCTGTCAGCCCGGCCGCCACCCAATCACCATGGCTGTCAGCCCGGCCGCCACCCAATCACCATGGCTGTCAGCCCGGCCGCCACCCAATCACCATGGCTGTCAGCCCGGCCGCCACCCAATCACCATGGCTGTCAGCCCGGCCGCCACCCAATCACCATGGCTGTCAGCCCGGCCGCCACCCAATCACCATGGCTGTCAGCCCGGCAGCCACCCAATCACCATGGCTGTCAGCCCGGCAGCCACCCAATCACCATGGCTGTCAGCCCGGCAGCCACCCAATCACCATGGCTGTCAGCCCGGCAGCCACCCAATCACCATGGCTGTCAGCCCGGCAGCCACCCAATCACCATGGCTGTCAGCCCGGCAGCCACCCAATCACCATGGCTGTCAGCCCGGCAGCCACCCAATCACCATGGCTGTCAGCCCGGCAGCCACCCAATCACCATGGCTGTCAGCCCGGAAGCCACCCAATCACCATGGCTGTCAGCCCGGAAGCCACCCAATCACCATGGCTGTCAGCCCGGAAGCCACCCAATCACCATGGCTGTCAGCCTGGCAGCTCCCCGCTCACCGTGCCTGTGAGCCTGCCGCCCCTCGCTCACCGTGCCTGTGAGCCTGCCGCCCCTCGCTCACCGTGCCTGTGAGCCTGCCGCCCCTCGCTCATCGTGCCTGTGAGCCTGCCGCCCCTCGCTCATCGTGCCTGTCAGCCCGGCAGCCCCCCGCTCACCGTGCCTGTCAGCCCGGCAGCCCCCCGCTCACCGTGCCTATAAGCCCGGCAGCCTCCCGCTCACCGTGCCTATAAGCCCGGCAGCCCCCCGCTCACCGTGCCTGTCAGCCCGGCAGCCCCCCACTCACCGTGCCTGTCAGCCCGGCAGCCCCCCACTCACCGTGCCTGTCAGCCCGGCAGCCCCCCACTCACCGTGCCTGTCAGCCCGGCAGCCCCCCACTCACCGTGCCTGTCAGCCCGGCAGCCCCCCACTCACCGTGCCTGTCAGCCCGGCAGCCCCCACTCACCGTGCCTGTCAGCCCGGCAGCCCCCCACTCACCGTGCCTGTCAGCCCGGCAACCCCCCACTCACCGTGCCTGTCAGCCCGGCAACCCCCCACTCACCGTGCCTGTCAGCCCGGCAACCCCCCACTCACCGTGCCTGTCAGCCCGGCAGCCTCCCACTCACCGTGCCTGTCAGCCCGGCAGCCTCCCACTCACCGTGCCTGTCAGCCCGGCAGCCCCCCACTCACCGTGCCTGTCAGCCCGGCAGCCCCCCACTCACCGTGCCTGTCAGCCGGGCAGCCCCATTCCTTTCCAGGCTTTGTTGTTGTTAACACAGCGAGATGTCACACAGATTCCAGAACTCACCGCCCCTCCCACTGTTTCCCTTCGTGCAAGTTACGTCACCGAGTCGCGCAGCTGACGTCACGCAGCCTCCTCAGGAAGTCTTCGCCTCAGCTGCACTCAGAAGGGAGCAGAGCGACGGACGCCTCAGGCGCCATTTTGGACCGAACCAGAAGTGACGCGACCGGCGGTGTGTAAAGTGGGTCCTGCCGCTCGGGAAAGCGAGTGGCCAGACAGATACAGAGCTAAGAGCTGATTGGCTGCGGCTCAGTAATGGCCTCGCTGATAGGTGCTTTGTGGAAGCCACGCCCAGAGACCGGGGGCGGGAAAGCCAATTGGAGCCTTAAAAAAAAAAAAAAAAAAAGTGCATTGGGGCGTGGCAGGCGTAACTCGTCAGCCGTGTAAACTCCGGGCAGCCATTGGCCAGAGTGCAATGCAGCGCATAAAGGGTAAACCCGTCTGCCTTGTCGTGACGTCACATACAAAATGACGTCGTGATTGGCTACAGCTTCAAATACTGAAATATAAAAAAAATATTATTATACATATTGAGGTGCTACACGTCGGTTATCAGTGCGCGGCCTCCACGGGGTTAAACGGATGGACGGCGAAGTGGCTGCCCGTATGCAAAATGGCGACTGGTGGAGCTACTTCCCGTCACAAGGTCTCATTCGGAAGACGTTCGGAGCCTCACGCGCGCAATGGTGTGTGCTGTGCTGAAGCTATGATTGGCTAATGCTTTACACGTGGTGCACCCCCTCAATATTATAAATAGAGGTCATGTAAGGCTGCGAAGTCGTAGGAACTGGAAGAGGTTACGTGTGAGTGGCCGCGGGGGTTACTGAAGTAATTATACTGCGTGGTGTGCAGGTGTGTCCGGGACCGACCCTATGTGTGCAGCCACCTCCTGCAGATAGCCGGCTTCAGAACCATTCCACCCTCCTCACTATCTGCGCGGCTTCTGCAGGACAAGTTGCCGTTTTGACTGATGTTCTGTATCATATAGTATACTGAGAAATGGGACGCAAGGGTGGAAACTAATGCAACTCTGCCACTGTCTTATTGCGTTCAGTTGTTGTGGCTTCTTCAGGTCAGTATAAGTCCAGAAATCCCAAACTGGTATTGATAAATCGGGTACATGTAACATAAGGAGAAAGCGTGCTGGGGACAGCCAGCGAGAGAGAGCGTGCTGGGGACAGCCAGCGCGTGCTGGGGACAGCCAGCGCGTGCTGGGGACAGCCAGCGAGAGCGAGCGTGCTGGGGACAGCCAGCGAGAGCGAGCGTGCTGGGGACAGCCAGCGCGTGCTGGGGACAGCCAGCGCGTGCTGGGGACAGCCAGCGCGTGCTGGGGACAGCCAGCGCGTGCTGGGGACAGCCAGCGCGTGCTGGGGACAGCCAGCGAGAGCGAGCGTGCTGGGGACAGCCAGCGAGAGCGAGCGTGCTGGGGACAGCCAGCGAGAGAGAGCGTGCTGGGGACAGCCAGAGCGTGCTGGGGACAGCCAGCGAGAGAGAGCGTGCTGGGGACAGCCAGCGCGTGCTGGGGACAGCCAGCGCGTGCTGGGGACAGCCAGCGCGAGAGAGCGTGCTGGGGACAGCCAGCGCGTGCTGGGGACAGCCAGCGAGAGAGAGCGTGCTGGGGACAGCCAGCGCGAGCTGGGGACAGGCAGCGCGAGCGAGCGTGCTGGGGACAGCCAGCGCGAGAGAGCGTGCTGGGGACAGCCAGCGCGTGCTGGGGACAGCCAGCGAGAGCGAGCGTGCTGGGGACAGCCAGCGCGTGCTGGGGACAGCCAGCGCGAGAGAGCGAGCGTGCTGGGGACAGCCAGCGCGAGAGAGCGAGCGTGCTGGGGACAGCCAGCGCGTGCTGGGGACAGCCAGCGCGAGAGAGCGTGCTGGGGACAGCCAGCGAGAGAGAGCGTGCTGGGGACAGCCAG
Organism: Dendrobates tinctorius; assembly: GCF_039654945.1. NCBI lineage: Eukaryota > Metazoa > Chordata > Amphibia > Anura > Dendrobatidae > Dendrobates > Dendrobates tinctorius. The sequence goes on along the minus strand of NW_027362053.1, from coordinate 33,396 downwards.
CGAGAGAGAGCGTGCTGGGGACAGCCAGCGCGTGCTGGGGACAGCCAGCGAGAGCGAGCGTGCTGGGGACAGCCAGCGAGAGCGAGCGTGCTGGGGACAGCCAGCGAGAGCGAGCGTGCTGGGGACAGCCAGCGAGAGCGAGCGTGCTGGGGACAGCCAGCGCGTGCTGGGGACAGCCAGCGAGAGCGAGCGTGCTGGGGACAGCCAGCGCGTGCTGGGGACAGCCAGCGAGAGCGAGCGTGCTGGGGACAGCCAGCGAGAGCGAGCGTGCTGGGGACAGCCAGCGCGTGCTGGGGACAGCCAGCGCGTGCTGGGGACAGCCAGCGCGTGCTGGGGACAGCCAGCGCGAGCGAGCGTGCTGGGGACAGCCAGCGCGAGCGAGCGTGCTGGGGACAGCCAGCGCGTGCTGGGGACAGCCAGCGCGTGCTGGGGACAGCCAGCGAGAGAGAGCGTGCTGGGGACAGCCAGCGCGTGCTGGGGACAGCCAGCGAGAGAGAGCGTGCTGGGGACAGCCAGCGCGTGCTGGGGACAGCCAGCGCGTGCTGGGGACAGCCAGCGCGAGCGAGCGTGCTGGGGACAGCCAGCGCGTGCTGGGGACAGCCAGCGCGAGAGAGCGAGCGTGCTGGGGACAGCCAGCGCGAGAGAGCGAGCGTGCTGGGGACAGCCAGCGCGTGCTGGGGACAGCCAGCGCGAGAGAGAGCGTGCTGGGGACAGCCAGCGCGAGAGAGCGTGCTGGGGACAGCCAGCGCGAGAGAGCGTGCTGGGGACAGCCAGCGCGAGCTGGGGACAGCCAGCGCGAGCGAGCGTGCTGGGGACAGCCAGCGCGAGCGAGCGTGCTGGGGACAGCCAGCGCGTGCTGGGGACAGCCAGCGCGTGCTGGGGACAGCCAGCGCGAGAGAGCGAGCGTGCTGGGGACAGCCAGCGCGAGAGAGCGAGCGTGCTGGGGACAGCCAGGGCGAGAGAGCGAGCGTGCGTGCTGGGGACAGCCAGCGCGAGAGAGCGTGCGTGCTGGGGACAGCCAGCGCGTGCTGGGGACAGCCAGCGAGAGAGCGCGTGCTGGGGACAGCCAGCGCGAGCGAGCGTGCTGGGGACAGCCAGCGAGAGAGAGCGTGCTGGGGACAGCCAGCGCGTGCTGGGGACAGCCAGCGAGAGAGAGCGTGCTGGGGACAGCCAGCGCGTGCTGGGGACAGCCAGCGAGAGCGAGCGTGTTGGGGACAGCCAGCGAGAGAGAGCGTGCTGGGGACAGCCAGCGAGAGAGAGCGTGCTGGGGACAGCCAGCGCGTGCTGGGGACAGCCAGCGCGTGCTGGGGACAGCCAGCGCGAGCTGGGGACAGCCAGCGTGAGCGAGCGTGCTGGGGACAGCCAGCGAGAGAGAGCGTGCTGGGGACAGCCAGCGCGTGCTGGGGACAGCCAGCGAGAGAGAGCGTGCTGGGGACAGCCAGCGCGTGCTGGGGACAGCCAGCGCGAGCGAGCGTGCTGGGGACAGCCAGCGCGAGAGAGCGAGCGTGCTGGGGACAGCCAGCGCGAGAGAGCGAGCGTGCTGGGGACAGCCAGCGCGTGCTGGGGACAGCCAGCGCGAGAGAGAGAGCGTGCTGGGGACAGCCAGCGCGAGAGAGAGAGCGTGCTGGGGACAGCCAGCGCGAGAGAGAGAGCGTGCTGGGGACAGCCAGCGCGAGAGAGAGAGCGTGCTGGGGACAGCCAGCGCGAGAGAGAGAGCGTGCTGGGGACAGCCAGCGCGTGCTGGGGACAGCCAGCGCGAGAGAGCGAGCGTGCTGGGGACAGCCAGCGCGAGAGAGCGAGCGTGCTGGGGACAGCCAGCGCGAGAGAGCGAGCGTGCTGGGGACAGCCAGCGCGAGAGAGCGAGCGTGCTGGGGACAGCCAGCGAGAGCGAGCGTGCTGGGGACAGCCAGCGAGAGAGAGCGTGCTGGGGACAGCCAGCGCGAGAGAGCGTGCCGGGGACAGCCAGCGCGTGCTGGGGACAGCCAGCGCGTGCTGGGGACAGCCAGCCCGAGAGAGCGCGCGTGCTGGGGACAGCCAGCGCGTGCTGGGGACAGCCAGCGCGAGAGAGCGAGCGTGCTGGGGACAGCCAGCGCGAGAGAGAGAGCGTGCTGGGGACAGCCAGCGCGTGCTGGGGACAGCCAGCGCGAGAGAGCGCGCGTGCTGGGGACAGCCAGCGCGAGAGAGCGAGCGTGCTGGGGACAGCCAGCGCGAGAGAGCGAGCGTGCTGGGGACAGCCAGCGCGAGAGAGCGAGCGTGCTGGGGACAGCCAGCGCGAGAGAGCGAGCGTGCTGGAGACAGCCAGCGCGAGAGAGCGAGCGTGCTGGGGACAGCCAGCGCGAGAGAGAGAGCGTGCTGGAGACAGCCAGCGCGAGAGAGCGAGCGTGCTGGGGACAGCCAGCGCGAGAGAGAGAGCGTGCTGGGGACAGCCAGCGCGAGAGAGAGAGCGTGCTGGGGACAGCCAGCGCGAGAGAGAGAGCGTGCTGGGGACAGCCAGCGCGAGAGAGCGTGCTGGGGACAGCCAGCGCGTGCTGGGGACAGCCAGCACGAGAGAGCGAGCGTGCTGGGGACAGCCAGCGCGAGAGAGCGAGCGTGCTGGGGACAGCCAGCGCGAGAGAGCGAGCGTGCTGGGGACAGCCAGCGCGAGAGAGCGAGCGTGCTGGGGACAGCCAGCGCGAGAGAGCGAGCGTGCTGGGGACAGCCAGCGCGAGAGAGCGAGCGTGCTGGGGACAGCCAGCGAGAGAAAGAGAGCGAGCGTGCTGGGGACAGCCAGCGAGAGAAAGAGAGCGTGCGTGCTGGGGACAGCCAGCGAGAAAGAGAGCGTGCGTGCGGGGGACAGCCAGCGAGAAAGAGTGTGCGTGCTGGGGACAGCCAGCGAGAAAGAGAGCGTGCGTGCTGGGGACAGCCAGCGAGAAAGAGAGCGTGCGTGCTGGGGACAGCCAGCGAGAAAGAGAGCGTGCTGGGGACAGCCAGCGCGTGCTGGGGACAGCCAGCGCGAGAGAGCGAGCGTGCTGGGGACAGCCAGCGCAAGAGAGCGAGCGTGCTGGGGACAGCGAGAGCGAGCGAGCGTGCTGGGGACAGCCAGCGAGAGAGAGCGAGCGTGCTGGGGACAGCCAGCGAGAGAGAGCGAGCGTGCTGGGGACAGCCAGCGAGAGAGCGTGCTGGGGACAGCCAGCAAGAGAGAGCGAGCGTGCTGGGGACAGCCAGCGAGAAAGAGAGCATGCTTGCTGGGGACAGCCAGCGAGAAAGAGAGCATGCTTGCTGGGGACAGCCAGCGAGAAAGAGAGCGTGCTTGCTGGGGACAGCCAGCGAGAAAGAGAGCGTGCTTGCTGGGGACAGCCAGCGAGAAAGAGAGCGTGCTTGCTGGGGACAGCCAGCGAGAAAGAGAGCGTGCTTGCTGGGGACAGCCAGCGAGAAAGAGAGCGTGCTTGCTGGGGACAGCCAGCGAGAAAGAGAGCGTGCTTGCTGGGGACAGCCAGCGAGAAAGAGAGCGTGCTTGCTGGGGACAGCCAGCGAGAAAGAGCGTGCGTGCTGGGGACAGCCAGCGAGAAAGAGAGCGTGCGTGCTGGGGACAGCCAGCGAGAGAGAGCGTGCGTGCTGGGGACAGCCAGCGAGAAAGAGAGCGTGCGTGCTGGGGACAGCCAGCGAGAAAGGGAGCGTGCGTGCTGGGGACAGCCAGCGAGAAAGAGAGCGTGCGTGCTGGGGACAGCCAGCGAGAAAGAGAGCGTGCGTGCTGGGGACAGCCAGCGAGAAAGAGAGCGTGCGTGCTGGGGACAGCCAGCGAGAGCGCGCTGGGAATAGCCAGAGAAAGAGAGCGAGCGTACTGGGGACAGCCAGAGAGAGAGCGTGTGTGCTGGGGACAGCCAGAGAGAGAGAGCGTGTGTGCTGGGGACAGCCAGAGAGAGAGAGCGTGTGTGCTGGGGACAGCCAGAGAGAGAGCGTGCGTGCTGGGGACAGCCAGAGAGAGCGTGCGTGTGTGCTGGGGACAGCCAGAGAGAGAGAGCGTGCGTGCTGGGGACAGCCAGAGAGAGAGCGCGTGCGTGCTGGGGACAGCCAGAGAGAGAGCGCGTGCGTGCTGGGGACAGCCAGAGAGAGAGCGCGTGCGTGCTGGGGACAGCCAGAGAGAGAGCGCGTGCGTGCTGGGGACAGCCAGAGAGAGAGCGTGCCTGGGACAGCCAGAGAGAGCACGCTGGGAATAGCCAGAGAAAGAGCGTACTGGGGATAGCCAGATAAAGAGAGTGCTAGGGACAACCAGAGACTGCTGGGGACAGCCAGAGAGCGCGTACTGGGGATAGCCAGAGAGAGAGCGCATGCTGGGGACAGCCAGCCAGAGAGCGAGGGTGTGCTGGGGATAGCCTGAGAGCGAGGGCGCGCAGGGGATAGCCTGAGAGCGAGGGCGCGCAGGGGATAGCCTGAGAGCGAGGGCGCGCAGGGGATAGCCTGAGAGCGAGGGCGCGCAGGGGATAGCCTGAGAGCGAGGGCGCGCAGGGGATAGCCTGAGAGCGAGGGCGCGCAGGGGATAGCCTGAGAGCGAGGGCGCGCAGGGGATAGCCTGAGAGCGAGGGCGCGCAGGGGATAGCCTGAGAGCGAGGGCGCGCAGGGGATAGCCTGAGAGCGAGGGCGCGCAGGGGATAGCCTGAGAGCGAGGGCGCGCAGGGGATAGCCTGAGAGCGAGGGCGCGCAGGGGATAGCCTGAGAGCGAGGGCGCGCAGGGGATAGCCTGAGAGCGAGGGCGCGCAGGGGATAGCCTGAGAGCGAGGGCGCGCAGGGGATAGCCTGAGAGCGAGGGCGCGCAGGGGATAGCCTGAGAGCGAGGGCGCGCAGGGGATAGCCTGAGAGCGAGGGCGCGCAGGGGATAGCCTGAGAGAGAGGGCGCGCTGGGGATAGCCTGAGAGAGAGGGCGCGCTGGGGATAGCCTGAGAGAGAGGGCGCGCTGGGGATAGCCTGAGAGAGAGGGCGCGCTGGGGATAGCCTGAGAGAGAGAGCGCGCTGGGGATAGCCTGAGAGAGAGAGCGCGCTGGGTATAACCAGAGAGAGAGAGTGCACGCGCAGGGGATAGCCAGAGAGAGCGTGCTGGAGAGCGTGCGCAGGGGATAGCCAGAGAGAGTGCGTGCGCAGGGGATAGCCAGAGAGAGTGCGTGCGCAGGGGATAGCCAGAGAGAGTGCGTGCGCAGGGGATAGCCAGAGAGAGTGCGTGCGCAGGGGATAGCCAGAGAGTGCGTGCGCAGGGGATAGCCAGAGAGAGTGCGTGCGCAGGGGATAGCCAGAGAGAGTGCGTGCGCAGGGGATAGCCAGAGAGAGTGCGTGCGCAGGGGATAGCCAGAGAGAGTTCGCTGGGGATAACCAGAGAGAGAGAGTGCACGCGCAGGGGATAGCCAGAGAGAGCCCGCTGGGGATAGCCACAGAGAGAGAGTCTACTGGGGATTCTCTCTCTCTCACAGATCCGCTTGTCTGCCTTTGCCTTTTTGGCGGATTATAACTGATGCAAATAACTAGAGTGTGAAAGAGGCCTCAAAACCCTGTCATGGGCAACCCATTCTCCAGACCTGAACCCCATTGAAAACCTCTGGAATGTAATCAAGAGGATGATGGATAGTCACAAGCCATCAAACAAAGAAGAACAACTGCTTAAGTTTTTGCACCAGAAGCAGTGTGAAAGACTGGTGGCAAGCATGCCAAGACGCATGAAAGCTGTTTTTAAAAATCATGGTTATTCCACAAAATATCGATTTCAGAACTCTTTCTGAGTTAAAACATTAGTATTATTGTTTCTAAATGTTTATGAACTTGTTTTCTTAGCATTATTTGAGACCTGAAAGCCCTGGGGGTTTTTTTGACCATTTCTCCTTTTCAGAAAAAAAAAAATATTGCTTGGAAATTCAGAGACGTCAGAAGTTTGTAGACTAAAAGAACAATTTACATTTTACTCAAAAATATACCTATAAAGAGAAAAATCAAACTGAACATTTGGAAGTGGTCTCATAATTTTTGCCAGAGCTGTATATACAGAATCAAGAAAAAAAGATTTTTTGGAGAACACAGTCCAAAAAAGTAATCAAAAGGTATAAATTTATTGAATACAAATATTACAATAGTAGTTACAAGTACCAACAAAATCAAGAGTCTAGTTTCACACTAGGGTTTATTCGACGCAGCGCATGACGCCGCTAAGCCCGGCTCCCTGCCCGCCCCATCCGGTCATCGCCGCCTACTATTGCACATGGATGCTTGCGATCTGCACACCCTATCTTTAGCATAGGGTGCGCTGGCTGTGCGCTAGTAGGATTTTGGTGTGCGCTGCGCACTTTTGAAGGTGCAGCTAATTGATGGGACATATGTATACATACTTTTGTATCTAATATACATTTCCACTTGTTCACTTGCCCGCATCTCTCTTCACTTGTTTTTAATGTAATTTTAATTGCACTTTGGTCGGTCTGGCATTTTGTGTCTAATAAAGCCTTTTTCATTTTGATATTTGCTGTGATTGTGCACTCTTTTTGCGCTTCTTTCTCTTTTCGACTACATTTATTTGTAACACGTTCGCCGCCAGATTAATACTCCCATGAGCCGGCGCCTGCTCTCGCTGTTAGCGGTAGCAGGCGTAGGCTGATGGGAGTAGTAGTCCCATTAGCCGCCTCCTGTGACTGAAGATAAACTTTTTAGCGTGGGAGCTGCTGCTGTCTGACTGGTGGTAATCTTACTGCTGATCAGAGCCACTGGTGTTTCTCGCGCTGTCATGTGCATGACAGTGCAAGAAAGACTTGTGTTCGGGGTACCGAACTCGAACAGGAACACGGACTTCCTGGTGAAGTCAGTGTTTGGGGTCCATGCTCAAACATCTGTAGTCCTGTTTTATTAAGCTCAGGCAAATTTATTATTGGTCTACAGCAGTCCTCACTACAGTTTTGGTAATGGATACCACCATCCTTTTCTGTGCAGGAAGAGGTATTTAATATCTATTCTATGCCTGCAGAGTTTATAAGCATAACTCATCTAACACAGGTACTGTGGTTCATTATTGATGTTGGGGTACATCAGTGGGGTGTTGCACTCTGCTTTTTGGCGTAGACTTTGTCTACCACATTTATGCTAAATACTTGACATTATACATATATATCAGACACTACAGTGACTTGCATAGAGAAGACTATCTGAGAAATTCCCTAATTTCCCCTAAATTCAAAGACTTGAGAATTCTGGTGGAAGAGGTCACCCTGTGAGAGTAGGTCTGGATGGTTTGGAAGTCTCCAGGGTGCGTCTGCAAGCAAATTGACTAACTCTGCATACCAGGCTTTTCTGGCCTAGTCTGGAGCCACCTGGATTACTGGGACTCCCTCCGCCTTGATCTTCTTGATGAGTCATCAGTGGGAGAGGTGGAAATTAGTAAGGAAGCTGAAAATGAGACCATGGAATGCTCAAGGCGTCATAACGGACCTTCAAGGGGTCGCAAAAGCTGGCCACGAAGTGGTTCATCCGATACGCCATTAGATTGATGTCGGGAATGCCCCACCTCTGACAGATCTGGTCCCAACACGAGGGACCACTTGCCCGAGGAGAGACCCTGACAACTTAGGAAATTGGCAGGCCAATTGTCTACGCCCGGAATGTGCACTGCTGATGTTGCTGGCATGCGTCGTTTGGCCCAAACCTGAATTCGTGAGACGTCCCAACATAACAGTCTTGCTGCATGTCCAACCCTTGTGGTTTATGTATGCCATGGCCATCGCGTCTGATTAAATGCGAACTGGATGGCCTGATGGCTCTCATTTTCAGTAGGTTGATGGGAAGGGAGGATTCCTAAGAGTTCCAGCGACCATGGACTGTGTAAAGAAAGACCACTCCCCATCGGAGGAGATTGGCATCGGTCATGATAACTTGCCAGTGGAGAGGAAGGAATGATCTCCCTAGTCGAATGGAGCGTGAGAGAATCCACCATGCCAACGACTGACTCACTCGGAGAGGCAGTAGAATGGGACGGTCCAGGGAAGAGATCCTCTTGTCCCAAGCTGATAGGAGGACCAGCTGGAAGGGATGGGTATGGGTGTCCAGGATAATCTGAAGGTTCTGGCAAGTCTCAGAAGGACGGACCCTTGAGCGGGAGACCGTCCATATAGGGGATAATTACTATCCTCTTGTATCGAACAATGGCTATGACTATTGCTATCCGCTTTGGACTTGTCCTTCAGGGCTTCTGTACCCATCTTAACTCATGCTATTTATTTGGTTTTGCTCCTGGTGTGCTTTCTGGAGGGATGTACTGGAAAAGGGGAATTAAACCTACCAGTATTCGATTTCCAGGGAGTTTCTTAGGTCAGCATGATTATTTCCCCTACCTTATGTTTTACATTGCAGATGACTTTCTATTGGTTCATACAGACTATTTGCAACCTTTTTGATCCTGTCGCTGCATAAGTCAAGTAATACTACCTTGTCGTGTGTTGTCCTGAGGGATTATCTGGAAATCGAAATACCGGTAGGTCCAATTCCCCATTTCTTGTCACATTCGTTGTTTAGGGAAAAAAAAACCAAAATGTGTGTCAAAAACCAAGCACAGGGAATGTGCACTGTGCAAGATGTTACCAAGTTCATGGGAGAAGAGTTTGTCAGTCTTGCATAGAGAAGACTATCTGTGAGGAATCTCCTAACTTCACATAGAATATAAGATCTTTATAGCCAAATTTAAAAGTGCCATTAAGTCTTCAATTCACAATAAAGTGGTTATGGGAAGAAAGATAAAGAACACCAGAACTGTATATTTGTATTCAGAGCAGCTGGTCATGGCAGCATATTGTCTTCGTCTTCAGATGAAAGAGGTTGTCAGTGTGTTCCTGTCTCAGACAAGATAATTAAGGCAGTTAGGCCCACTAGGATGCAAAAGAACTAAAAGCCCCCAAATCTGGGATATATTTGGTTGGAGGGAACAACAGACATGGTGAACCTTTTCCCATAAATGATAAAATTTCTGTCTCTTATCAAAAGAGAATAGAAAAAGCCTGAAAGTAAGGGTTCTTACACTCAACCTTGAATTGCAAATATCCCTTTGATGAGGACTCCTCAGCTATATGGGACAAAGCTCCAAAACTTGATGTGGCCGTTTCAAAAGCAATCAAGGATCACTGTGTTACCCTTTGAAGATATGGGATCTCTGAAAGACTCCTTGATAGGTGGATAGCCTTTTTAAAGAGAACTTGGGAATCTTGTGTGGGTTCCTTTTAAGCCAGAATTTCATTTACAGCTTGTCCCTTATGGTAAAGCAGGACCATATGGAAAGCCAGCTAAAAGAATAAAACCGCAAGGGAAAGTATCCTTGTCGTTTTTTCCTATGATGCAAAGGGCAGCAGCGTTCCTGACTGATTCTTCAACAGATTCAGTGCTGCTATCAGCCAAGGCAACTGCTCTATCTAATGCAGCTTGTTGAGCTATATGGTTGAAATGCTAGCCAGGGACCATTCAATCAAAATCTAGACTTTTGTCATGGAGAATACCTGTTCGGCCCAGTATTGAATGACATCTTGAGAAAAGCAGGTGACAATAAGAGCGTCCCTACTTTTAGCATTTCAATCATAGAAGTGATATTTCAGGAGGAGGAGGTACAGTATAGTTGGAAAAGGCCCCTAAGAGACAGACAAATGTGGGGACCAGAAAAAAAACACAGGCTTTATGTTTGTGGGACCCCTGCTTGGAGGGTAAATAACCCTCACAGTGATGCCATGCCCCAGGTAGGAGGAAGTCTTTTTTCCTGTTCCCATATTTAATGAAGCTGTTGGATTATCTACATCATAGAGTAAAGGGCCCGTCACACTAAGCGATATCGCTAGCAATATCGCTATAACGTTACTGGTTTTGTGATGCAGCAGCGATATTGCTAGCGATATCACTATGTGTGATACTTACCTCCGACCAGCTCCCCCGCTGGTTATCGCTGATCGTGCGAGAACGGCCTGGGCCGTTTCTCGTCAGCTTCCTGCTGTGGCGACGAGCGACGCGTGGACGCGGGCGGGAGGACGTCTTCATCGCCTCGTCTGACAGGTAAGTACCGACCGCTGCTATGTCACTGGTGAGATCTGCCTGTTTGGCAGCTCACTAGCGACCACTTAGCGATGCACCAGCGATCCTGACCGGGTCATATCGTTTGTCGGGATCGCTGGTGCATTGCTAAGTGTGACAGACAGTACCTTTAGGCCTCAAGTTGGCGTTTCTGGCTGTTCCCCCACAGAATTCAGTGGCAACAAAAGACCAAAATTCTTTGCAGGAGAAGGAGAGGGACAGCTGGCCCTGGAGGACGAAGTTCTGGAATTAGTGAGAAAATTGTTCCTAAGAGGTCCAAGTACAAGAGGAAAAAGACGGGTTCTACTCTTCCCTCTTTTTAGTACAAAAACAGATGCAAATTTCAGGACTCCTCAGATTCCTGAGATTCAGATCTTTCAAAAAGGGGGTCCATAAAATTGGTCATAAACTTCTGTTTCCAGATTGCTATATGCTAATCTTTGATTTAAAGGCGTATACTATCACATTTCAATTCACGTGGAACACCAAAAATTATGAGAGAGAGAGTGGCTGTCACAGCATAAAAGGAGAGATCAAACAATTTCAGTTTCGGGCCCTTCCCTTCAGGTGGCCCCTAGAGTCTTTACAAAGATTGTAGCAGAGATGACAGCTCACCTGCTGTCAAGTATCACCAGTGCTTTCTATGGCAGGTGAGCCGTCATCTATGCTACAATTTAATGATTGTGAGCAAATCTATCGAGCAATGCAGAACTCAGTTGGCAGAAATCAGAACTGCCTTGACAACTTTAGGTTGGTTACTCAATTTAAAGAAATCAAGGTTAGAACATGAGAGTACAGGTTTCCTTGGTCTTCTCCTAGATTGTGAATCAGAGTTCTGTTCAAGAGGAGGAAGCTGTCTTGCCAAGTATCGATATTGATTAGCAATCCAGCCACAACTCTAAGGAAGGCAATGTCATTGTTAGAAACTCTGAGGTGGTCTAAGGACCACCTTGTCCTGATGGAGGACGAGAAAGTGAGAGCTTCCAGTTCAGACTCTTCCGATGGACATGATGGTTACCAAAAAAAGCAACTTCCAGGAGAGAAAGGAATTCATGAGGTCTTGTATGGGTCTGAAGGGGGATTGCTGAAGAATGTTTTAAACTAAGTTAAGGTTCCACGGTTCTGCAGGGGAGCGATACAGAGACAGCAAGCGAGCAACTCCCTGAAGGAAGCTCTTGACGGGATGAGAAGCCAAATTCCGCTGAAACAGAAATGAAAGCGGGGAGATTTGACCCGTGAGTGTACTGAGAGACAAACCAGACTTAAGACCTGACTGAAGGGAAATAGATATGGTGGCTGAATGGTTGTCCTAGCATCAAATGAAAAAGGCCGTCCAGGTCCAATGATGTATGAGGATAAGGGTTTTCTTGTGTTGATCATGGTCTAAATGACCTGTGATGAAAAACTTGCTTCCCGCAGAACCACGGCATCAACGGCCATGCCATCAAATTCAGAGACTGAGAATTCTGGTGGCAGAGGGGACACAGAGTAGGTCTGGTCGGTTTGGAAGTCTCCAGGGTGCGTCTGGGAGGAGATTGACTAACTCTGCGTACCAGACTCTTCTGGGCAAGTCTGGATTCACGAGGATTACTGGGACTCCCTTTGCCTTGATCTTCTTGACAAGTTTCAGGATCAGTGGGAGAGGTGGAAAGAGGTAAGGAAATTGAAAATGAGACCATGGAATGACCAAGGCATCATAACTGACCGTTAAGGGGTCTCAAAACCTGGCTGCGAAGCAAGGCACCTTGTGTTTCATCCGAGATGCTATTAAATTGATGTCAGGGAGTGCCCCACCTTTAACAGGTCTGATCGAACAAGAGGTAACACTCACTCAAGGAGAGACCCCGACGACTTAGGAAATTGGCAGCCTAATTGTCCACTTCCTGAATGTGCACCGCTGATATTGCTGGCACGCGTCACATTGTCCAAACCAGAATTCGTGAGATGTCTAACATAATAGACTTGCAACATGTCCCACCCTGGTGGTTTATGTATGCCACGGCCGTGGCATTTTCAGATTGAATGCAAACTGGGTGGTTTGATATAAGGTCCTGCCAGTGGAAAAGGGATAAGTAGATGGCTCTTATTTACAGTAGGTCGATGAGAAGGGAGGATTCTTGAGAGTTCCAGTGACCGTGAACTGTGTGAAGGAAAAGCACTCACATCTAAGGAGATTGGCATCAGTTATGACAACTTACCAGTGGAGAGGAAGGAATGAATGATCTCCCTAGTTGAGAGAATCCACCAAAGAGGTTGGAATAAAAACCTGAAAAGCATTTGAGAAGGAGCAGGTACGATGACTCCTACCCAGAGGAGAGAGGAGATAGATTGAAAGAAGTCTGGAATCTGACCTGGTACCCTTGGAGAATGGGACATGAGAAACCACCTGCCTGAAGGGCAAAAGAGAATTCTATCTTGTAGCCAGTGGTAACCATTTCTGGGACCCAGGTCTCTTTGACTACAATAGCCACGCATCCCAGAAGAGGAGACTGCCACCCACCCTGGGAGGATTCCCAGGTATCGATGACCCGTCATGTGAAAGAGAATCTATTAGAGCGAGACCCCGTGCACCAGTTCGGGGCGGGCTTGAACGATGGCTTCCTTCTCTCCCACTGGGCAGGGGAACGGTCCTGTTGAGTGAGGTCCCAGGAGAGAAGTGGCGAAAGGGACAAAACTGAAGAGACAGTTTCCAGGTGAAAGGACATTTAGGCTGAGGAATGGAAGTGCACTCACCACCGGTAGCATCCAAGATGAGCTCATTCAGCTTAGTCCCAAATAGTCTTGACTACTGGAAGGGAAGATTAATAAGGGACTTCTTGGAAGCCGGGTCCGCATTCCTGGCCTAAGCTAGAGCAGACCTTGGGCAAAGTGCGGCCCGCGGGCCAAGACAGCCGTGGGGCTGGAAATCAGAGGTCTGCGGGTCACACCGTGTCCTCCCGCTCGCTGTCTCCATCTGCGCTGACTGCACTGGTGGAGGAGGGGCCTCTGGCCACTTACTCCACCAATGAGCGTGTGAAACAGCTGATACGATGATGTCATTTCATCGCATCAGCTGTGTACTGCGGAGAGTCAACGCACCCGAGACAGGAGCAGAATGCCGGGCAACGGGATGTGGTGTTCTTTATTTTCATATGCAAGGGATGTTTGGGTAGGCATGGGGATGTCGTGCAGAACATAGGGATGCTAAGGGGTGACATGCTGCACATGCAGTATATATATACACTGATCCAGACTCATTCTAACATCACAAGGAGATAGCCTGCCATGTGGCAGTGTCAAAGAATTCCCCTAGTCACTGCACTCACTTGCTGCTTTTTAATATATAAATATATCCCAATTTTATTAGTACATAATTAAATACACACATCACATGAAAAATGCATCAAAAGAGAGGTGCCAGATAGTAGCTTTATGGGAACAAGGGTAAATCCTCCATGGTGACAGCATTGGAGAAACCCCAAATGCAAGTAGAAAAGTCAACAGGTATCGCCCGGTTACTATAATAAGTCCACTTATGCCCCAAGCATATAAGTAAAGGATAAAATCAGTCAGGCATACCAAGAAGACAGTGGGGGAGGAATACCCCTGAACAGACTGTTATCTTCCTCCTATTCTTATATATTTGACACCAATCTCTCCTTCACATCCCATATACAATCTCTTGCCGCTTACACCTAAAGAACATCTCTAGAATCCGCCCTTTTCTCACCATGGAAACAACAAAAACCCTCACTGTAGCATTGATCCACTCCCGCCTGGATTACTGCAACACTCTATTAATTGGCCTCCCCGTTACAAGACTATCCCCTCTCCAGGCAATACTTAATGCAGCAGCCAGTGTCATCTATCTAAATAATCGGTACTCGGACGCGTCCGCTCTTCGCCAGTCCTTACAATGGCTGCCCATTCATTATAGGATTCAATTTAAAGTACTTCATCTCACCCACAAAGCTCTCCACAGTGCAGCACCCCCTACATCTCCTCCCTCATTTCTGTCTATCACCCTAACCGACCGCTGCGCTCTGCAAACGACTTTCGACTAACCTCTGCACTAATCCATATCTCCTACTCCCGACTCCAAGACTTCTCCCGCGCTGCGCCAATCCCCTGGAATGCTCTACCCCAAGAAATTAGGACTATCCACAATTTGCATAGTTTTATGAGCTCCCTCAAAACACATTTGTTCAGAGCGGCCTATCACGTTCACTAATCAAAGTCATTCAATGTTTAAGTGTGCGTGTGTAGCCCATTCACTATCTCCATCCATCCCTCACTCCCTCAAGATGGCTGGACCATCATTGTAAATACATCACTGTAAATACACACCTGTACTTTGTATCTCTCCCACCTCATTGTAGATTGTAAGCTCTCACGAGCAGGGTCGTCTTAATTTGCTTTAATTATTGCATTGTTAAAGTTGTTACTTATGACTTGTGCTTTGAAACTTTAAACTGTAAAGCGATGCAGAATATGTTGGTGCTACACACACACACATATATATATATATATATATATATATATACACACACATACACACACTGCATATCTAATATATAAAGGTCAGTGTGTGTGTGTGTGTGTGTGTGTGTGTGTGTGTGTGTGTGTGTGTGTGTGTGTGTCTCCGGGATTGGCATCTGCACTGTCGTAGCTACAGGCACAAAATTTAGCACAGTCACACGTCTGGACCCCGAGAGCATCATAGGCTATGTTGTGAGGCGAAATTTTAACCCCGTGCATTCCAATTCACCAATTTTGCCCCTATCTACATAATGGGGAAAAGTGAAAGGAAAAGTGTTGGAGGCAAATTGACAGCTGCCAGATGTGAACAAGGGGGACTTAAAGAATGAGAGCGATGGCGCCGAAGAGTATATACCGTACAGTTGCTAAGGTGGGGCCTTGACATGGGATACTCACCACACACGGGGATATGAACACACACAAAATGCGCCACACACTACCACGTGCTTCAACACATCACATTTCACCACACATACACCAACCTTGCCACATTAAAGTCGAAACACAAAAATCGCCACTCAAAACTCGCCATGCTTTCCCAGAGCTGTTTAAAAGATGAAAAATGAGCTGTGATTGGTTGCTATCAGCAACAGTTTTCTTTGTAGACAGTTGTGGTAACTGAGGCCTATTATTATCATTTCTATGGTGTTATCGTCCTTCTGTAAAGCTGGAAATGGCACAATTTATTACCGTGCCAACACAGACCACACTCTGACACAGACTGCACGGGGAGCCCAGTTTCACACAGGATAGGATTAGATACACAGCTCAGCAGTCAGTATCACACAGGAGAGGATTAGACACATGGCTCAGCAGTCAGTATCACACAGGAGAGGATTAGACACATGGCTCAGCAGTCAGTATCACACAGGAGAGGATTAGACACATGGCTCAGCAGTCAGTATCACACAGGAGAGGATTAGACACATGGCTCAGCAGGCAGTATCACACAGGATAGGATTAGATACACAGCTCAGCAGTCAGTATCACACAGGATAGGATTAGATACACGGCTCAGCAGACAGTATCACACAGGATAGGATTAGATACACAGCTCAGCACACAGTATCACACAGGATAGAATTAGATACACGGCTGAGCAGTCAGTAACACACAATAGGATTAGATACACAGCTCAGCAGACAGTATCACACAGGAGAGGATTAGGTAGACAGCTCAGCAGACATTATCACACAGGATAACATTAGATACACATCTCAGAAACAGGATGTGCCAAAGAAGAGGACATTTTCATTCCAAGAATTCCACTAATTCCATCTGATTTGTTTTTTTTTATTTATTTTTGTTGTTAAACATAATTTTTATTGATTTTGTAACGAAGTTGCATATTACAAGTTATAAACGTTGCATTGAATTGTTACAAAGAACATATTTAAACATGCTTATCACCGTGCTTATACATGAATTGGGAGACCCCACGCCTCTCTTGTGTGACATGCACATAAAGAGCTGTCTTACACCACGTGCCCATACTAGGAAGCGCCTGTCTGAATCCTGTTCATTTAGACACAGTTCATATGTTCAGGTTTTAAATACATTAGAAAGGGACTGCTCCGTTAAGGGTTACCGTGACGAGGTGGAGCAGCTTGGTGTACATTTTTTGCAAAAAACGTATCGAATAAATACCTGTATTTGTTATTATCTTTTTACCAGCACTTGCTGATTACTGCCAAATTTTTTACTGCAGAGTATTTTTGCACAATTGTCATTCTGTGTTTTCTCTTTGTGTTTCATGCTTATCACCTAAGCCTGAATAGAAGCAAAAATAAACTTAAATATAAAATTATCAAACCCCCTTACGTCCACATTTTCATAGAGTACACTGACTGAAATCCGACACCTTATCTCCAGCTCCACCTTAACCTCCATATAGCTCATATAACGCATTTCAGTTTATGTGAAAACCTCAAAAAGAGGAAAAAAAAAATCCTCCAAAAAATTCAGTTACAAACCAGACAGGCCCAAATGCATCTGCACTAATCCAGGGTGCAGTGGACCCAAGTAAAATGGCAGCTGCACAGGTGCATAAATACCAAATGAAACAGCCACCCTACAATCAGGGATTGGCAGTGTGGTGCACCAGTGCAGAAAAAATAATCCGCATGTGGCAGTGTTCACACAGGGAATGCAGGGCTTCTGGCTCACAACCTCTTAGTAACACCATATAGGGGGGCTGCCCAGTGCCAACTAGAATGCATCCCGTGTGAACAGAGGCCACAAGTTTGCAGAACCATTTGGGCCCAACTGCACCCTGGAAAAAATATAAAAAGTGCACAAAAAACATATCAATATATGTAAGGTATTGGTTGTTACTAAGAGGTAACCATCATTATGGTATCAGGCATGAAGCAGCAACAACATTTCTGAAAGCATCGGTTGTACCTCCTGATGAACTGCCACGGCGGGGAAACGCGTTAAGGGTTCCCCATAGACATGATAAGTGACCACTCATTATCTGATTAATGTATCTGATTGTGTTTATCTCTTTAAGCGAGATTAGCTGTTGATCATGCCTTTTTTGAGGATATTATAGGTCACATGATATCATGATATGGTTGATATGCATTTTATATCGTTGTATATTTGATATTTTTTGTCTGGTCTTCACTAGTCCTAGGGCATTATGATTTTTTTCATCTCTGTACCATTTGAAAATTGTTTTCCCCTCTGTGATAATAGGGATCACTAGGGAAGCGAGGGATAGTCCACGTTGAGTGGGGGCGCCAATATCGTACTATTAGAGTGCCAACCTCCACGGTCAGGAAGGTATCAGCTAGGCCTTATCATAGGGCTGTGCAGCACTTAAGACTAGGTCTTTTTCTATTTTTGACATTTGTCATTTTTTTCACTGGTAAGGTGTTTTTAATGACTATTGTAATAAATTGCATATTTTAAGGGGATTTGTATGTACACAACGTTTCCAATTTGTAGTCAGTATATCGCCCCGTTTTTTTAATCCAGTCCATTACATTCCTCATTAAACACAATTAATTATATCCCCTAATATTTGGCAATCCCACTCCCCCCTCCCTCCTTTGTGTGCATTAGAGTTCTTATAGCCAGTCTCGCTCTTTTACCCTCCAGATGAATTTAGAAAAGGCCCTGTTTAATCTGAGAACATCTACGTGACGAATTAACATTGGGATAATTTGCAGTGGGTACAGTAATCTCGCAAAGCTTGTCATCTTGATTAGGTGGCAGCGACCCAGCAGCGAGGTGGGTAGATTTCCCCACCACTCCAACGTCTTCTCTATTTTGTCTATGATAGGCTTATAATTGAGATCATAAATCTGTTTCGGCGTTCTCCCCAAATAAATTCCAAAGTACTTTATAGATGTTGTCGCTTTCGGGATACCCATTATATTACTCTCCTGGCCATGTTTTATCTCACTCCTCATGAACAGAATCTCACATTTAGACTTAGTTAAACGAAAGCCCGAGAATTTTCCAAACTTTTCAATTTCAAGCAGCAACATAGGGAGATCTTCCTCTGGGTTGTTCATGAACAGAATTATGTCATCTTCAAATATGGCATTAACTGTCTCATTTCCCACCTTTATCCCTTTGTAGGAACTGCAATCACTTAAATATCTCGACATAGGTTCTATCGCCAAATTAAACAATAAGGGGACAGCGGGCATCCCTGCCTCGTTCCCTTTTTCAGCTCGAAGGCATCTGAGAGAAACCCCGGCGTGTATACCCTTGCTTTGTGATTCTGATATAGTACCGCCAAAAATCGTCTAAACGGACCTACCAGATTTATTTCATCCAACACTTGACCCAACCATGGCCACCTCACATTATCGAACGCTTTTTTGGCATCCAGTGTGACCATAGCTGGATCCTCTCCCTTATCCAAATGCTTCCCTCTAATCTTGTCTAGCAATAACATGGCTTTCCTTATATTAGTAACGGCTGATCTTCCCTTCACAAAACCTGTTTGTTGCTTTGATATCAATCTAGGCAGTATCCTAGCCAGCCTGTCTGCCATTATTTTTGAGAGAAGTTTAACATCTTGATTTATTAATGATATCGGTCTATATCCTGAAGGGTCTTCCAAATCCTTCCCTCCCTTCGGGAGAAGCTTTATATAGGCCGTATTCATCCCTTCTGACATAGCTTCCCCTTGCAAAATGTGATTATATAAATCTTTAAGCGTGGAACTATTTTCTCACTCAGCGCCTTATAAAATGAATCATTAAAACCATTGGGCCCTAGAGCCATATTGGCCCCCAGTCCTTTTATTGCCATACTAATTTCTTCCTCCGTGATGCAACCATTTAGGCTAGTTTCACACTTGCTTTTTTTTGCAGCGCGTTTTTCCCGCAAAAAAACGCATTGAAAAAACGCATACAAAAGCATACAACTGCTGCGTTTTTTTCAAGCATTTTTATGAGCATGCATGAAAAAAACGCAGCGTTTTTATGCGTTTGTATGCGTTTTTAGTGCGTTTTTACCGCGTTTGCGGTTTTTTCCAACATTTTTAGGTGGCCCCTCACACTACCCAAACCATGACTTTACTAACCCTAACCCTAACCCTTAACAAAACCATACTTAACCCTAACCCTGACCCTAACCCTAACCCTGACCCTAACCCTTAACCAAACCATACTTAACCCTAATCCTGACCCTAACCCTGACCCTAACCCTAACCCTGACCCTAACCCTTAACAAAACCATACTTAACCCTAATCCTGACCCTAACCCTGACCCTAATCCTTAACAAAACCATACTTAACCCTAACCCTGAGCCTAACCCTGACCCTAACCCTAACCCTACTTAACCCTAATCCTGACCCTAACCCTGACCCTTAACAAAACCATACTTAACCCTAATCCTGACCCTAACCCTGACCCTAATCCTTAACAAAACCATACTTAACCCTAACCCTGACCCTAACCCTGACCCTAACCCTGACCCTAACCTTTAACAAAACCATACTTAACCCTAATCCTGACCCTAATCCTTAACAAAACCATACTTAACCCTAACCCTGACCCTAACCCTGACCCTAACCCTAACCCTGACCCTAACCCTTAACAAAACCATACTTAACCCTAATCCTGACCCTAACCCTGACCCTAACCCTTAACAAAACCATACTTAACCCTAACCCTGACCCTAACCCTGACCCTAACCCTGACCCTAACCCTTAACAAAACCATACTTAACCCTAATCCTGACCCTAACCCTGACCCTAACCCTTAACCAAACCATACTTAACCCTAACCCTGACCCAAACCCCAACCCCGACCCTGACCCTAACCCTAACCCCCCTTAACTAACCCTAACTCTAACCCAAACCCCTAAATTCCATGGTTAAAAAAAAAAAACGCATATGCAAAAAAACGCATACATGAGCATGCCAGTGCGCACATATGCGCATCCATAGGCTATAATGGCCATTTTTAGCGCAAAACGTGCGCATATGTGCGCATGCGCTTTTTTGCAGGGCCAAAAAATGCAACATGCTGCGTCTGGAAAATACCAACGCACACCCCAAAAAAACGCAGCGCATGAAAATCGCATACATGCGCTTACAAGCGCGCAGGTATGCGCACCCATGTTAAATATAGGGGAAAAACGCATGCGCATATATGCATTTTTTTCCAGCGCTAAAAAACGCAAATGTGAAACCAGCCTTAAATCCTGTAATTCCTCCTCCGTCAGTTTTGGGATATCAACTCTACCCAGCCATGTCTCCCCCGCTACACCTTGATGATCCTCATCCTTGTATAACCTAGCATAGAATTTCCCAGCACTCTGTATCTTTGGGATTAGTCAGTCATTGTCCTTTTTTATCTCTAATTGCCATTATAGATGTACCCACATATCTTCCCCTAGCCAAATTAGCCAGTATTCTCCCTGCTTTGTCACCATACCTATTTAATTCTACCTCCCAGTGATTTCTATATAATTGCTCTTTTCCACTCATTCTTCAAAAAAATTTTTGGCCCGCATCCATTTATCTTTATCCTCATCCAGTAGTGAATTCTTATATTTTGTGTAGGTGCTCCTAACTTCGCTGCTTGCTGCTAAGTACTTCTCTTTTATTCGTTTTTTTATTCTCTGCATGTAAGCCATGATGTTTCCCCTTATCACCACCTTCGCTGTTTGCCAATATAGTCTAGGGTTAGATTTGTGCTCCTCATTATACATTGCAAACTCTGTCCACCATTCCCCCATCCGTTTCACAAAATCTTGCTCTTTTGTCATGTTTCCTGGAAATCGCCATAGATAGTCCGTCCCTTTCTGATGTGCGTCAGCTAAGTCTAGCGATATAGGACTATGATCAGATATCACCATGTCCTCAATATTGACATCACACATTTTGTGTAGTATCTTATCTGACACAAAGAACATGTCTATTCTCGACCATGTCTTGTATGCATGAGAGTAATGTGAAGATTCCCGATCCATAGGGTGTGACGTTCTCCACGCATCTTTCAGCTGCCAACTCTATATCATATCTTCCAAATAACCTTTTTTCCCCCCTATGTCTCTTCCCTTCTCCTGGATTTAATCTTATTAAGCTCCCTTTTCTGTCCTCTTCCTCCTTAAGCACCTCATTACAATCTCTTCTATGATTAGGTTATTACCACGATCAGCCACTATTTTGTTCTGTAAGGCCATAAAAAATTTATTTTGATTTATGTTCGGGGCATATATATTGTACAGGGCAGTACTTCCATTATTTATTTCTAATTTCAAAAGGTTTAACCTACCCTCCTGGTCCATTTCTACGGATGAAACTCTGTGTGCCAATGCTTTATGTATAAGTATTAGGACTCCTGCTTTTCTGTCAACCGAGCTGGAACCATAAACTTCCCCCACCCATAATTTCTTAATTCTAAAAAAGTATTCTTTACCCAAGTGCGTCTCCTGAAGCAAGGCTATATCTGCTTTCAATCTTTTCAGGTGACGAAGTATCATCATCCTTTTATGTGGTGAGCGCAACCCTTTTATATTCCATGTTATTAATCTAGCCATTTTTAATTGCAAAATGGTTTCTTCTGCGAGGACATGTGAAGCTTCTCCCTCTCAGGTATGGACTGCCAGTCAATGTCATCTCAGTCAGTAATAAATTAATTAGTACAATAGCAGTGGGCTCATGAACTTTAACGTCCCTCCCTCCCTTTTCCCCCCCTTCTCATCTCACCCTCTCTCCATATCACAACCTCTTTGTTGACTCCTCTTTTTCTGCCATTATCCAAACCAAAACAGAAACAATTTCCCGCCTGCCTATTATCCCATATTTATCATGTTGTACCTATTTTATATCCATTCTCTATCTGAGCCCTGACCCTCATGTAACCTTGAAACTCTGAAATCTTAGATCAACATCTATTTCCCTTAATTTATCATATCAATTTCCTAACATCTTAAGGTCCTTCTCCATCTCTCATTTTTGATGTCAGAGAGGTATAAAAATACTTTACTCTCACCCCCTTCATTCCCCCCCCCCCCCCCCCAAGCAATATCTCCCAGTGTGAACCTAGCATTTGTATGATACTTTCCTCCTGGAAGATCTTAATTTAACACAAAATACTCCCATCAACAATCAATGAAGATCTTGTCTTCTACCTAGTATACACATCACATCTGGTCATCATTATCCCAACCTTATATATGTCTTTTTGTTGTGAAAACCTCACTATGTCCATAAACCTGGAAGTCACAAATTCGCAGTCAGCCAGTATGATCAGCTTGCAGACCAATTAAATCAGCACCCCAAATTCTCCATTCAGTCCAACAGTACCTGTGAAGAGAAATAAGATGGGGGAAAAAAAAGAAAAGAAAAAAAAAAGGAAATAGGAGAAGAGGGATCTCTCCACCAGCTGTCCTGTAGTCTTCCTTGAACATACATTGTTCCGTCTGATATTGACCCGGTCGGGTGAATATACCTGTAAATTTGTAAATTTTGTACACCACCATGTGGTTCACAGATGATATCCCTTATTACTGTGCGTCTTCCTATTTCAGGTTATTGGGAGTGTAAGTAGTCTTTCGAGGGCTCAACCTGGACCACAAACATTTCTCCTTCCATCTTCATATTATCATGTGAGGTATTCCAGTCATACTTTTCACTTATGCTGACCCCAGGATATATCTTGACACAATCTCATAAGCATTAGATCATTTAGTATTCTGCCTTGTTTGGTTCTTCCTGAACACCCTTGTCATTGGGGTTCTTTGTTCCTTAGCCATTGTCTCTCTTTCATTATCTCCTTCCAAATGCAAATCCGACCTCAGGCTATAGGGATAGGGTCTCCCCATCTCGTCCTCAGCATCTCCCTCTGTCTCCTCTCTCGGCGGGCTGGTATTTTCAGATGATTGTTGGCCAGATGAAGGTTGCTGCTGGGACATAATTTTCATGGACTCCTTGGGATCTGTAAATGACCTCATCACACCATCTCTTGTCCTAAAATGCAGCGTTGCTAGGTAGTTTAGCTGTAATCTGATGTTGCGTTTAAACAACAGAGTGCATGCTTAGCTGAATGCTCTTCTTCTCCGTGTCACCTCTGCTGAATAGTCTCCAAATAAAAGGACTTTATGTACCTGAATTATCAGTGGTCGCCTTCTTCCTTTATAAGCCCTGAGTATTTCTTCCTTATCTTTAAAGTTCAAGTACTTCGCCACTGCCTGGCGTGGTTTCTGAGCTTCCTTGTTATTCTGTTTATTCCTGCCCCTCTCAGCCTCATAGGCCTCTCTGGGGGGCCTATCCTGTGTGCACGCTCCACTCTGCAGTTATGTGACAGTCCCAGTGCTTTTGGCAATTCCACCTCATAGATATCATTTAGCTGCTGTGTGTTTATTGTCTCTGGGAGTCCTATCATTTTCAGATTGCTTCTGCGGGACCTATTCTCCAGATCCTCTAGTTTATCCACAGTGTAGGAGGCTTGTTTCTTTAAGTCACTGACTCGTTTTTCTAGCTGAATAACTTTGTCCTCAGACTCAGAAATTCTCTGCTCTGCTTCCTGCAGTTTCTGCTCCTGATGAGTCATCTTGCTTTGCAGCTCTTTAGTGGTAGATTGGATCATGTCAGCCACTGCCTGCTTAAAGTCTTCAGCAAGGTATGATGCTATTTCTTTTGCTAGCTGTTTAATGAGCCATGAGCATGTAACTGCGTTTCCAATGTGCCTCTTGCATCCACTGTCTCCCCCTGGCTGAAATTTCCTTCTTTCTCTGGGGCTTCCTCCTCCCGTTCTCTCTCTTCATGTGCTTGCCCTGTTTGTGCCTGTGTCTCCGTCGCCATTACTGTGCTCCCACTCTGCAGGCCTCCTCCGACCTCCTCCTCCCTCTGCTCCTCCCCTGCGCCTCTCGTGACAAACCGATCCATGTTGCGGACGGTCCCGGATGGTCTCACGATTATCCCAGTACCTTTTGTGAGTCAGGGCTCTGTGTAAATGCAGAGTATTTGCGGCGGTCAGCAGGAGCTCCCTCACATGCGTCTGCACATGGCGGCGCCGGAACAGGAAGTCGTTTTTTTATTTTAAACGCCTCCAGTTTCCAGTTCAACTGCTATTTGCAATGTCCATTAACAATGCTCAGGGACAGTCTTTGAAAGTAATAGGGATCGATTTGCAATCTCCATGCTTTTCTCATAGTCAACTTTATGTCATCTGTTCAAGAGTTGGAACTGCCAAAAATCTGTTCATCTTTGCACCGAAAGGAAAAACCAAACATGTTGTTTAAGGCTCTTGAATGAGTTGAAAATAAAATACTATCAATACTTGGGTAATCGTCTAGTTAATTTGTGTTGCAAATCTGTAGCGTTGAATATATGATGTGAAATGTTTTTATGTGCAGTATAATCATTATAATTTGTTATAACCACAGTTGTTTACTATGCCCAGGCAACGCCGGGCTCTTCAGCTAATGTAATGTGTATATATATATATATATATATACACACACATACATATACATACACACTGTGGCAACAACATGCAGTAAATGGGAAGGCTGTAGGGGCCTCAGGCAGTATCTATAGGGAGGCTGTGAGGGGGGTAGCTCATACAGTATATATAAGGAGGCTGTGTGGGACAGGTTTGTGGAGTTGGCAAGCCAAAACTTCGACTCCTCAATTTCCAGGTCACTGACTCAGACTCCCTCATGCATGGCTCATGTTTAAGTTTAAGTGATAAATTTACTGTAGTAAAATGGTAACATCAGGCTTTTAATAATTATGATAAAAGATATCTAAATGGCTTGATTATTGTATGTTCTATTTATTGGAATACAACTTTAGAACAAAAAAAACCTTTTGCATATTTACAATTTATTATACACTATGCAGTAAGTGGGGAAAAAAACAGTTTTCAACAAAAACATATTGAACATTTGTGCAGGCTATGATTTTGTTTTGAGAAATAGTATCACGCCTATCAGATCCTCCTTCATAGAGGACCTCAAATCTGACCTAATTATTTTAAAGCTAGAGAACAACCTCTCTACACTAACATGGCTTGTTGGCAAAGCAGCAACCACATGGGCAACAACTCTAAGGCTGTGTGCACACGATGCAGATTTGCAGCGGATCCGCAGTGGATTTTACCGCGCAGAAACGTTGCATATCCGCATTGGGATGTACAGTAGCCTTAAAATCAATGAAAAAAAAAACGCTGTGCAGACGCTGCAGATTTTTCCACGCGGTTTTCCTGCGGTACAAAATCTGCAGCATGTTACTTCTTTTGTGCGGTTTTCCATCTCCCCTGTCACCAAATCCGCAGGGGGAAAACCGCATGGAAAATGGAAGAAATCCACAGGAAAAATGCAGGTCATTTGACCTGCGGATTTCTTCCATTCTGCGGGGAGAAATCCGCAGGGTCAAAAAGTACGTCTGCACTCAACCTAATAATTTCATGGTATAAAGGAATTGCCTCGTGCACAGTCAGTTTTGATGAACGATTGAACTCTTCTACTTTGAGAGCAAGTGAAAAATTTTGTTGAAATATGGTCAGTTTTCTATGGGAGTGGATTCTCTTTCCCTGCAGCAACGCTTTGCCTGCTCCATGTTGTCCAAATACTTGTTGAAATCAAACTCCTCATCTGATGAGGATGAAGAAACGGCAGCATCAGCACTGGCAGGACCCAAGTCCTCTTGCTCTTGACCGTCCTGTAGCCCACGAATCCTAACTGCTACCTCAGAGCTTTTTTTCCATCAGTAAGCTGTTGATCATCCAGCAATATACGATGACTCGGGTCCACATAAACAGCTGGCAGAAGAATTTTATTTTCTAATAGCAGTGTCTCTTTCCGTTTCATTTGAAGCAGCAATGCCATCTGCGATTAAACCTCCTCTTTGGGACAGGCAAAACAACAAGTTTTTCCACTCCTTTATGAAGATGCCAGGAGTTAAAACCTCAGCTTGTAACTTTTTAGTCATTGTAAATGGGTGATGAAGCAATTCCTTCAATTCAGCCACCTGTGTCCATTGACCTTCATGTGTTGTTACCTGAGGGTTGGCCATGTCTACAAAGGTTTCAGCTCATGCAAATCACTCAATCATTAAATAGGTACTGCCCCACCAAGTGGCTTCATCCACAATTGCCTCTTTTCCAGCACATCTTTTCAAGATGGAATACATTTTAGGGGTTCTGGCAGCAATAGCCAATTTTCCTCACTAATCAGAGTTCCATAATGTCCTTCTTACAGACTACCTCTTATTGACAGCTGCAGCATGTGCACAAGACAGTGCATGTGATGAATAGGAAAGAGGTGTGAAGCAGCTTCAACAAGCTCATCTAATTGTAAAGAATCATTTTACTGTTCTTATGTAGTAATATCGGTTTGTTCCTCCGTTATGAGAGCAGGACTATGACCTTCCATCTCCAACATACTGAATGTGAAATGTTCTTCTAGCTGCTGTTCACCTTCATTATTCTCATTCATCAGTTTAATTGTACTTATGTTTGAAGCATTATCAGTTACAATAGCAAGAATCTGTTTTTTTTTTTTTTTTAGTTCATAATCTCGCAGAACTTTTTCCACTAAGGTCTGGAGAAACTGGCTGCTGTGATGAGCTTTAGTATCTTTTACTACCAGGGTCTTAGTAACAATTTATTTGTTGGCACAAACATATCGAACGTTGATAGCAAAATAGTTCACTCTGTGACATGTGCAGGCATCCATTTTAACAAACACAAAGCGTCTTGAGAGTTTTTTTTTTTTGTTTTTTTTTTTTTTTAAGATCTTCCTTTTGGTTAAGGGCTTCTTCAATCACAAATTTTCTGATACTTTCTCTTTCCAGAGAAACACCAAGTTTGCAGGCCATTTCTCCTTTTAGAGCTGTAAAAGCTGGTCATGCAAATAATGATAATGGTACACAGTCCTTCACAACAAGCTTGATGAGCCATCTTTTAAAAACACCTGCTGTCATTGTTACAGTAACTTTGTCACTTACAAAATATCTCATAACTGATGTTTGAGACACTCTTTCCTCCTCCTTTGCCTGGTGGGAAGTGCTGGTCTCTGATTGAAAAAGACCACCACAGCACCAAAAAAAAAAAACAGTTTTGAAAACTTCTGGGTGGCAGTGTTGTAAATGTCTTTTTAGATTCAAAGATCTTGAAGGAGCGTTTTTATCTTTACCTGAATACACACTGATTTTGGCATCACAGCAGAAGGTGCTCAAGTAGGGCCCCACACCATACATGAATAATGAAGAAAACTTGGCACTCAAGTTCTAGAATTTTTTTTTTATTTTTTAATGCAGCCAGAAAATAGACGTTTTGTCCTCACTGGCCTTCATCAGTAACATACTGCAGCTGACCAACAATGGATTCTGGGTCGCTGATGTCTGCACAGCACCCCCACCCAGCTACTATTTGATTCAGGCTCCATGCCCAGCGCCTAGTGCATGACCAGGCACATTTAAAGTGACTATGGTGTCACTTCTACTATCACACTGAATGCGATTAACTACTATACTGCAGTCTGTTACTGATGTAGGTCAGTGAGGCCGAAACGTCTATTTTCTGGCTGCATTAAAAAATCCAAAAAAATATTCTAGAAGTTGAGTGCCAAGTTTTCTTTATTATTCATGTATGGTGTGGGGCCCTACTTGAGCACCTTCTGAAGTTGTGCATACGGTGTTTTTCCTTTATATGGACTCAACAGCTGGCAGCGTCCAGGGATGTGGCAAGTATTTTCCTGCATGGGCAATCTGGGGGATGGTTGGACAACTCATCCTTCTTAATATTATGGGTCTGGTTGATGGCCAATATGAGGCTGTCGGATATATCCTGAAGCTTGGAAGTCTGGTCCGTGTTGGGGTCAGGGTCTGACTCACGTCTGGTTCGGATCCCAGGGCTTACTCGAGGGAGAAGGTGTGAGATACAGATGGCATTTTAAAGGATGTGGGCAGGGATGGGGAGCTGGACGAAGAGCTACAGTGAGTCCCCTTCTTGGATCTTATCCTTGATCTGCCCTTTTGAGAGTGGCAGCAGGATGCCTGCAAATCGTCCTGAGGAATGGTGGGAGCATTGGAAGCAGAATTAAATGTTCTAGGACCTGCACCAGAAACTGTGATACATTGGTTAGTCAGATAGATTGAGAAATAGCAACAGTCCACTATGGGGGAGAGGTGTGTGCCTTCATCCCAGGTGGTGACTGTGATGCTAGCATGGTGGAAGGGCTGCAAAGCTTGGCAGGAGGCCTGGCCTGTGGGCCACATCTTTTGCAAAGGGTGCAGATGTAGTGAATGATAGAGGGGGAGGGGAAGTAGTGAGGCTCCCCAGGTCTGAGCATATGTGAGGGTCTGAGGATACTGCTTATTATGGCTAGGCCTAAGAAAGAAAGAAAGAAAGAAAAAAAAAAATAAAAAGTACAGCCTGGACACAGCCTACCCAGTCCTGGATGAGAAGAGCCTTATCAGCGCCGATCTGTCAGGGCAGGTACTGCAGGCAGAGGCTAGAGCTGTTAATGCTGCAGGGATTAAACCTGTGGGAGAGGAGTGGGGCAGGCCCAGACAGGGCACGCTGTGAGATTCGCGATATGAGACGAGCATTCCGATAGGAGAAAAAAAAAAAGTGAGACCTTGCGCACTGGCTGTGTATGCGAGCCTTCGACTTTCTGGCAAATTAAAAGAACTTCTTTTGTTAGAAAGTCCATGCCCCCTCATGCCGACGCACATGAGGGGGCATGGACTCGCTAACAAAAGAAGTGCTTTTAGCTTGCCAGAAAGTCGAGGGCTCCCACACACAGCGTGGCATGCACTGGAAGGGGGCATGAACCAGCCACAAGGAAGAGTTACGGCCACACTCATGGAAAGAAAAAAGGCAAGCAAGCAGGGTACCACGTGATGATGGGATGACATGCATAACAAAAGGGGGGGGGCACAACTAGAAATGGGCCCAAGGAAAGACCGGGGATTAAATTATTATTTTTTTTTATCTTAAGGGCATGTCACACTAAGATATCGCTAGCAATATCGCTATAACTTGTGACATTATAGCAATATTGCTAGCGATATCGCTGTGTCTGATACTTACCTACAACCCGCTCCCCCGCTGGTTATCGCTGATCGCGCGAGAACAGGCTGGACTGTTTCTCGTCATCAGCTACCTGCGGCGCTTCCTGCTGTGACGAGCAACGCGTGGACGCGGGCGGGAGTACGCAGGATCGCCTGGTGTGACAGGTAAGTAGCGACCCCCGTCCCCAGCAATGTCGCTAGTGAGATCTGCCTGTGTGGCAGCTCACTAGCGACCACTTAGTGATGTACCAGCGATCCTGACCGCGTCATATCGCTGGTCGGGATCGCTGGTACATCGCTAAGTGTGACAGTACCTTTAGCGTGCCTCTCTGGCGCATCGGGAGTAGCTGTATATAGGCCTAACTCAATCGATAATTCCCCACCACAAGAGAGGGGACTGTGGAGAGGAGGGGTGACAGTACATTGTCTGAGTCCCGACCCATTCTCATCTTTGAGGACAGCATCAGGAACCGCCAGGTGAGAAGGTAGGTTGGGGTGTGTTCACTAACATAGGCATCCTCCTTCCCACAGTGTCATGGAACAGTGCAGAAGACGATGTTGACTCCAAGGGGTGGGGGGACAGTCTTCCTCCTGGCCCACTCTGAGGAGAGGGCTGGGAACAGGCAAGGACAAACTGCCCTGAAGCACTGTGAAAGGACAGTGGGTAAGGTCCGGTCTAGCAGACCAGAGAGTGGACGATGTGGGCAACGCCACACTGTTCTCTCGGTCGCTCACCCATGTGCAGGAAAACAGGGTGAGAAATTTCACCCTGTAGGAGGACCTGAAAAAGAAAAGTAGAAGATTAAAAACACAACAGGGTGATATGAAAAAGACAGATCTGAGATCAAATCCTGGTCTGCCTCCTACTGACACTAAGCAAAAAATGAGTAGCTTTGTTCCAGTTGGTGGGTATATACTGCTGGAGAGGAGAAATTTTTTGCCCAGTGTCAGCCTCCTAGCAACAGCAGCATACACCCATGGTTACCCGTGTCCCCCAATGAAGCGATAAAGAAAGGCTGCTTTTAATCATCTAAAAGTCACATTGGAGAACTATTAATGCCATATTTCATTTCCAATCATGATTTTAGCTTTCCATAGCTGGATAATTATACATAGGCCATATTTTCTGTCTGATATTAATTTGGGGCTGAGTAGCAGGCCATCCATTGATGTAAGTAAATGCGTTACGTTAGTCATGATGCTGAAGATCTGTCTTCTATAACTATAGGACCTGTGCATGTAAGAAAAAAAAAAAAAAAAATCATAACTGGACTGCAGTGGCAGAGGGTCTAATACAATTTCTTTGAAGAAAAGAAGAGTTTTCACCCGAAAGTGATAAATTTGCCACCTCCTAACCTCAGACGTCATGTCTGCTCTTCCTCAACTGACCCACTTCAATTACCTGCACAAGGCACGGGGTAGGGTCCTAACTGAAAAGGGGGTCATGTGGAGGTTTTTTTTTTTTCCCCCCTGTGTGCCAGCCAGCTCTTGCCTCAATATGATGGTAACATGTCCCCTCTCGAGAGATAGCTTTATGAATTTGTCCCATTTTACCATTACATCTATAACTGAATTCTATAGTCAGAGGAAGTTTTAAAGTCAGTTTTTCTTTTTTGGCATAGTATTTGATAAATTTAACCCCTTTACTCCCAAGGGTGGTTTGCACGTTAATGCCTGGGCCAATTTTTAAAATTCTGACCACTGTCCCTTTGAGGCCATAACTTTGGAACGCTTCAACGGATCTAGGCGATTCTGAGATTGTTTTCTCGAGACATATTGTACTTCACTTTAGTGGTAAAATTTCTTCGCTATAACTTGCGTTTATTTATGAAAAAAAGCGAAAATTTAGCAATTTTAAAACTTTGAATTTTTATTCTGTCAAACCAGAGAGTTATGTGACACAAAATAGTTAATAAATAACATTTCCCACATGTCTACTTTACATCAGCACAATTTTGGAAACAATTTTTTTTTGTTAGGAACTTATAGGGGTTAAAAGTTGACCAGCTATTTCTCATTTTTACAACAAAATTTACAAAACCATTTTTTTTTTTTTTTTTTTTTTTTTTTTTTAGGGACCATCTCACATTTTAAGTCACTTTGAGGGGTCGATATGGCAGAAAATATCCAAAAGTGACACCATTCTAAAAACTGCACCCCTCAAGCTACTCAAAACTACATTCAAGAAGATTATTAACCCTTCAGATGCTTCACAGGAGCAGAAGCAACATGGAAGGAAAAAAATATTTAACTTTTTATGAAAAAAAAGTTTCAGCTCACCCCTTAGCGTCCTCCGGATAGCAGGAACCACACCGTCGCACGGAGCTGCCCTGGCCTGGCGGATACAAGTCCAAACACACAGTAATCTCCAGCGATCTCAGGCAGGAAGTTGGTTATAAAAAATATTCCTTTACTTCGTTTCGTTAAAAGAACATGTTACAGGTAGTGGATACCCCAGTGGATGGTAAAAAATCCAACGCGTTTCAACTCAAAAGAGTCTTAATCATTACAAATTCTGACAAAATGTGACATTTTAAAAGTCTCCAGACAGGAGTGAGGAGGTGGTAGGCAATGCCCTCATTAGCATGTTTAATTGATGTATCCAATTATCCACACCCAACCTCCAGGTTGAAGACAAGTTAAAAAGAGTGAGAGAGGAAAAAAAAACAAAAAAAAAAAAACACCCCTCTCAAAATTATTTACTTTACATGCAATACCAAAAAGAGAAAACATTAAAAGAATATATAAGAGGACTATATACATCAGTTTCGAGTTCGACATGCTTGACACAGCAAAAACAATTATTTTGGAGGTATTTACTTGTACTGCATGATCAAATCTTGTCTGGTGTTCTGACCTGTTGGGACTCTTGTACATAATTTAAATATCCAGTAAGATTCCAGATTGAGGGTTTTTCTCTGAAAATTTCCACCTCTCACTGATTTTTTTTTAATTTTTTCTATGCCAATGAATCTGAAAAGAAATAAAGGAATATTTTTTATAACTACCTTCCTGTCTGAGATCGCTGGAGATTACTGAGTGTTTGGATTAGCTTTTGAGTCACAAAAATGATCTTTTAGCAACATTTTTTTTTATTTTCCCAAGGGTAACAGGGGAAATTGGACCTCAAAAGTTGCCCAATTTGTCCCGAGTACGCAGATACCCTATATGTTGGGGGGGGGGGGGGGGGGGTGGGGGACCGACCACTATTTGGGCGCACGGCAGGGCTCGGAAGGAAAGCAGCGCAGTTTGACTTTTTCAACCTAAAAATTGGCTGAATTGAGATCGGACGCCATGTTGCGTTTGACAAGCCCCCGATATGCCCAAAAACAGTGAAAATCCCCCACAAGTGACCCATTTTAGAAACTAGACCCCCTAAGGAACTTATCTAGATGTGTGTTGACAACTTTGAACCCCCAAGTGTTAAACTAAAGTTTATACTGCCCGGGTGTGAAAATAAAAAATCCTATTATTCAGTCGCCAAGACAGGCACCACGAGAGGGGATCCGCCCTTCAGGGGTCAGGAAACCTACAGACACAAAAGGGCAGCCCTCTCCCTTGCTTCAGTTTGGTTTCCTGTCCCTGACAGGCGAACCTCTTTCAGGAATTCCTACGTCAGAAGAGTCCCAGGACTGGCTTGTCGATTCAGGTAGCGGGAGGGCCCCTGCCGCTGCTTGCTAGGTATACTGAAGCGCTCACGGCAGGGGAATTGTTGGTGAGGCAGCAGCTGGGCAAAGCACCCTCCAGGGGGAGGGCTGACTTAGGGGGGCCCATCACCACATGTACCGGTAAGTACACACGCGGGGGGGGCCTCTCTCCTTCGGGCCGAGGCCTGCTGGCGGCGTCCGGGGCTGGTGCTCCTCCTCCATCTGGCTCGGTGGGGCCGGTGGCGTGGTCTCGACGTGTGCCCGCCGCCGTCGGGGCGCGTCCACTGTGCCGCGTTGGAAAGGGGCGGTCAGCATGGGCCAGGTAGGCGCGGGCGGGAGGTGGGGGGTACCAGATGCCCACGGACGAGGCATGGCTTGGCGGGGGCGCGTCCCCAATGCGCTTTCGGCCTCTTTCACACTTCAGTTTTTTGCATCAGTCAAAATCCGCCAAAAGGACGGATGGCGGATCTGTTTTAGTACTGATGAGAAAGAGAGAGAGAGAAAGAGAGAGAGAGAAAGAGAGAGAGAGAAAGAGAGAGAGAGAAAGAGAGAGAGAGAAAGAGAGAGAGAGAAAGAGAGAGAGAGAAAGAGAGAGAGAGAAAGAGAGAGAGAGAAAGAGAGAGAGAGAAAGAGAGAGAGAGAAAGAGAGAGAGAGAAAGAGAGAGAGAGAAAGAGAGAGAGAGAAA